>NC_056741.1:205040355-205090355 GCF_019279795.1 Protopterus annectens
TTTGCATGTAGCTGCTCATCATGCAAACGAGCGCAAACAGAAGATGTTTGTACGTAGCTGTGCACTGCGCTAACCAGCGCAACATCGGGCAACTGTGTGTGGCAAGATGTTGTCCGGAGGGTAAATGACACATGCATGCATAACCAGATATATGAGCAGGTACGCCATCACTGCAGTGATTTACTTAGGCATGTCCGTCAGCGTGCTTCTGATGTCCGTAGACAACAGCTTGCAACAGGTGGTGGGGTTAACATCCACCCCCCCCTCACCAGAGTGGAGGAGCTGCTCCTGAGCCTGGTGGCACCTGCCCAACAACAACAACAACAGCAGACATTTACCTTGATGGAGGTTGGGGCCACCCAGCAAGAACACATGGAGCGTGCAGGTAACATGGCATATCTGTAGACTACTGTTACCTCTATTGGTAGAAAATGCATATGTGAGATGTGTACTGTGTAGTTAGAAGATGTGGAGCCTGTTGTTGTGCAATACTGATCATTTGGAACATAATCTGTAGACCTGTGAATGTAAACTGTTGTACTACTGTAAGATTGCAAACCCACAGTAGCAATGCCACAGTTGTTGACACTGACAAACTGTCTCATATCCATGTAGGTCCCTCTGGTGTGACAGCAAGACAGCGAACACATGCTGGTGAGTGTGTTCTACATTTATTATTGCATATAAAAAGTGCATGTCATAGTTAAGGTGTAGGCCATGTACACATGTAACACACCTATGCATAATGCATGCTGTGCATGTTTGCTGCGAGACTACGCACATCTCAGTAATGTGATTAACTGCCTCAAACACATGCAATACACAGACCCTCTCAAACAAATGTGGCTACACTGTAGTGACCATTGGATAGGCAGGGTCAATACGCATGCACACAACATACACAACTGTGTCATACACAGAACGTGTTAACATGCTACACATGAAGTATTCACAAACCTTCTGTAAAGTCACACTCCAGTATCCCAAATGTCATCCACACAGCACACATAATATACCTGAGGGGTAGAGGCCTATCATGGGGAAGTGAAACAGACTGCAACACACAACACATTCATGTTAGACACTGCTCCTTATTGGCCTCCTTACAAACCCATGTAACAACTGGCTGTGAAATGGTGAATGTAGCCATGGTAGTGCAGTTCTGGTACAGCATGATAGGTGCTGGTTTGGGACACATTTGTAGCCTTGAGTGACAACATGATGCTTCATGATGATGGCTTATGGTACTACACCCCATCCAGTTATTGTAACCACAGTACTACACATAGCTTTCATTGCTATACACCTCACTGTTGTGTGTGTGCAAACATATGCATCTATAAACAATATGCATACCAATCACCATTTGCACAACCAACACATATATGTCTTGTAATGCTATTGAGTGGCTAGGTCATATGACACACATTGGGTATGTGTGATGTTTAAATATGCAGTTGTGTTTTAGCATGCCAAGTCATGGATGACACTGGCATGTCCACAATATGATCTACACTCACCATAACTACTGCACAATGGCTATGTGGACCAATGGTATTCCATCAGTTAAACATGCACCACTGATCTTGTGTGTATACACATCATGCATGAGCTAAAACTGTGTCCACAATTATTTGCTAAAGACACAGAGGCACTAATCAGAATTGGAAATCTATGTGACACACAGATACACATCCAGCCATGGTATGTATACCTGTGAGTGATGGCGCACAGTACATTAAAGAGTTTTTAATACTTGCACAACAATGTTGTGTCCATGTTAGTATTGCGTTCCAGGAGGAGGCCAATCACCAAACAACAAAACGCATGCATGAAAGCCATGTATACTGTTAGTAACAAGGAATGTCTACACTCACACTGCATGCTGTTGAGCAACACATGCCCTGCATGCTGACATGTGTGATGCGACTGTTTGGCTTGTGATACTGTACCCCACTATCAACTGCTATTGAGTATATTCTGAGATTGCTGGTGGTGGTGGTGTGTGTGTGTGTGTGTGTGTGTGTGTGTGTGTGTGTGTGTGTGTGTGTGTGTGTGTGTGTGTGTGTGTGTGTGTGTCTGCTTTAGTGAGGAGTGTATTTGTGTGCGGGTGTGCATGTGTTCATGTGTTCATGTGTGCATGTGTTCATGTGTGCATGTGTTCATATGTGCTTATGTGCATGTGTGCATGTGTTCATGTGTTCTGACATCATGTACAGGTCTTAAAGTGTGTTTCCTGTTTTACTCTCACAGGTGCTGAGGTTGGGCTAGTTCAGTGCAGCAGGGAACCTGATGTCACTGACACAAATAGTGATAATGAGGATAGGTATGTTGAGGCACAGGCATGTTTGTCAGGGTCTGTTGTTGGGCCACCAATTGACAGTACACAAGTCTCCACCCCATCCATGCACACAGTCATACTGCCTGTACATCCATCATCACCAATGCCCTTAGCAGAGGGACAGTGTACAGTCGGCAATGACCAGGACAGTGTGGTATCTATGGCACATGCATTAGAATGTCTGGAATGGTACCACATAGGCAAATGTCCAGGGGTTCTTGTCAGAGCACTGCTGGTCATCATGCCCCTGGCAGACCTGCCAAAACTCTTACAACCACACGCATGTTCCAGGCTGTCATAGAGGCACAGGCACGTATGGAGCGGTAAACCAGACAGGGACTAAGGACACAGAGAGCTCATAACACCTCTTTAAATGACAGTATTTGTGACCTAGCAGGTGCCATCTGTAATTACACTGAGGTCATTGATAGATGTTGGGGTGAGACATTAGATGTCCTCCACAATGTCATGTCCATGTGTCAGGACAGTGAGGGACGATTGAGACGTCGACGTGGACCTATGCCAGCAACATCATCAGCTGGCAGTCGCCGTGGACATCCATCAAGTCATAGCCACTCCTGTAGTGCCAGTACCAGCCCCAGCAATGTTGGGGTGGGCTGTGCATAGACCGTCCTAGAAGACCACATGCACGTGGCTCTGGCAAGTCCCAGCAGGGACCTAGATCCAGTGTACATATGTCAATCTCTGAGGATAGTACCCAATCTGGATTAGTACTTGACACTGTCTGTAGCACCCCTGCCAGGCACAGGTCCTGTATCCATGGCCAGAGATGGTGATCTGTTAAGCCTGCCAGGTACAGTCTGTAGCTGTCCCACAAATCCCCATATATGGCAGCCACATGGTGGAACTGTGTGCATGCAGACACACACACACATAAACCAGACACCTAGGGCAAACACATACCCGCACACATTACATCCACATTGGTCCATAACAGTACTCTTGGCCTTCACACACACACTCACACACACATGTCGATTGTATGGCTCAATGTAGGCCTCTGGCAAACCAACAACACACCCTGTGCATATGATGAAACTTGTGCCACCCCCTGTCATCTGTAACATTGATGCAGGAACAGGCTAACATGGTGCTGATGCACAAGGTGATGTACAGGGTGACTTTATAACAGAATAGCAATGTTAGCATGTTGTCAACAGTAAAGTGTAATGATATCCTTGAAGGTGTAGCTGAGCAGGCATGATGCATTAAAGCTATACTTATTAATGTAGTATTGTTTACACCAGTGTTTATTCCAATTGTATATTGTCTGCCCATGTGCCACTTGGCTGATGTGTGTAGTTTTGTCAGCATGTGTTAGAGAGTGGACAGTAAGTGTGGGATGTGTGCAGCACAGATTTGCAGCTGTACATTTGTGAACATGCTTGAGGTGCACTGTCTGCATGTACGTGCATATTGGACACATGGGCAGGGTGATATGCCCTGTATTAGACAGTGTTAACACTCCATAGTTTCTATTGGTGGCCAGTATGAATTGTACTACACACATTTTGGAACTTGAGTACACTTGTGTGTATGACATGGTTTGACACTGTGCTGTGGGTGATACTGTTACTATCTGTCACTGGTTTGCATTCTGGTAGTATACATAACCTCAATAGCCTGACCATAAACAATTGTTAGATGATGTCTTGACAACTGACACACAGATGTAGGTCACACAGTAACATTTTCAGCCTTCAAGTACTATTTTATGCCAGTAACCAGTGGTATTCACCTGCACTCAGTCCTGGGAACACTCCTGTTTGGCATATAGCTTTCTTAGGTACAAGCAAACACAGTAGAGATATGTCTGGCCACGTTTGGCAATGCATACTGTGGGCTATAATGCATTCTCCAGATGACACACACATCCTCCAAAAGGGTATCATACAGACAGATACCTGGTGTCAAACCCATGCTGTAAAGCTATAAGCCAAATAAAGCATAGACATCCACTTTTACAAAACATAGTATCCCCAGAGTACTACATAGGTAGTATCCCCCAAAATGTTGAACAGGTACCAATGTATACATAGATCCATGTGTTACGTCATCTCTTCTTTGATAATCACATTTCCAAAGGGTTTTAGAAATCCCTCTGTGGATCACATAAGTAATAAGGGGTCTGCATACATATCCACAAAGGTTGTGGCACACCTATAATAAATAGCCATCTTTGACAGACTTTGCTGCTTTTGAACATGTTTCATATATACCTCAGGCATAAACCCTCACTCACACTATTCAATAGAAACGGTAATGAATGTATGTGAAACAGATGATGTAGGCAAGGGATCACTGCAGTGGCTAGGCTTGTCACAAGCATACAGATGTGACCTAAGGTCTGGAAAGCAGCAGCACACTCTGGCAAAGATAACAGATGTGTTCATGGAGAAAGCAGGGTTCCCACCTATGAAATAATTGAGGTCACATGTATGTATATGTATTCGCCACACAGCTACCTGACATGTGTAATGCACATGCTGTTGTCATTATGATATGTCATACAGTACTAAAGCAAAACCCACATTACCTTGACCAACAGTGTTACACACGTGGAGCACACACACAGTCACTAAGTGCAGGATTCATCCCCCTACCTGACTACTTTATGATACGAGAGCAGTACACATTAACACGATGCACTATACACATTACTGGGAGTTCTCCTTTCCACAGTATATTTGTAGGATGGTGACATCATCAGACTTGACAAAGATGAGTATATCACTTTTAAGGTGTTTCAGTAGTTTTCAAAAAGGTTACTCCTCTCCAAGAAGGAACATACACTCTCATACAGTTATTAAGTGCAGGAGTTAAACCCCTACCTAACTACTTTATGACGCTAAAGGATTATGCATTTACTCAACACACTATACACATTACTAAGAGTTCTCTTTTCCACAGGTATATTTGTAGGATGGTGACATCATCAGACTTGACAAAGATAAGTATACCCCTTTTAAGGTGTTTTAGTAGTCTCCAAAAAGGTTGCTCCTCTCCAAAGAGAGACACACACACTCTCATACAGTTGTCAAGTGCAGGATTCAAACCCCTACCTAACAGTGTTTTGATAATACAGCAGTACACATTTACATGACATGCTAGTCACATTACTGGGAATTATCTTTTCCACAGATATATTTGTAGGATGGTGACATCATCAGACTAGACAAAGTGGGTTACATTAGGTGGGCTACATAGAAGGAATTTCTAAACACTTTGGCAATGTGAGCATCAAAGGAGAGTTTACTATTTACCTGGGTCCCCAGGGCCATAATTACATTCTCCGTACATACTGAATTACCACCTATGTGGTAATTTGTGTGCACTTTGTTTTATCCAAAGGGGATGACTATGCATTTTTTGGCATTCTGCTTGAGGGCATTGTTTGGAAACCAGGTATCTGTCTCTGTAAGACCCTTCTGGAGGATGTCTGTGTCAGCCGGAGAGTCGATTATGGACCACAGTTATCAGTCATCTGCAAACTTATTCAGCCATACTCCTCCCATGCTTGCCTGTACCTCTGAGCAGTATCTACTGAACAGGTGGGGTCCCAGGAACAAGAACTGTGGGATGCCATTTGTGACTGGTTTAGAGTCGGACATGGCACCCGCAACTCTGAACATGTGTGTTTGATCTGTGAGCCAGTTGGCCACCCATCCTGTGACATAGGTGTTAATGTTCAAGCTGGTAAGCTTGTCCATGATGCCAGAGTGGGGAATGGTATCAAAGGCCTTAGTAAGGTCCAGGTGGGCTGCGTGGACTACTTTCACCTCCATCTGTGTCCTTGGTAACTGTTTCAAAGAATCAACTAGGTTTAGGAGGCAGAATCTGCCTTTAACAAAGCCAAGTTAGGTAGAGTCCAGTGTCTGGAGGTTTCCAATGTCTCTGTTTATGGATTCCATGATGATTTGCTCCATAGCTTTGCAGACCAGGCTGACTAGGCCTATAGGGCAATAGTTTCCAGGTTCTGTTGTGGCACCACCTTTATGGAGATGGATGACTGTTGCTGTATGCTATTCTTTGGGTACATAGCCTGTGGTAAGGTTGAGTCTGGACAGTGAATGTAGGTGAGGGTGTAGTTCCTTTTGGGGCTGGTGTAAGACACAGCCTGGGACACCATCCAGTCCCACTGATGCTGTGTTCTTAGCTTTGGAGAGGGCTGTTTTTACCTGCATGTCAGTGAAGTCTGGGGCTCTGCATTCTCCTGGGATGGACAAATGTCCTTTTGGGGATGATGGGGGGGAGGGGTTGCACTGAACATGTCTGCCAGGATGTGGGCAATGTCAGTTGGTTCAGTGTATTTTTTGCCATTTTGCAGTAGCTGACATCATATTTGAGAGTTGCCACCTAAATGCTAACGAAGGCTTTGTGGTTGTTATTCTTACATTCCTTGGCAATTTGTCTTTAGAAACTGGCCTTGGATTATTTTATGAGCGATCATTGTTTCTTCTTAATAATGATCAGTGATGCCTTTCCTTTTGTGAAGTTTGCTCTATCATGTGTTTGTTTCCTCCTTCTGTTGTATAGCTTATTTATGGGCAACAATCACCAGATTGGTTTCTTATATTTGGAGGAGTGCGTCTTGGTTTTATTTGGGATGTCTTGATCCATGCATCCTTGTAGATGTTCATAGAATGCACTTGTAAATAATTCTGCAGATTGTATAGCATTATCCTATAGCAAGGGAGCTTTGGAACTTTCCACTTTGGTCTTCAGAAGTGTGCAGTTTGCTTTTGAAAATTTCTTCACAGTGGTTTCCTTGACTGGGGGGGGGGAGCAGGATGTGGATATCCAGTGTGATTACTTTATGATCTGGTATTACCAGCGAGGGGTTTATCTTTGTTGTGGAACACTGGTACCCCATGTTAGTGATGATCAGGTCCAGTATGTTGTCACCTCTAGTGGGCTTGGTGACCAGCTGTTCCGGGACGTTTGAGTTTTTAAACTCTAGGAAGCATTGGGCAAAGGACGCTGTGCATGAGTAATTCTCCCAGTCAATGTTTGGGTAGTTGTAATCTCCTTATATAATGGTGTTTGGTAGGACCTTTATATTTTCCTCTGTTCTCAGGAATACTGAGTGAGGTTCCTGAGACAAGGTAGGTGATCTATAGCAGGCTACAATCTGATAAGCAGCTTTGCCCAATGTTAGTTGCACTTGCATGGTCTCCAAGGCCTCATGCTGTTCCACTAACCTGAAGGTGTGGGTATCCATAAGGTAAATGGTTACACCCCTTCCTTTTGTATTTCACTCTGGGTTTTGGGGTGAAAGATCAGAGGGATTGTGAGTGTTTTACGTGGAGCATGTCCAACAGCTCTGTGTCTGACATAGCTTTGTTTGTTAGGCAGAGATCACCTCTGAGTTGGCGATATGCGAGAGAGTACAGCTGGAGCATTTTGAGATGGTTTGTGTATGGCATGTATTTCAGGCTACTAATGCTCTTTGTGAGGTATTTCTGCAGGCTTTCCAGTTGTTGTAGATGTCTTGTGAGGTACATAGCAAAAGGGGTTGTACTATATTATGGATCTAGTGAGTGATGAGTAGAGGGGAACAATGTCATCTTCTATTCTGCATGAGACACCTTTTGTGATGAGGTGTGCCATGTAGAAGGATTTCCTGACTACTGTGGGGATGTGATTATCACAGGTGTGTCCACTGTCCGCCTTTGACCCAAGGTCTCTTATCACACTTTCAGTGTTAAGTATACTACCGCCTATGTTGTAGTTCATGGCTACAGAGTTTTTACCAAAGGGGATGACAATGCACTTCTTGGCATTGAGCTCGAGGCCATGGCTTTGACACCAGGCATCTGTCTCAGTGAGGCTCTTTTGTAGGATGTCCACATCTTTAGTAGTTTCAATCATGGCTCCTGGTTTGTAGTCATCTGGAAATTTCATTAGCCACAGACCTTCCATGTTAAAGTTTACTTCAGGGAAGTAGATACCAAACAGGATAGGCCCCAGGACTGAACCCTGTGGTACTGCACTTGTCACGGGTCCAAAGTCATACTTGGAGTCTGCTACTTTCACAGTGTGTGTTCTGTCAGTGAACCAGTTGGCAACCCATCTTGTGAGATAGCAATTTCTACCTAGTTTAGTGGGTTTATCTATAATTCCAGAGTGGGGGATGGTGTTAAAAGCCGTGGCAAGATCTACATAGGCTGTCTGAACCATCTTACCCTTGTCCACGGTTCTGGTGACTGCTTCAATCACGTCTACCAGGTTTAGGAGACATGATCTGCCTTTTACAAACCCAACATGGTTGTGGTCCAGAGTTTGGAGATTACCAATGTCTTTTTTTATAAGTTATATGATGATATATTCCATGGTCTTGCAGAGCAGGCTCATCAGGCTAATGGGGCACTAGTTCCTGGGGTCCGTGGTGGCTCCCCTCTTGTGTAGTGGAATAACCGTCGCTGTGCACCATTCAGCAGGCATAAAGCCTGAGGCGAGCCTATGACTGAACATGGTACGTAGGTGTGGTGCCTGTTTGTTCTGTTGTTTGTGTAGAAAACAGCCCGGGAAGTTATCTGGTCCCATGGATGCTGTGTTCCTGGCTTTGGAGAGTGTTTTTTACCTGTGCAGCCGTGATGACAGCAAATTTGCAGTCTTACATTATAGAAATGTGCTCTTTCATGGGTGAGAGGGGGGTAAAGATAGCACTGATCCTATCTGCCAGGATGTTGGCAATATCAGTTGGGTCTGTATATTTAGTGCCATTGTGCTGCAACTCAGAGCAGATCTGAGTGTTGCCATTGAGATTCTTGACATAACTATAGAATTCTTTGTGGTTGTCTTTAGAATCAGTGTCAATTTTGTTTTCATAACTAGTTTTGGAGGATTTTATCAGGAATCACAGCTTCTTACTGATGTTGACCATGGAGCTCCTCCCTTCATGGGATTTTACCCTCTTTTGCATCAGTTTCTTCCTTCTGTTGTGCAGTTTGTTTATGGTAGGGGAACACCAGATTGGCTTCCTTTTTCTTGGAGGATAGTGTCTTGGTTCTGTTTGGGATAGCACAATGCATGCAGTCATGTAAGTGCTTATAAAGTGCAATTGTGAAGGATTCAGTAGTCGTAACTGTATTGTCCATCTGCATGGGTGTTCTGCAGTTCAGCACTTCTGTCTTAAGAAGCATGAAGTTGGCTTTGGAGGCAGTTTTTTAACATGGTTTCCTTAATGGGGGTGTATTTCCAGAATGTGGATATGTAGGGTAATTAGCTTATGGTCAGATGGAACCAATGAGGTGCTGACTTCAGGTGTTGAACACCGGCCACGCAGGACAAACCAAACCCCGTAACCAACACAAATAACCACAAAGTGAACTAAATGCTACTCATTGCCAGAAGTCTCAGTCTCCAGATGCACAGACTCAAAGCACTTCTCATTATGGAGAATATTGATATCTGTGCAGTAACAGAAACCTAGTTCAAGGCTCCAGACAGCACACCAGCACTACCAGGATACTACTCATTCCATACCTTCCAGCATCAGAACCTGAATCATAGCACATAGGGTGAGGATGTATCCATATTCATCAAGGATACATACACCTCTCTCTACATGCTCTCTACAGGATATGTACCCATAGAATGTTGCACAGAAATATTCTTGACACTCCACAGGGGGGTGGGGCCACAAAAACCCCTTGGCATTCATGCTCTATGAGCCTGACGAGTGTGTGTTCTGCAAGGTAATGGAGCCAATCATAATGGAAGTCAACAATACAGAGATTGGGAACCTTCACACAGTTGAGCACACCCAGTTTGGCTTCGTCAAATGCAGACCACACCTCCTAAACTGGGAGGATTTCTTTGACAGTTACCCAGGCAACAGATGATTGAAATGAGCTCAACACAGCCTACCTATACCTCGCTAAGGCCTTTGACATCATTCCCCAGTCAGGTATCATAGATGAACTCACCAACCTGGCCATGAATCCATACATCACAAGATGGATTGCAAACTGGCTCACAGATAGATCCCACACATTAAGAGTTGCTGGCTACATGTCAGACTCTACACCGGTAATGACTGGTGTCCCCCAGGGTTCAGTCCTGGGGTCCCTCCTGTTTGGTATAGACTTCTCAAATGTACATGCCAACACAGGAGGGTTGTGGTTGACTAAGTTTGCTGGGAACTGTAAAGTGTTTGCCATAAAAGATTCTGAGGAAGACAGACATATTCTCCAGAAGGGACTCTTAGACAGATGTGTGGTGTCAGAATCATGGCCTCAAGCTCACTGTGGAGGAATGCATAGTGATCCTCTTTGTTGAAAACAAAATACCCACAAACTACCACATAGGTGTTACCCCCTTAAAAATGACAAGGTGATAACGGATCTGGGGGCACAAGTAGATAGTCATCTTTCCTTTGACAACCATGTTGCCAAAGTGATTGGGAGATCCTATGTAGCCCACCTAATCAACAAAGGGTTTGCATCAGGATCCAAAGAGGTAGTGTTGGCAGTCTACTCTTACATCATCAGACCCATCATTGAGTACAGTGCACCATTTTGGATGTACTCAACTTAGCATATCCAGCAGCTCTAGAGACCACGTAGGTACTTCAGCAAGAGGATTGCTGGCCTTAAACAGTTGTGTTATGCAACACAACTGTTAAAACTAAATCTGTTCTTCGTTGCATACCGCCTACTCAGAGGCACACTCTGCCTAACATACAGAGCCATGTCCAACACATAACTGTTGAACATACTCCATCTACAGATAACAAAATTGAGTCACCCTACACATTCCGGGGGTATGAACCTCATCAGAACGATGAATACAATATGCTGGTGGGATAGTGTACCATCCCAGACACTTGCCTTACTGTGGAACAGAGTCCCAATGTACATCAGACAGAACCCCTCGCTGACACTCTTCAATTGGAACCTTGATAAGTGGATGGGAAACAGACAATTCATGCCAGGCATCACATCAGCAGCCTCACTAGAAAGGGGCTTAGGGTATTAACTAGTAGAACTTGGCCTTGGGAGACTACCCAATGGTGTGGTGAAAGCTGCACAACTTGCATAGGCTGGTATATGCCTTCATGGGGATAGTCTAATACATACCTATGAACCTATGTGACAGGTACATGTCTGCAGATAATAGATGTGTACTTCATTGTACAGTCATGTTGTATAGCAGGCACATAGACCACATACACTGTAATGCTTACAGATACTGGTGGTTGTTATGTACAGTGGGAGAGATGTGCACATCATGTCTTTCATGCCATTGGGATGTGTGCTGGGTGGGACAGTCCTGGATGGCTCCCTGTCATGGTCACATTCTTACACACATCTCTGCCCATCCATCTTTGGCTTATTATACTGTGTTCCCCATATATCCATATATATATATATATATATATATATATATATATATGTATGTATATATAGGTATATAGGTAGGTAATAGTCTATCTGCCTGAAGGCATATATTAGTATAGCCAGAGTGTGCAGCTATCATCACCCATGGTGTTAGTTCACTAGGCCTCTGTGTAGTAGAGCTGATGAAGTGATCCATGGTGTGACAGTTCAGTTTCACATACACTCATCAAGGCTCCTCTGGAAGAGTGTCAGTGAGGGTCTCGGCTTAATGTCAGTTGGGAGCCTGTTCCAAAGTAAGGGACGTCTGTGAGTTAGCAATGTATCCCTCCAACATGTTCTATTTAATGTTGTGATGATGATATCCCTAGAGCATGTAGTACAGTGAGCTTGGGTTTACTTCAGATAGCACATGTACATCAGTTCTGCATTGGACATGGACCTGTCTGCTGGGCAGAGATCTCCTGAGTAGACAGTATGCAACAGAGTACAGATTGAGTTAAATCCAGTCTTGTTGCATGGGGCAACTGTTTGAGGCCAGTAATCCTCTTGTTGAGGTACTTCAGTGGTCTTTCCAGCTGCTGAAGGTGCCTAGTCAGATTCATTGCAAGTGTGTTGTGGTACTCTCTGACGGGTCTGATGACTGATGAGTAGAGGGAACCTCCTTTGACCTACATGCAAAGACCTTGGCAGTTTGTGGGAACACATAGCATGATTTTCTAACCACTTTGTGAATGTGTTTCTGGAAGTAGAGATGACTATCCACATGTGTCCATAGATCCCTTATTATCACCTCCATATTTAGGGTGTTGGCACCTATGTGGTATTTGTATGACTGTAGCTCGAGGCCATAATTTTGACACCACATATGTCTGACTGAGACCCTTCTTAAGGATGTCTCTGTTGTCCCAAACATAGATTATGACAACTTTTTTGCAGTCATCCACAAACATTGCTAAACATAGCCCTCGTGTGTTTGACTGTATTTCTGAAAAGTATACATCAGACAGGAGGGGTCCCAGGACTGAGCCATGGGGGACAGCAGTTGTTACCAGCTTGAGCAGGAAACCACAATTCTTACCTTGTGGGATCTGTCTGTGCCCCAGTTGGCAATCCGTCAGATGACATACATATTTATGCACTGGTTGTTGATTTGGTGGATACGACATGTGTCTGGGATGTTGGAAAAGGGCTTTTCAAGGTCTATGTGGGACATGTGTAGCTCATTTCATTAATGTATGTCCTGGGTGACTGCCTTGAAAACAGTCTAGCAGGTTTGGGAACCATGATCTGCCCCTGACCAAACCAAAATAGGTAGGGTTGGGTATTTGTAGGCTCACAATAGCTCTGTTTATGAGTTCCATCATGATAGACTCCATGGCCTTGTAGATCAGGCTTAATAGGCTTATAAGACAATAGGTCCCATGGTCTGTTGTGCACCAACACTTGTGGAGTGTGCCAAACATTGCTGTAATGCATTCAACAGTTTCATATCCTGTACAGGGGGTGAGTCTCAACAGACTGTTCAGGTGCAGGGTCTGTTTGTTTTGGAGTTCACATATGACAGCTAGGGAAACCATGTCATCCCATAGACACCATGTTTTTAGGTTTAGAAAGTGCTGTTTAACCATTGTATATGTGATTTCTGTGTTTTCACAATCTCCGTGTATGATAATGGGCCCTTTTGTCAGTGAGAGGGGGGTAAATATGTATGAACCTGTCTGACAAGATGTTGGCAATGTCAATCATGTATGTGTATTCATTTACAGTTTGCACTGACTCAGAACATATATGAGCTTACATTGATATTTATGACATATCAAAAGAAAGCTTCATGGTTCTCTATAGACTCTTTGACAATATTTTTTGCCAAAACATGGATTGGATAATGTTAGGAGTGCTCATTGTTTATTGATGATACTGATCGGAGATTTATTGATCTTCCTTGAATTTTCACATTCTTTGAACAACTTAAGTACTTGTAGTACATCGTTTGATTATGACAGGAGTCCAATATATTATATGGGTCTGTTTTCATATAACTGTGTGTGCAAGGCAGGATTGGTGAATAGTGACAAGTTTCTGGGGTAAGAACTGCAACTGCCAGATATGTGTGGCCCACTGCTGTACTCAGACATGGCCTAAGTGTGTGAGCATGCCTAGTATGACCTTTCAGTATGTTGTTGACTGACATTTGATTTGTTTATTTAAGTGTGTGAGCATGCTCAGTATGACCTTTCAGTATGTTGCTGACTGAAATTTGCTAAATTTGTTTGTGTGTGAGCATGCCTAATATGGACATATATACTATATGTGTGTGAAAAATCAAGTTGGTTTCTACTTCAGGGCTCACCTTTGTGTTGTACATCAACAGGAAGCATGCTGTGCCTACAGGGCTTCCATGAGTCATTTTTCATAGACATATCAACATCTCTACATACAGGGGGGACAGCTATTATTTGTACATTTCTACCTGGGGGGCACACCTGATTGTTACTGTGGGTGTACATAGGATGAGGGGTTCACCTGACTCTTATACACATTTGCTAGGCCTGCACTGCTATGTCAGGTACTCCATTTCAGGCTGTACTGTTGCCTATCATACTGGCTTGAGGCATACTACTGTACTACAGATCTTAGCTTCCAATTTCACGTATATTAGTTTGTGACTTCATAGCCTACCCAACTCACATCACACTGCCTGGCCTGCTATTATCTGTCTGCATAGGCCTGGGGGATGTTACTCATATGCCTCTTCAGAGGGCATGATACAGCATTTGTTTGTGTTTGCGTTAATCTACAATTGTCCTGCTGTGTTTGTGCCAGTGAAATGCTGTCATGGCTTAGTGGTTCAGCACTGTGACTATAGTACACAGTATCCTGAGTTCGAGCTCTGTCACTGCTTTTTATTTTCCTGCTGGGCAGAGCTGACTGGCTAAGGAACATTAAAGCAGTGTGAGCTTGTTTACCCAACTTTGCTCGACTTTGCCTGACTTTGCGCAACATTGCCCGACATTGCCCAATGTTGCCCAACATTGCTCAATGTTGCCCGACGTTCCGCTAGTTTGTGCGGTGCGTAGATCTGTGCAATTGTGCTTAAATATGCTCAATGGTGGTCAAATGTGCTTAGCACTGCTTTATATTGCTTAAAATAGGGCAATCATGCCTCAGGTGGTACTGCAGGGCTGCCTATGTCAGATGCACATAGTACACTCCCTATATATGTTTGAAAATAGGTAGTGTCAAGTTAGGCATCCCTTTTATTGTATGTGTGAGTCAGAGAGAGGTGTCATTTCCAGGCTTCCTACTGAGTCAGTGTATGTACTATGCGTTGCCTCTTTGCCAAGGCCAAGGCATACTGGGCACGCCTCCTTTTGCCTACTGGGGCATGCTCGGGTTGTTCCTCCTCTGAGTCATGCTGTGCCTGTGCAGGCCTTGGCAATGGTGGGGGGCTGTTTGGCCCTGCCCCATGCTGTTTCTGCTGTAGCTGTTTTCGCAGGATCATATTGTATAGCAGGCACATGCCATGACAATATGGGTACATGTAGTTGGTAAGTACTGCAAGGCTCCACCAGATGTGTCCAGGCACTGGAACCGTGACTTGAGCATCCCAAACACACACTCAATAATGTTTCTTGTTTGTGCGTGTGCCTCATTATGGAGTTCTTGTTTGGGTGTGTGTGCATTTGTGATGGGTGTCATCAGCCACGGCTCTAGTGAGTATCCAGCATCCCCCATTAGGTGACCGTCATAGATGTCCCCATTTGCAAATCTCTGGTACAGTTGCATCAGATGCCAGATGTGGGAATCATGATAGCTTCCAGGGCAGCCAGCACCCACATTTATTATTATGCCCTGGGCATCGCACATGACCTGGCAGTTGATGGAGGGGAAGCCCTTGTGGTTGATGTAGACCCTACCCCGCTCACCAGGTGGTGCTTTGATGTGTATGTGCATGCAGTCTATTGCACCCACTACCTCAGAGTATTCTGCTATTTGGTGTAAAAGATGCATATTGCTGGCCAATGCCTCACTGGAAATGGGGAAATATACGTGGTCACCGACATGTGCTGACATGGCATCCAGGAACTGGTGCAGTACCCTGGATGCTGATGCTTGTGAAACCCCCCATCATATCACCAGTTGGTCTCTGGAAGGTACCTGTAGCTAGTATTTGTAGGCCAACACATACCTTGGTATCCACTGGGATGGGTTCACCTCTGTTGTTTCTGTGCGTGAGGCGTGGCCAGCACAGCTCAACAATTTGCTGCAGGAGGTCTCTGTCCACTCTATAGCGCTCCACTATCTCCAGCACATGTAGCCCCTGGTAGGTTACCCTGGGTCTATACACTCTTTTCCATCTCCTCACTGTGAGTTGCTCAGCAGCATTCACAACATCACCACCCTCAGCATCTTGCACATGTTGGTTTATAATAGCAATAGCAGCCCCTAACATTTTGTCTGACTTAAGCCTTTTAAGTTTTCACTTTTTGTATACTGCAGTGTTGCAGAGTTCTAGGGAAAAAAACAGGGTAGACTGCTGTTTGCAGAGTTTAAAGTGCTGGGCTGGGCTGGGCTAGTCTACTGCCTGTGTAATTGGCTGATTCTGATATATTTCACCTGGCAGCTCTGCTAGTTCTCCTTGGTTAACTTCCTACTACTTCTTTTCCTTCCTTTTCCCTTTCTGTTTCCACAAGGGGCAGCGCCGCACCAACAAACGCACACCCGCACACACGGTGTAAGCACGTTTGCAAGAAATCTCAGATATATCCACAGCGTACACCTTTGGTTTCTTGTTTTCAGCTAGGACAACTGTAGACATGCCTCTTGCAATCCTGAGCAACTTAGGGCAAACACCAGTCACTGTGCTCCAATCAGCTTACAGTCTTTCAGACATACCCCCTCATGATGTCATCTATCTTCTACTCTACTACTCCCCTATTCCTACACTTACACTCTAGGGACATTGCTCACATGCCAGGGAAAATTTGGATTCACTATCCTTAACCTCAGTTGCATAGGATTGCCTACTAATGCTTGGTTACGTCTCTCACACTGAGCTTCCCCACCTTAGCAACCACTACTCAGTGGCCATGTTGTTTTCAGCCTGCCATTTACCTGCATGGCAGAACAAGCTTTTTGTGAAAATGCCCATTTCTGGCTATTTTTCAATTGTTTTCATTTTATTTAAAGCACAGCAAGTTTGCGCTGCGCTGCGCTACACTTAAAAATCGGCGATCGGGGGAAAAATGGATTTTAAGGATTTACAACATTTGCAAATGCCAGTGGCCTTATATTTGGCCATTGGCATGCTTCCTCAATCAGATGCATCCTTTATTTGGAGCTGTCGTAGCTCCGTTTAGCTATTTGCAGAACGGTACTCTGTTACCAACAGAGTACATTTCTGCAAATAACACTACTCTTCCACGGACAGGTTAGTGTTTCCTGGATAGCAATATTACCTCATTTGCATAGCTTTCAGCAGCAAATGAGTTAATTTGCATACCATAACACTGTCCGTACAAGAGTAGCTTTAGAAGCTCTCATGCACGCCTCTGCTGACTATTGCTGGATCGCTCGGCAGACATATTGGCTGTCTGCCATCTTACACTACTCTTAGACTCCGTGCAAGCCTTCGTAAATCCAGCCAATTGTTTATAAATGTTCTTGCACTGTCTGAATTTAAGAGATCAGAAAAACAAGTAGCATTCTTTGCTGAAAATCTAATTTGTCCACAAAACATCAAATTATCTGTTGACATCTGTATAATAAAGACATTATTCAGAACATATTCAGAAAGAAAGGACAGGTTCTGGTTCTGGTTCAGGTATTGTCAGGTTCAAATAAAATTCCATTAATATTTTTAGTATAAGAAAATGGGTTTGTCCTAAGTTCTTCAGTTTCTTATTTAAGGGTGTCTCATGTAAAATGCTTATATATCAAATGTTTTCTTGGTAGGAGGGATAGCTACTAAGAAGAAAGTTTCCATGACAGGAACTTCATGTCTACAATGATAGCAAGTTCAAAAGGGAGAAGAGAAAGCTTTGTAGTGATAAAATAAATATCCTACATAGCGACATGAGCTCTGACTGGGTACAGGCCTTAGAAGACACCAGTGAAGTGGAGTCAAACCAGAGTGAGGCATGGAAGTGGATGTCAGGTGAACCTTAAGACAGGAGTAGCTGAGTACAAAGTCATAGATTTTAGAGAGGTAAGATTAGATGAAAGGTATATTAACCAAAAATGATTTGGTGGGTTGCCAAGACAGAAAAATGGGTCTCTCCTACACACAGACGTCTCAATAGTCCCTGTTTTGGAGGACCCAGAGAGACTTTTTGAAAGTTAATTTGAACGTTGACATGGCAAAGTGTTATGCAGACAATGTCAATTTATTCATGAAGGTCGAAATATAGTTATGTATGATAATAAATAGTGATCTCATGTCCTGATTTTTATAATTTCACAACTTCTGGTATCATATATATATATATATATATATATATATATATATATATATATATATATATATATATATATATATATATATATATATATATATATATATATATAGTTCCACTTGAAACCATCGAATGTTCTGAACATCGAAGTTCTGATCATCGAGACCAGAACAACAATGTTCAGAACATCGAAGGTTTAAAGTGGAAGTGCCAGGAAAGTAAAAATGTTAACTTTTGGGTATATATGCAGGGCAGCAAGGTGCCCTGCATGTTGTGTATGTGTGTGCCATCTGAGTGTTGGCATTGCAGGTTGGGTATGGAAAATCTCCTGTTTAGCGCTACCGCATATAGCTGTAAACGGGAGATTTCCCTTACCCCACTGTAGTGCAATCTCGGAGTTGGAATATTAAAGTAGGGGGGTGTGGGGGGCTGTGGGGTTTCAGGGGGCGATGCCCCCCTGCATAAAATAGTTTTTGAATGTTTATTTCTGTTTCTGTGGTTAACTTTAAATCTTCGATGTTCTGAACATCGATGTTCTGGTCTCGATGATCAGAACTTCGATGTTCTGAACATTCGATGGTTTCAAGTGGAACTATATATATATATATATATATATATATATATATATATAGATATATATATATATATATATATATATATATATATATATATTCTCAGGGTTTTACAAAGCTTTTGCCCAAAGGAGACCATTGAGACACTCAGCCATATCCTCAGTGAAACATTGTGATCATCCCTACAGTTATCTAACTTGACTTTAAAGGTTCCTAGTTAAACATTCTAATTGATAGGTAAGGGCAGCCTATTCCAGAAATAACAGCAACTGAACGTTTCCAGGGAAAACCAACACAAAGAAAAGTCAAACGAACCAGAAATTATTCCCCAGAACAAAGGCCACAATCCACGATATTCCAAAATCTAATTTATTGTTGTACGATACAAACACTGTTGAGCGCTTTCATCTATCCAACATAGATTTCCTCAGAACAAATAGCAACTCAATGACCACACTTTAAATAGTTAAAAAAACGCCCAAAATACCACCTGATCAATTATATGATCAATTAAAATTTAAAAATACATGCTTCCACAACATCATATTCCTGAATAAAATGTGCTGGTAATAAAAAACATACTGTTATATGAATACATTAAATAATAAAATATACCATGTAACTTGTCTGAGTTGGCCAATACATACATTTGTATTCCTATTTAAAATAATATAGATGCCTATTGTCCATTAAAAATTGTACATGCACATGAAAATATATTTAATGTGCCTAATGATGTGTTATATGATGCTTTAATACTTTAATAAATATAAATTAAATGTATACTTGAAATGTTTACATGAAAAATAATAATGTTCAAAAAACTTCATGTAACTACTACATTAAACCATGATGAGGGGTTTTGTGGGGATATACTCATTGATACCCGGAAAGCTGCCTGCATTAAGTCTAATCTGCCACTTAATCTCTCTTTCCCCTAGTATGGCCTTTATGTTACCTCCCCTTGGATTACTTTTGACTACTTCTAATATTGCAAATTTAAATGTTTCCCAGCCTTGGCTGTCCTCTATATGTCTGGACAATGCATTATTCTTGTCCTTTTTCTTGATACAGTATAGGTGGTCATAGATCCTATTTCGGAGCCTTCTATCCGTTTTCCCAACATAAAAGCTGGGACAAGAGGTGCACTTCCCCAGGTATACCACATGTTGCGTTTGACAATTTCCTCTTCTAAAAGTTATGGTACTTTTTAGGCTGTTATCCAGAATAATTTTTTCTTCTAACAAGATATTCGAACATTGATTACAATGTCCGCATTGTCTGGTCCCTATCTGCCTATTCTTCCCATAATTGTTACTATAATTAGTTCTTGTTTCGATCATTCTTTTAAGATTCTTCCCTGTTTTATAAACAAAGGTTGGTCTATCCCCTATCTTCTCACATATCCCCTCATCACTCGTAAGAATATTCCAATTTTTATCTATAATGTTCCTAATCTCCCCAACATGCTGTCCGTACTCGAGTATGTATGCCTTTTGATACCTCCTATTCGTAGATGTTAAATCACTGTCGCTACGTAAAGTGTATTAGTTCCCAAGTAAAGGTGGGTATTTGTTCCCCCATTACTTTGTCCCAAATTCAGTGACATCCCTAACCAAATGTTCAGGGTATCCCTTTGACTAAATAAATTTCCTATAAGTTTGATTTCTTCCATCATATCATCCCTTCTAGACGTCATTCTTGCTGCCCTTATACACTGCCCTTTTAAGATACTTCTTTTCTGTGTGTAAGGGTGATTGCTAGAAAATTCCAAATAGGCATTACAAAATGTTTCTTTCCTCTATATTTTTGATTGAAAAGTGCTTCCGTCACTGAAAATGAAGGTATCAAGGTAATTAATTCCTATCATGCTGGTATTGTACGTAAATTTCAAATATGGTGTACTTCCATTGATATATTCTATAAATCTGTCCAGGGTTTCTTCATTTCCCTTCCATAATACAAACAAATCATCCAAAAACCTCACATAACATCCTATATACTCCATCCAAGAAGTGTGTAGTATATATTGTTCCTCCCAGTCCAATAATACTAAATTGGCATATATGGGGGCACAAGCTGCCCCCATAGCCACTCCAGAGATCTGTTTGTAATACTCTCCTTCGAAAAATATGTAATTATTGTCCAAAACAATATTAATGAATTCTGATAGAAGTTCCACCTGATCCTTGTTGAATTGGCTATACCTCTTCAGACTGTTAATGAATCTAGTCACCCCATCAATACGAGGTATACATGAAAATAATTATTTTACATCAGTAGTAACAAATAACAAATTTTCATCCCATAATTCGTGCTTGAATTTATCAAGAAATTCCCAGGAGTCTTTTACTAAATGTGGTATCCTGTAATATATGTGTTTTAACCAGTGGTCTATAGCTTTACCATAGGGGAATGTTTTACTTCGACTTCCTGAGATGATGGGTCTAAAGGGGGGATTGTTGATACTTTTATGTACTTTAGGTATCCCAGCAATGGTGGCCAAGGTGGGGTATTCCACTTTCAGGAATCTTTATAATTCCAAGTCAAGTCGCTCATCTATTAAGAACTCCTCTAAATATAAATCAATCCTTCTATGTGCTATATTGATTTGATTTATAGAGGATACCTCATATTGCTCAGATGTGTTTAATATTTCAAATATTTTCTGTATGTATACATCCGTGTCATACAACACCACTCCACCCCCTTTGTCGGGTGTCATAATTCTAATATGTGTATCACAAAGGGACCTTAATACCCTATCATCTGCAGAACTCCAATTACTGTAACATCTATTTTTCTGTACCTTACTGGATAATTCATATATTTTCTTACTGACTACTTTTTCAAAGGTATTTAAAGTATTGTGTATAGGTGGAGTAAAATTACTCTTCTTCCTTAATTCCTTGGTATTCATATCACCATAAACAGTTTCCTGAAAAAATACCCCCAAATTAAATTTTCTCATATACAATTTCAACTCGACTAAGGAATCTACCACGTCGAATTTTCACTTAGGAATGTATTTCATACCCTTAGAAAATGGGGGAAAAAATTTTTGTCAATAGGATGTTGTGTATAATTATATATTTTGTAATCCCCTAAACTGTGCATGACTCCTTCAGTGACAATAGAATCATGATTAGCCTCTACTTTTCTAGTTGAACCCTGTAGGAGTGTCGTCTCACTCTTTCCCCTTGTCTCCATTGCTGGTTTTCCCATCTGTGATTCCCCCTGGCATATGACTCTACGTCTAAAAAATCATTCCCATTAAAAGTCCCCCTGTTGTATTCCGTCCTTGTTTCCACTCTGTCTTGGTCTCCTCTGGTAATTCTAAATTTGTTTCTCTCATGAATATTTTTATTCCATTTATATGCAATATCATTCTGATATCGTTTTATATCCCTTAAAAAATTTTTACACTTTCTATCAAACATCTTCTTACAACTACTATCAGCATATTGATATTATTTAACATGCAGTTTCTCTCATTGTGGGTATAATAAATCATTAGTTATAGAAATATTTAGTTCTTCAACATCTTTCAATAACAAACTCATTTTGCTGTCATTACATGATATAATGAATTCCATGAATTGAATTCCAAAACTGTCAAACATTTTGTTACATGTCCGTATGTTAGTATCATTAAGGTCAATTCCTAAGGGCTGTTTGAAGAAACGTAAACCCATAGGAACAATGCCACTGTCTATACACTTACGCAAATATAGATTGTACATCTGTAAAGCTTTGATGTTATTAAGCTTCTTCCCAAAACTAAAAATCATATCTTTCATAGAACCACGGTCAATGTTAACTTTAGGCTGTTCCTTGTTTTTACCAACATTACTAAAATCATATGGCAGTTCCAAAAATTTGTCCAAATCATGTGCATTGTAATTATTGTTAATATTACCATTATCCGATAAGGAATGTCTATCACACAGTCCCTTGGGGTTCTCAGATACTTCTTTCGAGCTGGCCACCGTGGAATAAGTCCTAGTAGGTAGCGTACGCTTAGTTTGGCCCCAGATAGCAAATAAACGTCCTCTGAAACGTCACCCGACACATTCGATAAATTAAATATACCAGCCTTGTTGTAGCGTTCCCATGAGAGGATCCATTTTTAGCATAGATTTAGTCATCATAGCTCCTTGCCAGTTCGGTATTTCATCTGAACTTCCACTTCCTGCATCGGAGCATGGTGATGCAATCCCTTCCAGCACGTTATTACTTTTAGAAACAGGCGATGTCATTAATTCCAAAAGACGAGTGATCTCTCCTTTCAGGATGACAAATTCAGAATGAATTTTGTCTACCTCATCCCTCCTGACAGGGGAGAACATAGTGGAAATGTCCCCAATGGAATCCATGGCCAATACCACAACAGCAGCTGAACATTTCCAGGGAAAACCAACACAAAGAAAAGTCAAACAAACCAGAAATCATTCCCCAGAACAAAGGCCACAATCCACGATATTCCAAAATCTAATATATTGTTGTACGATACAAACACTGTTAAGCACTTTCATCTATCCAACATAGATTTCCTCAGAACAAATAGCAACTCAATGACCACACTTTAAATAGTTAAAAAAACACCCAAAATACCACCTGATCAATTATATGATCAATTAAAATTTAAAAATACATGCTTCCACAACATCATATTCCTGAATAAAATGTGCTGGTAATAAAAAAACATACTGTTATATGAATACATTAAATAATAAAATATACCATGTAACTTGTCTGAGTTGGCCAATACATACATTTGATATGTGCTTTTAATGCTTTAATAAATATAAATTAAATGTATACTTGAATGTTTACATGAAAAATAATAATGTTCAAAACAAGACAATCTTTATACAACTGCAGCATAGCTGCCATTCTCCAAATCTTGTGGACGTAACATGTGGAGGGACTCAGATTGAAGAGTATATGTCGCAGACTCAACTACAGAGTTCAAAAGACATATTTCAAAATATTACAAAGTAGTGAAGTCAAACTTTCTGATCACTTGTTTCTAATGCCAATAGAGTGACCCCTTTTATGAACAGGAATAACACGTTGAGTTCTTCCAATCTTCAGTGACATTCACAGTTTCTAATAATTTACTGAATACCTTATGCAATGACGTTATTAATCCAGCCACAAGTGTTTTTATAAGGATAGCTAAGAAGCCATCTTGGACCATTGAGCAGTTAGATTTCATACTCACGAAAGCATTTTTACTGTTTCTGGTGAAATACATGGTCATATAGAATTCTCATATTGCAAGTCATAATTAACAGTGACATCAGGACAACTAGGTGTTTTAGTAATATTTGTAAAGTACTCATTCAAAGACTTTGCAGATAAAGGACCAATAATTTCACAACTGGACAGCAGCTGTGAGTTGACATATTTATAGTAGTCCTTTTTTATTTTTGCTTTGCAATACAAGCACGATATCTTGTTTAACTTCATCATGTTTTGAAAAGTAGGTAATCTCTTCTAAACATATTATGTATTTATTCTGAATGTGTAACTGGGGGTAGAAAACTGATCCCACTGGACTTATTTCAGTCTCAGCATGGGGTAAACACAATAGATACATTACATTATGTACAGAGTGAATAACAAAATGCAACCCCTGGGATCACGTCAGTCACCCTGCTAGACTAGGTTCCAGGAAAATAAATAGTGTGGGAAGAAATAGCCAGGGAATTTTTATGGCTAGGCTTGTATAGGCCCTAGGGCCGATAGCCTAGTACCAACCTATGAAAATCTAAATTAATATGAATTTTATTACAATTTTAAAATCTGTATTTATTATTTTAAAAATATTTTATAATGTGATAATATTTATTTATTCATTTTTTATATCTGTATGTTTTAGTAAACACAGTTTCAACTATGTATGTATTTTAATGAGGTCTGCTTTGTCATTAGTCATGGGTGACTGAATAGAGTATATATTTAGGTACAACTAAATGGTATGCATTCATCTGAAGAAGTCCTTATAGTGACGAAATGCAAATTTTAAAGTTGTGAGCATTCATGTGGTTTATTGTCTGGATGTATGTCATTTTATTCTGGAATTAAAAAAATACACTCAGCAGCTTGGTGGTTTATTCCAAAGTGCTCTTTTTAACTGTTTTATGGTCGTTTTTTGTGGTGAGCACTTTATTTCCCATTTTTCTCTTTTATTGGACTTCTTTATGGCTCTTTAATACTAACTAATCTTAACAAAATGTAACTTCATAGACTTGAGCAAACCTGCAACAAAGTCGCCAACTATACATCAAATGTTAGTAATAGAACAATCACTGCTTACCCTTAGCTTAAGTTGAGTGGCTAGACCTACAAAATAATCTAACCTGCACACACCTAATACTTATCCACACATAATACGCAACCCCAACAAACATCCATTATTAAGTGGGTGGCTAAAAATCTACCCCCTCCCAGGCCATCAACTTCTAAACACAAATTCCATCTCTCTATTACTAGATTCCTCAGTCATGCTGGAGACTCTCAATATTCTGTTTACACTGCTAAAATCGGAACTTGCTTCCTGCTGAAAGTAGAACTCAAGCAGCTGCAAAAGAAATCATGCAACTGTTAAAAGCATTCCTAATAAACATTAATGCCAAGGCATGCAGCACTTAACAATAATGTCCTTTCTTTTTTGCTATTGTCCTTATTTTTCAGTTTGACATACAGAGCTAACATATACCATGTATATATTTACATATATACTTATTTTAACAGGTTGCATTAACTATGTAGTTAGTGTTTCTCTATTAATTTCTCTCAATTATATAGCTGATTTTTGTGAAGTTTCAATGTACATTTACTATATTTTTGTTAATTGTTGTATGATTGAACAGTTTACTGCTGACCTGGAGCTATACTTTTGTGTTACTTACTGATGGAATTTTTCTCCCTTAGATGCTGCTGATATGCAGGCAGCATGTCCTGGCTAACAAACAAATAAAATAAATTAAACTATTTGAAAATACATTTCTCATTCACATCTAGTAAAGAATGTACTTCCCATACAACTCATCAGCAAAGCTCAAAGTAAGGATTTTTACAGGAAGGCAAATATCTTTGCACCTATCCTCCCTAAACTATACATATATCTATATACGTATATATATATATATATATATATATATATATATATATATATATATATATATATATATATATATATATATAGGTTTATAAGTTCATAGGTGTGTACTAGGTAAATGGCCTTGGAGCCTTTACAAGCCTAGTCCATAGGATTACCCTGGCATCATACCATCCAACCTTAGTTCCCAGTGCCTCTGTTGAGTAAAGCCACTGGAGTGATCCCTGGGGTCAGTTTTCTATTTGTCATCCGCTCATCAAGATTTCTCTTGAAGACAGCCAGTGAGGTGCTCTGCTTGACATGTATGGGAAGTCTATTCCATAGCATGGGCAGTCTCTGGGTTATGAACCTGTCCCACCAGCACGTTCTGTTGATTGTGGTAATGATGTTGAGGTCTCTGGAGCATTTGGTGCGGAGGGATTGGGATTTTTTTAGATGTAGCATTTTTAACAGAGCTGGGTCAGACATAGCTTTGTAAGTCAAGCAGAGATAGCCTCTAAGTAGGCGATATGAGACAGAATAGTTGGAGGTTTTTTGGTTTGTTCATATAGGAAAAATGTTTAAGGCCTAGGAACCTCTTTCTGAGGTACTTTTGCAGCCTCTCCAGTTGTTGCAGGTGTTTAGTGAGGTACATGCCAAATGGGGCATTGTACTCAATGATTGGCCTAATGAGGGAAGAGTAGAGGGAGACAATGACCTCTTTCTTCCTGGATGCAAAACCCTTAGTTATGAGATATGCCACATAGAAGGTCTTTTTGACCACAGTGGCAGTGTGGTGGTCAAAAGAGAGGTTGCTGACAACTTGTATTCCCAGATCTCTTATAATGCCTTTTGTGTTCAGTGGACTACCATCAGTGTTGTAATTCATGGGAACCATTTTTTTCCAAAGGGGATGATGACACATTTTTTGGCATTGAGCTTAAGGCCATGGTTCTGACACCAGATGTTGGTCTCAGTGAGGCCTTTCTGTAGGATGTCAACATCACTTGGGGAGTTAATAATATCTCCCAACTTCAATCATCTGTGATCTTTGTCTGCCAGAGTCCCTTCATGTTGGCCTGGACTTCAGAGAAGTAGATACCAAATAGGACAGGACCCAGGACCGAACCCTGTGGGACTCCACTTGTGACTGGTCAGCAGTCTGACTTGGAGTCAGCTACTTTCACACTGTGGGTTCTACCTGTGAGCCAGTTTGCAACCCACCTAGTGATATAGGAGCTGGTGCCTAACTTTGTGAGTTTTCTTATGATTACTGAGTAGGGAATGGTGTCAAAGGCCTTGGCCAGATCAAGGTAGGCTGCATGAACCATCTTCCCTTCATCCACATCTCTGGTGACTGACTCAAAGAGTCAACCAAATTGAGCAGGCATGCTCTACCTTTCACAAAACTACACTGTATGGGATCCAGAGTTTGGAGATTCCCTATATCCTTGTTTATTAGGTTCATGATGATGCATTCCATAGCTTTGGATATCAGACTAGTCAGGCTAATGGGGAGATAGCTCCCAGGGTCTGTAGTCGCTCCTCATTTGTAGAGAGGGATGACTGTAGCAGTGTGCCATTTGGTAGGGACAAAGCCTGAAGTGAGGCTGTGATTGAACAGGGCACACAGGTGAGGTGCCAGTTCTCTCTATAGTTCATGCAGAACACAGCCAGTGATATTGTCAGGTCCCATAAAAGCTGTATTCTTCGCCTTGGACAGTGCAGCAGTAGTACTGGGTGCCTGGCAATTTACTGGTATTGTGATTGGTCCCTTGGGGGGTTAAAGTGCTGGCATGTGTTCTGGAGGGCTATATGTTCTATGTGGTGAGGTGCAAGCGTTGACCTTCTCCTCTTGGCCAGCTATTCTGGTCTTGGCTGGAGAGTGTGTGGCTTCTAATTTGGATATTTAAGTGCAATTCTCACAAATCTGTGTATCGGCAGGTAAGAGGAGAGGGTTGTCAGTGTACATGAGGCAGTTGCTACATTGCCTCAGGATGCCCACATTCACCAGGTTAATAGGAGAAAGCACAGGGAATTGACATTTAGACATGGCTGGAGGGGTGGGCATTAATAATAAGTACTGGAGCTGTTTTCTTGTACATTTAGTGCTAGTAGCACTTTTGTGTGCTACAATAATTGCTACAAGAAGTCTGGTAAAGTGCAAGATTAATAAGCTAGTAAAAGTGCAGGAAAGGAGAGAACTAGTAGATCTAAGGGAAAAATTGAAAAGCAGACTGTGACACTGCTCAGAAGATTACATACAGTCCTGGATATAGCAAATCTGTATCTGGACTAGACTAGTTACAGGATAGGGTGGAACAGGGCAAACAAGGGCTTTTAAATCAGAAAGTTGAAAGAGATGGAAAAACTACTCAAATGGCCAATATACTACAATTTCTGGGCTAGAAACCACTCCTCTTGTAGAAGATAGGCTCCCTAGTGCTTACTACTCTCACTGATAAGCTACAAAGCTTCCCTCCAACACAGAAAGGCTGGGGGGGGGGTCAGAAGCTTACAAATAGTCCTGGATACAGCAAGTCTGTATCTGGATTAGACTAGTTACAGAAAAGGCAAGAAACAAGCTTAGAATTTAGATTTTCTTTACAGAAAAGCAGCTAAAACTGCATTAAAAACAATTCAAGTGCAGTGCAAGATAGCAATTGCACTTTAAATAAAAGCAATTTATTAAAATATATAATGAACTGAATTCAATTATTGTTTTATTCAACTATGAACAGTTAAAAAGTGCCAAAAAATATACTTATCAGCTGAGAAGCACACTCAGTCAGAACACAGGGAGATTGTAGCAAAGTTTTTTTTTTAATAAAGTGGAAAGGAAGAAAGGAGGAGCAGAAGATAATTCAAGGTTAAGAAACTAAGTGGGTTGGCATTCTCAAATGTTCTCTCTGTATTAGATAGAATGAGCTAATGACACTAAACTGGGAGGAGTGTCCCATATCAAACTAACAGTAGGGGCAGGCAACTGCAAAGCCGCCAAGTGACAGCAAAAACCTTATTTATCAGGCCCTGTGAGGCAGAAAAATTTAGTACAACCATGCAGATTAGTTTATAGCTATAAAATACAGTAAAATGTATGCAGCAGACAATAAAAGTGCTATAAATATCTATAAGCAATAACTAGTAAAATAAGCAAAAAACAGGATACTTAAAGTTATATATCACAGATCAGAGTTTTGCTCAATGCCCTTCCTCTGATTAGCTCTGTGTAAAATGGCAGAAACACTCACAAGGAAATCTAAATAACAGAAAGTTGAAACTTGAAGCAACTTTAAAAAAAGCTCGCAAGAACCAATGAGGTGCTTACTCTAAGCCATATTCCAGGTAACCCCAATCAGCCAATGACTATAAACATTAAACTCTCACTGAAATGCAAAATGGTTTCTAATAAACTAAGATGGCCTGGAACATGTGCTCTAACACATAGCATCCAAAAGCAACCAGTTAGGCCCAGAATACAAGCCTGACTATAGACAATGCTCCAGCTACTAATTAACACTACTTTGGCAGAAAACACTGCAGAAATGTTTATCACAGCAGAAAAAAAGCAATGAGCCTTTAAATGAAATGTTTTTAACAGATAAAGGAGCAAGGAGACTCTAGAGAATGCTTTTAACTGCAAACAAGCCAGTTATATGATACACGCCTTGGCAGGGAGTCAGAACAAACAAACACAAACAAATGTTTAACAAGAGGAGGAAATTTCCAGTTAATATCTCACACACAGTGAAACTCGCTAGAAAATATTTACAAACAGTGTTACAGTAAAAACCTTATTTATCAGGCCCTGTGAGGCAGAAAATATTAGTACAATCATGCAGATTATTTTATAGCTATAAAATACAGTACAAAGTATGCAGCAGACAATAAAAGTGTTATAAATATCTGTAAGCAATAATTAGTAAAAATAAGCAAAAAACAAGGATACTTAAAGTTATATATCACAGATCAGAGTTTTGCTTAGTGCCCTTCCTCTGGTTAGCTCTGTAAAATGGAAGAAACATTCACAAGGTAACCTATTAAGTAACAGAAATTTGAAACTTGAAGCAACTTTAAAAAAAAGCTTGGAAGAACCAATGAAGTGTTTACTCCAAGCCGTAGTCCGGGTAACCTCAATCAGCCAATGACCATAAACAATGCACTCCCAATGAAATGCCAAATGGTTTCTGCTAAGCTAAGATGGCCTGGAATATGTTCTCAGACATACAGCCTCTGCAAGCAACCAGTTAGGCCTAGAACACAAGCCCGACTATGGACAATGCTCCAGCTACTACCTAACATTACTTAGGCAGAAAACACTACATAAATGTTTATCGCAGCAGAAAACAGCAGTTTGTCTTTAAATGAAAGTTTTAAACAGATAAAAGAGAAAGGAGACTCTAGAGAATGCTTTTAACTGCAAATAAACCAGCCATATTATACATTCCTTGGCAGGAAATCAGAACAAATAAACACAAACAGATGTTTAATAAGAGGAGTAAATTTCCAGTTAATACCTCACACACAGTGAAACTAGCTAGAAAAGATTTACAAACATTGTGCCAGTAAAAACTTATTTATCCGGCCCTGTGAGGCAGGAAATTTTAGTACAAACATGCAGATTAGTTTATAGCTATAAAATACAGTAACATGTATGCAGCAGACAATAAAAGTGCTATAAATATCTATAAGCGATAATGAGCAAAAATAAGTGAAAAAACAGGATACTTAAAGTTATATACCACAGATCAGAGTTTTTCTCAGTGCCCTTCCTCTGATTAGCTCTCTGTAAAATGGCAGAAACACTCACAAGGTAATCTCTTAATTAACAGAAAGTTGAAACTTGAAGCAACTTTAAAAAAAGCTTGAAAGAGCCAATGAATTGCTTACTCCAAGCTGTAGTCCTGGCAACTCCAATCAGCCAATAACCATAAACATTACACTCTCACTGAAATTGAAAATGGTTTCTGCTAAACTAAGATGGTCTGGAACATGTGTTCAGACACACAGCCTCTGCAAGCAACCTATTAGGCCCAGAACACAAGCCTGACTATGGACAATGCTCCAGCTACTACCTAGCACTACTTAGGCAGAAAACACTACATAAATGTTTATCACAGCAGAAAACAGCAGTTTGTCTTTAAATGAAAGTTTTAAACATATAAAGGAGCAAGGAGACTCTAGAGAATGCTTTTAACTGCAAACAAGCCAGTTATATGATACACTCCTTGGCAGGAAGTTAGAACAAACAAACACAAACAGATGCTAACAAGAGGAGAACATTTCCAGTTAATACCTCACACACAGTAAAACTAGCTAGAAAAGATTTACAGTGTTACAGTAAAAACTTTATTTATCTGGCCCTGTGAGGGAGAAAATATTAGTACAACCATGCATATTAGTTTATAGCTATAAAATACAGTAAAAACTGTAAAAAGTATGCAGCTGACAATAAAATCTTATAAATATCTATAAGCAATAACTAGTAAAAATAAGCAGAAATCAGGATACTTAAAGTTATATATCATAGATCAAAGTTTTGCTCAGTGCCCTTTGTCAGATTAGCTGTGTAAAATGGCAGAAACACTCACAAGGTAACCTCTTAACCTTTATCACAGCAGAAAAACAGCAGTGAGACTTTAAATTAAAGTTTTAAACAGATAAAGGAGCAAGGAGACTGTACAGAATGTTTTTAACTGCAAACAAACCAGTTATATGATACACTCCTTGGCAGGAAATCAGAACAAACAAATGCAAACACATGTTTTACAAGTGGAGAAAATTTCCAGTTAATAACTCACACACAGTGAAACTAGCTAGAAAAGATTTACAAACCATGTGATAGTAAAAACCTTATTTATCAGGCCCTGTGAGGCAGAACATTTTAGTATAACTGTAGAGATTAGTTTATAGCTATAAAATACAGTGCAAAGTATGCTATAAATATCTATAAGCAATAACTAGTAAAAATATCCATATGTATATCTATCTATCTATATATAAAACTCCATAATCCTACAACAAAAAGTTTACAATGGTTATAAAGAAGCAGTAATTCTACTGTGCTAATCATTCTAAGATGAAATTTGATTTTTCACCAGTTTTGTTCAGGTGGTTAGAATCTGATCAAATGATCTTCATTTGTCTGTATGGAGAAACCCCAGACCTCCCCAAAATATCCCATGTATGATCATAGGTTCAATGGTAAATATTAGGCCAGCTGTTCTTGCAGGCCATTTTATGGCTAGCCAATTTCCCTTTTTGTGCTTGAAATAATGTATCATTTGGTTATATACTGGCCTTACCCACCCCATGGTTGATAATTTAAAGAAAATAACTGGGATCATAACATAGATAATTTAAAGGGACCAGTGCATTAGATAAACCATTTAGGAGCTGCTTCTGTCCATTAGTAATACAGGGAACAGTCCCGTGGTAAATTTTCTCTTTCTAATCTAAAGATCTAAGTTGCTCTTGAATATGGACAGAGATGAAATTTGGTTTATGTGGATGGGGAGTCGTTTCCTTAGCATTTGCATTCTTTGTATGATAAAGTTGCCCTTCAAAGCCATTCTCTTGATGTTACAAAAGAGGTTTAGATCCCCAGACCGAGTACTTCTGATGCCATTTGACTTTCTGATGTGCAGTAAATCCATCAGTAATGGGTCAGAGGATGCCTTGTATGCCACACACTGATCACATCTTAGCAGATAGTACAATACTGAGTATAGTTATAGGACTGAGCTGGTCAATCTAAGACAGAGCTGCTCTAGGGACCAGGGCCAGCCCACTCCATTTCCCCTTTGGGCTCATTCTTCTCCCCTACCCTACCCCCATTCCTAGCCACCCCTTGTTCAATTACATTTATACCTATTATCACCACCCACGTAGCAACCAATCACAAAACACACCTCTACTAATTAACATTATCAGCTGAATACACTAAACACCTCCCCTTCTATAGAGCAGCAACACCTAAAGCTGATAATCTCCACTCCCTGCTATTAACTATATATCCTTACTCACACACAAATCTCCATGCATACTTTCTCCCACCTTAAACACACAAATCTCTACACAACCCTCTAGCCACTACCTATACAATATATCTATCACTCTTCACACAATTTCAAATTACCCTAATTAAAATGTTTCACCTTAAAAAGACTTACTTACACATAACACTTCTCCAAATCATCAGTAGTTCTGTGCTTCTACTCTTATACTAACTCACCTCATACCATATTCTTCTACAGCACAGCATTCCCCCTCTCTGGCAGACCTCACCACCTACACACCCAAACAAACCATTGGACTATACTATAGCTCCATCCCTTTTCTCTGCCACACACTCAGACTTCCACCTACACAAATACCATCTAAGATACATTTCCCACACCTCTCAAAAACTAGAAAAACTACTAGACAAGCTTGTCAAACACTACCTACACATACTTAATCAGTTAAGCCAATTTGGAGACATACACCCCAATCCTGGTCCCACTCCAACACCCACCATAGCAAATAACTCTAACACAATCAACCTCAGAACTTTACAAAAAAATCCTCCTTACTCCTCCTTAACATAAATGTCAGAAGTATAGCTAACAAAGTTTATGACCTGCATACCCTACTTTCTTTTTTCTCTCCAGATATATTAATAATAACTGAAACTTGGCTAAAACCCAACATTAACAACAATGAAATCACTGCTCTGGGATACAATAGTCTACATAAAGATAGGAAGACAAGAACAGGTGGAGTTGTAGCTATTTTATTTAAAATACCCTAATTCTGACCACTTAGACATAAACATTCCTGAATTTTACAGCATTGAACTCATCTTTCACGGAAACATCGAACTATAGACCTATAGCAATATTGTCCCCAATAGCAAAAATTATGGAAAGGTGTGCTCACAAGCAACTCCTACACTATCTCACCCTAAACAGTCTATTGTCTAAAACCCAACATGGTTTTCGCCCCCATCATAGTACTACCACTGCCCTCCTTTCCTTTGTGGACTCAGTCAACTGTAACCGTAATAACAAATTAATTACTTCTTCTCTCTTTCTTGATTTGTCAAAAGCCTTTGACATGGTCAATCACCAACTATTGCTCCACACACTCGAAACCCTACACCTCGATAACTCAGCCTTAAGCTGGTTTAATGCTTACCTTTCCGGTAGACAACAAGCAGTCCAATGGCAAAACAAGCTATCTCACTTGCTACCTAACACCATAGGAGTTCCCCAAGGCTCCATACTTGGTCCCCTTCTTTTCTCCATATTCATAAATGATCTCCATTCAGTGATCCCCAAAGCCACCTGCATTCAATATGCAGATGACTCTACCCTGATCTGCTCTGATGCCCCTCTCCATAATCTCCACTTAGTCACCCAACACTGCTTTGCTGCAGTTGAAAAAAGGTTCACTGAACGGAAACTCATCCTAAATCCACTAAAAACTAAGTTATTACTAATTTTCCCCACCTTAACTACTCCCTTAGGGCAACACCCTTCACACTCTAATAATAGAACCTTCTACGTTCAATCCACAAATGGCACCATCATCGAGCCTGTCACCAACACCAAACTACTAGGTGTTACTATTGACCACAAGCTCAAATTTGGTATGCACATTAGTCAAACCATAAAGACAGTAAACAAGAAACTCGGTTCCATGTACAGAATTAAGAACTTTCTAACTCCTAATACCAAACTAGCCATTGCACGTACACACCTTCTCTTCACCCTATTGTATGCCTCTCCGGTACTGTCCTTCCTCAATAAAAGTGAGCTTAATAAATTCTCTGTTGCTTATAACCATATTGCCAAATTTGTAACAGGAACACCTTACCGTACTCACCACTGCCTTAACCTAAGGAAACTTGACTGGTTAGAACTGCCCAATCTTCTCAAACTTAACCAATTTACTGAAGCATTTAAAATAATTAAGGAACCAGATAAGACCCCCTCACTGAATAAACTTTTTACCCCCTACTCCAGTCTTAACTGCCTTCGATCTTCAAATAGTGTCCTGGTACAAACTACGAAATCTAATAATTCAGGCGGTGATGCTCTTTATGCCAATTCCATTGGAAAGCTCTGGAATTCCCTTCCTAATAACCTAAGACTAACTACCTCTCCTAGTCATTTCAAAATTAATCTTAAAGTATTCTTTAAGGCACATTGGCTATGTCCTTGTGCTAATCCTGACTAATCTTAAAAGTCGCATACCACCCACATACTATTACCTAATGGCCTCTCTCTCTTCTCTTCGATCAAGATCCCTACAATTATATCCCCTCTACTCACTACATACTCACTGGCCTGCCTTCACCTTATTATTACTAGGCTTGATCTGTGGGAAAAATTTTATCCTTCTCCTCTGAGCTTATAACCTCAATCCTCTCTATTGCTTAACATATCCATATTGATGTTACTTATATATCAAGGTATTGTGAATTTATTTGTATGTAAATTAGTTCTTCTTTCTATTATGTTATTATGAATTTAGCTAAATGTAATTTTATGATGTTGTTTTTATTGTGGAGCTTTTCTCCCCAGGCCTCTGCTGAAAATGGACATGTATCCAGTTGGACTAACCCGGTTAACAAATGTAAAATAAAAATAAAAATAAATAAATAAATCTTTGCCAAATTAAAAATTAACCCTAAAAAACACATTACCATCATAAGTGGTTATATCCCACCAGGAAACAATATCCCCAACCTGGAAAACATACTACTTTGGATTTCCAATTCCCTCCCACAAGAAACAATCCTATTAGGTGACTTCAATAGTGATTGGCTTAACTGCTCCTCAGAAAATCCATCATCCCATATAAACCTCCATGGTCTCACCCAACTCATCGCCTCCCCTACATGTAGTGATAAATCTTCCAAACAACAGTCAATCCTGGACTGGAGTTTGGTAACCACTCTCTAGCACCTCAATCAGGCCATCTACCAGACAGTCTAAGTGACCATCAGATAACCTTTCTTCTTAGGTCCAGGACTCACCAAGTTATCCAGCCCACCTTCTGCCTAATCGGAAACAAAAAGAAATTCAACCTAAATAGTTTCATCACCACTCTAAATAGTTGTAACTGGGACCCCTCAAACAGTTACCTCTAGAAGCCAAAGTAAACTCATTCAACAACACCTTCTTAGACATTCTAAACTGCCATGTACCCCTTAGAACTATCAGAAATAAATCTAATTATGCACCCTGGTTAACTAAAGAATGTAGACCCTTACTTAAAGCTAGAGATAAAGCCTAGCAACAATTTCATGAAAACAAAACCCAAATAACTTAGCAAACATACTTAGAACATTGGAATAAAACTAAAAAAGTTGTAAAATTAGACAAAACCAGCTACTACTACCAAAACATCCAAATTAAACATGCGAAAAACCCTCATAAAGTCTGGGAAGTCATTAATAATATACTTCATCCAGGTAAATCCTCTACCCCCACCCCAACAACAGCTAATAATTTTGACAATATAGCAAGCCAGTTCAATATTGTTTTCACATAAACTGCCTAAACCCTAGCTAGCTCTCTCTGTATTGTAGGCAACCCTACCCCATTTACCCCCAGAATAGCACCAACTCCTGCTTTAATTTACACCTAGCATCTGTTAAACATATTAAAAAACTACTTCAAAAACTGAAACCAACAACCGTAGCTGCTGATAGCCTTCAAGGAGAATTTCTACAAATTGCAGCTGAAGCACTAACCTCCCCAGTAGTCATACTTATAAGCCGATCAATATCTGAAAGGCAGGTACCTGTAATATGGAAATCCTCATACATTATACCACTTCACAAGGGTGGTAATTCTACTGAACTCACCAGTTATCACCCAATTGCCATCCTATCTCCATTATCCAAAATACTAGAAAGAGTCATACACACCCAACTAATGGATTACCTTCTCACACATAAACTACTGTCAAATACACAACACTGTGTCTGTCCCTTATACAACACCACCACAACACTACTGTCCTTTACTAACACAGTGAACCACCATACAAATAATGGACAGTTTGTATCTGCCATATTTGTAGATTTATCCAAAGCCTTTGACATGGTAAATCACAATAAACTCATCAATATTCTCTCTACCTTAAACCTTAGCAGTTCCAATATCACATGGTTCTAAAACTATCTAAAAGGAAGACTGCAAGTCATCCAATGGCAACGCCAATGTTCGCCTCTTCTTCCAGTCACCTTAGGGGCTCCACAAGGCTTGATCCTTGGACCTCTACTATTCTCTCTATTCACTATCTAGTTGAGCACCTCTGCACCATATGCCTCTGTAGTAAAATATGCTGACAACTCCACACTATTATGCGCTGCCCCCACTCTGCAAGACCTCCACGACATAACCCAAGATTCATTTCTGAGTGTAGAAACATGGCTCACCAACTCAAAACTCATTCTAAATCCCAACAAAACTAAGCTCCTTCTTTTTAGCCCAATTAAATTCCCTTTATTTTCCAAATCCTTTAATATCTTGTCTAGAAACAAAACTATAATCACCCCAATTACTCACACTAAACTGCTTGGGTTTGAAACTGACAATAACTTGAAATTTGACATTCACATAGCCCAAGCTATTAAAAAGGTTCACAAGAAAATAGGACTCCTGTACAAAAATAAACAGTTTCTTACAAGCAACATAAAAGCTACCATAGCTTGCACACACCTCCTATCTACCTACCTCTATGCCTCACCAGTATCCACCAACCTTCGGAAAACTGACTTAATCCAAATGGAATCCTGTTGCAATAAAATAGCAAGATTTGTCACCCGTGCCTCATATAGATAACATCATTGTACATCACTTAAACAGCTAAATTGGCTTGAACTCCCGGAGCTTCTACACTTTAATCAACTAACCCTTGCCCACAAAATTCTCCCCCAACCTGATAAAACCTCTTCTCTCCATAATCTCATTCAACAACATACCACTGCCCGATCTTTTCACTTCAGTAACCTACCCTTCTTGATACCACCAAAGCCAACAACTTAGGTTCAAAATCTCTCTTCTCTAATTCCATCCCTAAAATATGGAATAAAATACCAACCCCAATAACTTCCAACATCTCTATCTCACAATTTAAAAAGTTCTTTAAATCACACCTAGTGGACACCTTGCTATGCACTTTTAATTCCCCTGGATAGGTATTTCCTAGATAATTTTATTTATTTATTTATTTTACATTTGTTAACCGGGAAAATCTGACTGAATACATATCCATTTTCAGCGGAGGTCCAGGGAGAAAAGCTCCACATTGAAATTAAATTACACTAAAAATTGTGGTTACAGAAAAGTCTACAAACATTTAACATCAGTGACAGATTATAGTTAAGGTTACATTTAGATAAAAAACAATAATTTAGATAAAAAACAAACATTGTTGGTAAATGGATTAGGTATACAGAGATAACAATTACATATCTGAGGTGTACATAATAAAGATAATGATTTCCAGGTAGAAGGTAAGGATGATAGTTAAGAGAAAGGTGGTTAGGTAAGAAAGAAGTAATTTAGTGAGGGCAGAAAAGTAAGTTATCTTCCTGATGATGGGATAAAAGAGTTCTAATGGTTGAGGGAAGTGTGTGTTGTGAGGGTGGGGAGAGAAAATAAAAGGGTAATCACCTCTGTGAGCTATAGCTTTGTCTTGGTATAATTGGGTTGGTCTGGGTTTAGACCTGGTCATGGCTATGTTTATTTTGCCTCTTCTGATTTTTGTTTGGGTTAGTCAGGGTTTGGACATGGACATAGACAGTCACTGTTCATGTGCATTTTTAGGGATGTTTTGAATTGGGGCAAGGAGCATATGGTGGTTAGTTCAGCAGGAAGTGAGTTCCTTTTTTTCCAGCAGAGTTGAAGAACAATGAATCTCCATCTGAGTTGTTGGCTTTGGTGGCTTGTACTAGCATTTTTTTGGATGAACGGAGGGATGCTAGGTTGCTGTAGGGGGTAATAATATTAGTCAGAATGGGGGTACTGGTAGGTTGGTAGAGGATTTTATGAATAACTATGAGTTGGATATAATATATCTGATTGGATAGTTCAAGCCAGCCTAATTTGTGAAGATTTTGACAGTGGTCGGTTCTATAGGCTGAGCCTGTGGCAAATCTAGCTATATTGTTATAGCAGCTAGTGAATTTGTTAAGGTTTGATTTGGTTAGATTTGTGAGGATGGGTGAGGCATAGAGAAGGGTTGACAGAAGATGTGTGCGAGCTATGGCGGTTCTGGCAGATAGGGGTTAAGAATTGCTTAATCCTATGCATGGAGCCTATTTTTTTGTTTACTGTTTTTATGGTTCTGTCTATATGTTCCTAGATATGCTACTGCCCATTATATTAGTTTAATCTAAGCAATTAATAACTACATCTGTATGCAAATAATCCTGTTTACTGTTGTGTTTGGAGCACGATGATGTACAATGGGACTGCTTCCATATTAAAAAAAATCTGTTTTCTTCAGCATTATGCAATTGTTAATTGCCATCAATGTGGTAATCTTCGTAAACTGTTGAAATGTCTTTAACTAGTACTTTCTGTATACTTTTATATTGTACTAATGTGCCTGTAATTGGAGCTTTTCTCCCCATGCTTTTGTTAAAAAAGGACCTGTGTCCAGTTGGACTTTCCCATTAAACAAATGTAAAATAAATAAATAAAATACATGTTGTTTAGGCCTTGTGTCCTTCTAGTAAGATATCTATGTGAGCTTATTATTTCTTGCACTCACGCCATTTGACTTTTATGATCTTTTGAACTCTGTGATGTACAGCACTGTTGAATAGAAGAACCTTTTAGTCACTGCCTTTCATGACTGATCTGTGAAGAAATTTTGATAAGAATAATTAGTGAAACTTTTCTGCCTGTAATCAACATATAGAAAACTTGTGTTTTACCTTATGTATTGGTTGCAGTGCCTTTGTTCCCTCCCTATAAGCCCAGGTCATATCCAATAGGATTATCTTAATGACCATTTTGCAGAAGACAAAATGATAAGAACTCTCATACCTTTCTTGGATCATTAAGATTTGAAAAATTATTTTAGCCTTCTCAAAATGTATGCCCTGTCTTCTCCTGACATAAATTTTTATAACAGGAGGTTGTAAAGATTATTTTGTGCTGTATGCTGTGAAGCCTGGTGACCTTCTTGCTGTAATTAGTTTTGTATCTTCATAGTTCCAGAGCTAGGAGTTCAATTCTTACTGTCTCAGTGAAGTTATGTTTAGTATTCATGCGATCTTAAGGCTGTCGTCTGGCTATTTGAATTTGTCCTTGACCCACTTTCATAGGTCATGACTGAAAAAGGTTTTCATGATCAATTTGATTACAATGGTTAACAACTGTTAAATAAAAAGACAAAGCAAGACATGGACATTTTTGAAATGCAGAGTTTAAGAAACTAGAAAAAGCAAAAACTATGGAAAACATGACATGACATTTATTGAAATGCTAATTAATGGTAGAATTCTTCCTACCTGCCATGGTTTATGATCCGGAATGCTAATACAGGTTCCATTTTGAAAAGGCCCGTGCTTATATTTGCATAAAATCATATCCTGTAGGGCATGAGCCACAGCATAAACAGACAAGTACACATTATGTGTTATACTCAAACCACTTACATCCAGGAAAGGGTTTTTCTCAATATCACCAAGACTTTCATACCCAGTGCAAACACTGCTTTGATCTCCAGCTCTTCTGCCCTGAGTAGAATTTTTTATCAAGTTGACCCATTGGCAACCAAAAGCATTTTCCCAGAAACTGTTTAAAAAAATATCATGTGAATATTTAGATGGATGAATGCTCAAAAGGTAATTCTTAAAGTTTGGCATCTCGTAATTAGGGAACAGGATCCCAAGTGTTCCATGGAATGTACTAAAGAATTTTTCTGTAAACTTGGGAGAAGCAAACCAACCTTCTGTTGCAATCCAGACTTTTCCAGTGATGTTGTATTTTGCAATGTCCTCCTTTAAAGGATAGAATGGTTTCTCTGTGGAGAAGACAATGATAACTTTTGCTGTTGATTTCGATATGGTGCTAATTATTATTTTGCTCTTGTGTTCTGCATAAACTACTGGGATGGTTTCTTCAAATGCCAGACAGACTCCAGCTTTAGAAAGCTGCTGTTTCACTAACTGGCTCCCTTGTTGACCATAATCACTCTCCTCAGCTAGCATCCCTACCCAGGTCCAACCAAAATGTGAGATCAGTCGTGCAGCAACAATGGACTGGAACTGGTCACCGGGAACAGTACGCAAAAAGGAAGGAAACTGATTCTTGTCACTCAAGGCTGCTACAGTTGCCCAGTAGCTTATCTGTGTAAAATAAAATAAAGCATATTATTCTAGAATAATTTCTAAGTATAATATTTAGTGTGAAGCTGCTATACATGTATTTGGTGAATAACACAAAGCTTATGGATTTGACACAATCCATTTATCTATCATGAAAGCTAAAATACCAAATTAAAAATTGCATACATTGATTATATTTAAAGACAGACTAGGGATCCATGTTACATTTAAGATATTTCTGTTTTATACTATCTGTTATTTCACTTCAGAGAGTTATGATTTTATTAGGCATATTTGTAAACCTGTCTTTCTCTCTCTCTCTCTCTCTCTCTCTCTCTCTCTCTTTCTATATTGCATAACTCTGGTTCTGGCCTCCTTCTTATCATGGGACCATCCCTCCTGACTGCTAACAGCCTATTTGTTCCCTCTTTGAGGTACTTTCTTCCTTCATCAGTTTCCAGAGCCCCTATTAATGCTTGAAGGAAGATGCTTGTAGGCTATCACACATATTAACTCTATCTAAGCAATACACTGTTTTTTGTTTAATTTTAATTTTTATTTTATTTTGCATTTGTTTGTCAGGGTAGAGTACTGCTGCCCATGGACCTTTTCCAGACTTAGGCTGGGAATGCTGTCTGGTTAAGTGACTTGCTCAGAGTCACACAGATAGGCAATGGAGGGTGAGGAAGTCAAAACCCTGGGCCACTGGACCACAGAAAACAGCTTGGTGACAGCTGCTTAACCCTCGATGACAACTAACAGCAACTGAGCAGAATGGTCCTACTAGGCAAATACGAAAGATAAACCTCACCCAGTCTTGTAGGTGTCTCCAGTGCAGAGGCCAAAATCATCTCCTCCGGATGGGCAAGCTGACACTGGCCACTCACTGCCATTCTCCCTAACTGGCTTGTCCAGCTTCAGTGACACTAGCAAAGCATGATTCACAAGAATCATTGTCAGGACTTTATCTCTCCATGTCATGAGGCCAGGTAGCTCCTACTTCTCCTTTCTGACAGACAGAACTTCCTATACCCACTGAAGGAAAGCAGCAAATTAAGTGCCATCACCAGATATGTCTAGCCATGAGTCGACATGCCTGGGTCTGGAAAGTTGTATATGAGTGGTTCTCAGACCAGAAGGTTAATAGAAGCTCAAATGAGTGATTTACCTCTTTTTTTTTTTTTCTGTGTTGAGCAATCTGACCTTAAAGACGGAGGCTAGAGACAGGTTATTAAACTGACTATGTATTCTTTTGCTTATATAGCTTAACTAGATAAATAAACAAAACATATTAACCTATTTAGTAAACTAAAAATACATCTTTTTTGTTTAGCAACTCACACATCCTTAACTGGCAACTTCACATTAAGGGTTTTTGGGGAAGATGCAGTCAGAATAGCAGTCCTTATTTCTGATATTTAAAATAAGCCAGACATTGCTCCGTCATTCATTTCTTGTCCTCCATTGACTCATTTGGTACTTAGGCTGGTAGTCAAAGTTGGCTCATCCCAGTCATTGCCAGGGCTTCATGTCCAGGTTTTACAGAATGCCTTCTGTGTGGAGTCTGCATGTCTTCCCTGCGGTTGGGTAGCGTTCCAAAGACATGCATGCATAAATGGGCGTGCCTTCGTTAAAGGTTGGGCGTCGAGCTGGCACCTCGGCGTTTTGTAAAAATCTACTGCCAATCATTAGCGGACCGGAGTTCTGCTGTGGCGACCCCTTACCGTTAAAAAGCCGAAAGACAAACAACAACAACAAGTGTGAGGTGCAAATCCATAATGACAGAACTGTCACTGTTGCAATCTTGTCTACTATAAGCATAGGTGGCTCTAGGTAGTTTATTCATGAAGGTGGAAGCTATGAGTGCACTGCCAATAATAGTAATAAGAAAGGCCACAGTAAAGATGTCTGGTCTGGTCCTTTATTCTCCATGAACATATAATTTCCAACTAACTAAGATAGAGGACTCACTAATGGCTACTAGGTCACTTTGAAGGGGGACACTTGCTATTGTCCTCACTCACATCTCTGAGTTTTTTGTTCTTCCTGGATGAAGCTTGTTACCTCTGTGATTGATAACCATTAAGCTTCTCCTTATCAGACGTGCACCCCGGTCTAACCGACAGGTAAGTGTACCAACAGGGTGATTAAGTGAGTTAGGGTTAGGGTGCAGGTATGATGTGCGTTAGTGTGAGTTAGGGTTAGTAGTGTGGACCTTAGGGTTAGGATTTGGGTCAGGGCTAGTGTGTACTATGTGTATGTGTGCGTGTTTTACGTTCCGTGTGCGGTGTAATGGTGTTCAGTGTAATGGTGTTCGGTGTTTTGCGTTGTCGGGTTTGTGTGATGTCGGTCATCTGGATTAGTAGTAGACCCGCACCCCCCACATAGACAACGGCAAGCTGCATAACTGAGATCACCTGCCTTTGCTATGTGCATAGCCATAACATAGGTTTTATCTGTATAGGTGGACATGTCAAGCTGCACCAGGCTCAATAATGGTAGATAGTATGGAGGAAGTAGCAGTACATGACCTGGATCTACCTTCCCTGAAGGGTGTACCCACTGTGGAGGTAGAGAGGTGGTGGCCACTGAAACATTGTCAGTCATGGCACATCAAGGCAGATAATCAAATGAAGGCAGTGAAGACACCCAGGAGCCTATCAGGTATGGTAACCATATGAAATGTTGTGACCCACTAGAACAAGTCCTGAAACATGGATACCAAATGGCTAAATAAATGTACTTACATATATCAAGTGTGATATAGCCATTTCCTAGAATAGTTCCTTTTCAATGAGGTATGGTAATCTCAGAGTTGATATAAATAAGATTGGGAGGGTGGGGGCCTTGCCCCCACATGAGGTGATGGAGGAAAGTTTAAAGGATAAGACCAAAGTTCAGGATTTTGCTCTTCTCCAGGATTTTCAGTCTTTCTTTTTCACTAGATGGTAGTTGGCATTTCAAGTGCCAACATATCAATAGGGAGCCATCCAACACATCAGTTAGTTGATCTAGGCATTGCATCCCCACACATCTGTTGTCAGGCAGCTGCACTGTATACCAATCATCTCTGCCATGACAATGGTGGCATCCACTTCAACTTCAATTTTAATTTCGTCTTCAATCTCAACGCTTATTATAGAGCTTAGTTCTTAATAACTCAAACATAATGTAAAGTGAATCAACATTTATTGCACATTGACCAGAAGACACATAAAATAACATGCACAGCTATTTACAAGGACTTTAAGCTAGTATTAAATACAGCAAATATAATATTACCAATTAATTAAAACCTATTTAAACAGCAAAAGCTGCCTGTTAAGTACTCACTGCCTTCAATAATGTTAAACTCCAAACACCAGAGTAGCAATAATTGAAAAATTAATTGGATGACTTTGATAACTCCACAAAGCACACAATCAGGACACAGATAAACAAATAAACTTAATTTTCCTAAAATAAGCACATACATCATAAAAATAGCTCAAAAAGCTAAAACATCACAACTTTGAAGGTGTCCCACATAAGCTAAGTCAAACACTCAGACAGAGAAGAAAGTCCTGGAGTTGAGAATAGAACACACATGCAGAAAGCAGCAACAAAATGGGCTACACAAAACATCATAAAAAGCAAATGTTAGAACAACAAGCATCCAACAGTGTTGCACAAACTTTATTAATCTCATGCTTGTAAATAGTCTGAACATTTACGCAGATAAAGCAGTCCATCATTGGCAAATCTAACATAAAATGCATACATTTCTCAGACCCTATGTAAAGCAATAAGATAGGCTAAAAGCCCTGAATGTCATCTGTAGGCAGGCATCATCTGCCATCTTCAGACAGGTGCACCTACATGGCTTATCTGTGCATTCATTATGTAATGCCCATTGTGACTACCAGTTTGTTCAATGAGCATGAGCCATGGCACTGATAGCCAAAAGCCCATCACCTCCTCCTGCTGTCCCCTTACTCTCTGGTAGTTGTACTTCCCACTGCTGATGCATGAGCAGGGGATGGGAGTGCTTTCTGTGCTGGGCTGATAGGGCATGAATTGTCTTTCTATATCTATTGGAGTGTTGGAGGCAATTCCATAGGCAGCGAGATGCATCAATTGGCATGAGTGCCAGTGTGCTCTCTGCAGTTATCATTGCTGACAGTGACATTATGTCATCAGACAGTGCCAAGATTAGGCCACAATTAACATCAGGCTATAATACTACATATATAGATGGCATGCCCTGTTTCCCAGTGGAAGGCCCTGTGACTCTGGCACTTGTAAAACAGGACAGAGAAACAGCCATGTGTAAAACTGCTAATACATGACAGTTACATTCCATTGTGCTGTGACATCATTACAAGTAATAGTGTATACAGAGGATGTTAGCCAAGGTACTTTGTGCATCTGACATTGTGGCTACATCTCAGATGTCCCTGTAATAAGGAAATATGGTGGTGGTCATCATCTGTGAGCTCAGAGCACTAGTATGCCATAATCAAATGTGACTGACATTAAAAAATATCAACTTTATGCATCATTCATGGAGACATGAGATGATGTGACCACTAAAGCACCCATACCTAGGCCTCTACCAGGTATCAGGATACGTTCACTGTCTTCAAGCAGGGATACTAGCAAGTTTCATGTGCATTGAGGGTAAGCTGTGATGGTTGACCCATTTGTGGCAATTCTCTTTCATGCTATGTCTTGGGCCTTCTTGTGGGTATGCAGATTCATATTAGTTACCAAGTGATAGAACTGTTGCTCTGTTTTATTCTGGCCATTGGCATACATATCTACAACCATCTCACACTGCATATAGGCAACAAAGACACAATCAGTCATATCAGTGTTCAGAATCTATGATCTCTGCTCATAGAGAGCCTGATGGAGCACTTTGGTCTCTGTATGGGGAAACATGAGCAGTTCCCACTGATTTGTCATGATGTGTGTTCCTGTACATGTGGGCATACACCCATGAATCAGTGAGTAAACACAAATATGCACAGCACCTACATAGTTCCTATACTCATGCTGCAGTGGTGGCAGTAGCAGTAAAAGGTGCCACTCTAGGTATACCCTAGTATCACAGGACATGTGCCCATAATGGTCCAGTAAGCCAGGTTAAGGACAGACTGTACTTCCAGATGCACCTGTTCTGCCACCTATACTGACCCAAAAAGCACAACTAATGTGTGCTGCACTTCCTTACCCATAATCTGTATTATTTATCAGGTGTGCCTTCTCCATCTCACCCATTCATCACTATGTGCCAAGCCTGAAACATTGTTGCAGACTGCACACATTCCAAGACATTCTTCTCTGTCTGAACCACTTCCCTATCATCTTACATACTCCAGCTCTGCCTGCCCTTCATCCATACATCCAGTGTGCTAACAATGGCTGGACCTGTGCCTTGTCTACTCTCAATCACCATTTAATCCCTCCCTGTGCTTCCCCTCCCTTGGTAAGAAGGTGCTGTTGTGCAACACCCCTGCAAACAGTTGTTATACAAATCCAGTCACCTTATCACCTGCTACTGGGCTGGGCACCCTTATTACGATAGATATAGAACAGTTCTGCATGCTGTAGTGCAATGTAATATTTTCCTGATGAAATCTACTCACTATATTTGAGAAAATTATATAGGAAGATGAGTAACACAATGACAGTGAATGTTCAATAATTTTAATTCAGGCTTCTTACCACTGGTAGTTATGTTAATGAAATATTTTGGTTAATTGTCCATAAATCTGTAAATTGCACCATTAAAATAATGACTGGCTGCCCTACAGTGTGCTATAGGAGTCATGGCTGCCCATGCTCATGCATTGTAAACTGCAATGTGGTCTGAGCATGCTTGGGCAGCTCCATGGCCTGTACAGGATTGCATGATTATTGTAGTTCACTTCCAGACCTGTGCGGTGAAGTGGAATTACAATGCCATGCTTGACACCATGTTGGCAAGTTTCTATACATTGTACTTATATGCAGAAGGTCAGTACCTTGAGTTGCAATTGAGTCTGTTACCTTCCTCCCCCAATGTATTTCTGTTGCTGCCATACAACTCTGCTGTGGCATGGGGGTTGTCTTGCTGCTCTGTTGCCTATCAATACATATACTCTGGTTCCAACAACATATGCTGATGTGGATTTGTTACAATTTTCCTCCTGATGCCAATATGTGAAGTGACCGTGGCTTCTTGGAAACCTGACCTTGGAAGGACTCATATGTGGTTCAGGAAGCAGACAGGAAATTCTATCCACCTCTTGCATTGACACCACCATGTGTGTCTCCTGGGTAACTCCTAACAGGGTCCAGAGTACAAGGTGAATGCCTTGCACAAGCTTATGAGGGAGCTGCATGATACCTTGGGCAATGATGCATTCTACTGAGAAGTGCTGACATCATTACAGAGGCGGTGTCACTCTGATCTTTTCAATTTAAGGAAAGAAGCTGTAAGTTTGATCAGCTGGTAATTGATTATGCATAGGTAGCCAATTTTGTACAGCTATATTCAGTTATCAGTGTTCAAGGACATGGGTTGTTTTCCCATTTGGGTGTTTACAAAGGTGAGATAGAGGAAAATGGAATGAAATGCTATTTGAGGCATGAACAGCTCTCCAGCTATAAGAGTACATATAAGGGACTGGTGTTATACCTGCACTTAGTCACCTGCTTCTCTGCAATGTGGTTACTTTTGTCATTGTTTACATATTTGCTTTCTTTATATGTCATATACCTTGTTGTTACAAATGGAAATATATGACTATTCCTGCTATTGACAGATGTTCCAACAGTGTCATGGTAATGCAAACTACTCTTGACAGTGGATATGCCAACACTATGACTGGTGTTAATGTCCTCATTAGTACATGCATGATTTGCCTCAATTAGTGTCAAATCCATATCTGCACACCATTCTGTTAATCCACAATGCCCTTGGCAGCCTGCCATGGGCTAGTCATACATGGGCAGAGAGTTGCCAGGGTTTTTGGTGATGCTTCATGGTAGCTGTTATATGTCACCAGGCTGTATTACAACAAAATTTAAGTGCCCCATGTGTCTTCCTTTTGGGATTCTGAGGTGGGATTTATATGGCATGATTTTGCAACAACAACAAACTGAAGAACAAAACCAGCAAATGGAACAAGCAGGCGCAATGTAGAAATACACCACTTTAATAGTTCAAAAAGCACAGGTAAAACAATATTCCACAAGTTAAGCGCTTTCTTTCCCAACTGCAAGGGACTTCATCAGAACTAGTTGTTTTACCTGTGGGTTTTGAACTATTACAGTGGTGTATTTCTACATCATGCCTGCTTGTTCCATTTGCTGGTTTGGTTCTTCAGTTTATATGGCATGATCAAACTTTATGCAAAGCATGTCAACATTTGCCAGCTCATGAATACCACCTGCTCCAAAGCTCCTCAGGATTTGGTATTACATTTGTTTAGAGATTGTTCCTCTCAGCCTCATTGCCCCCCCCCCACACACACACATATATATATATATATATATATATATACACACACACACACACACACACACACACACACACACACACACACACACACACACACACACACACACACATGTGTGCGCGCACTGGTTGGTACTCATGGGCTGTGCCATAGTTCTATATACAGTGAACTGGTTTATTTGTCATGAGTTGTTGCCCTTTGTTGCAGGCATACATTTATATATCTCCTTTATTATTTTGTTTCAATTCTTTTATGTCCAAATTGTATATAGTGATGGCCAATGCAGAGCATGCAGTATGGCAGTGGTTATAACACTGTACCCCTGTTCCACCACCACCTGTTGTGACACCAGTGATCTCCCCTGTCTTTCTGCAGTGTGATAAAAGCCATCCTGATGGCATGAACAGGACAGCTTGCTGGTGCCCACTGGTGCTGATTCGTTGTTAGGGTGTGCAGGTTCTCTGGTGGGTGGGGTCCTCATGGATGTACTCATAATAGGTGGAAGGCCTAGTAATAGCATTACTAGATCAGCAGCTGGGCATCTGCATTACCAGCATGGAGGATGTCCTCATGGGACTTGGAGAATCACAAAGCTGCATGGCCTTCACCACCTAGATAACAAAGGCTGTGATCAGCCAAAAAGGACAGTCATAGAGGTGACTAACTTTTGGTGGAGTGTGGCACTGTGTAGCTTGGCATAAACTGTCACCCCACACATTATGGTGTTCCCTTTTATTGTGTACTGATTTCCTACCAATGTGTGGTCCAGTCCTCCTAATCAACAATTGTTCTCCCTTTGTTTCTCTATTTTGTGGCCTCCCTCATTTGTGTCAACACCTTTTCCCTCTCTTTTCTTTGGGTAAATATAAAAATAATGCCAGTCCCACAAAAAGTTGCCAGCCTTCCCTGACACCATTCTTTCTTTTTGTTGGCATTCTGTGTGTTCCTCATTTGCTCTTTCTTCTTTGTATTTGTTCTGTATACCCATTTTATTCTCATTTATAACATAAATGCTGAAAAACTACTAGGTAGCAAATTGACTCACAGAGAGAACCCAATTAGTTAGAAATGGGGGCACAGTCCCCTCTTAAAAGCTTGTTGCCACCTGTGTACCCAGGGCTTGGTACTAAGGGTACTCCTATTTGGTATTTACTTCCTTGATATCAGAGCTGATGTTTAGGGTTTTTGGTTGACCTTGTTTGTAGATGTAGCTGATTACATACTTGTAACTATCATCATTTCTCTGGAGAACTCCCAGATCCAACAAGAGGTGTTAACATGTACAAACCTATAGTGTCAGGATAATAGAAAAATGCCAGTGTTGTTCTGTGA
>NC_056741.1:205097855-205121197 GCF_019279795.1 Protopterus annectens
GGCATAGCTAGATGTTAGGGTGTTAATAGAACATGAACGATGTCTGCTGGATAAGCTCTCATCAGGCTTTTGTCAAGAACCATGATCTTGTGGCTTGCCATGTCTGGGTGTGGACACTCTAATCTGTGATGGAGCAGTGGATGTAGTGTCACTCTGGGAGTAGGATATTGCATGACCATGTCTGCTAACACCAGAAAATTGAGTGTATCTCTGACCAAGTGGATGCCCACTCTCCCCAACACACATTCCATCACAGAAACTGCCCAATCTAGTGTGTCTTTCATCCTGTCTAAGGAGTTGCCCACATGATTCAGGGAATCACTCCCATCAGAATACATGACATTTAGTACTCACTACAAAACAAACTGTAGAACTACTATAAAAACAAAAGATAGCCAAGGCTAGAAGGTACAAAAAAAGAATTTAATGTGACAGTAAGCGCTTTTGTGGGCACACATACACTAACTTCTTCAGACTGTTCAACAAAACTAATACACCACATTTTAAATAGCTAACAAAATAAGCACATGAGAGTCAGATGTTTAAAAAGGTCAAATGGGACTAAGCAAACAATCAAACAACATATAATAAATAATATATAATAAAAATACAGCTTATGAAATGTTTACATACAGGTATAGTTTAAAATCTGAAATTACCTAGAAACTGTATGTCCCTAAACTACATTTGTTTATACCAAATGCACATTCTAAAGGTAAGAATAACATTCTAAAGCTAAAAATACTATCTCTTCAGATTTCTTAGTTTTAGAATGCAAGCTACTGAGCATGTATCATTTAACCCTGGGTATTTGAAGGCATCTAGTCTGAGCTGCCAATATAATTCTCACTGCTCTAGCCATAAAGAAAACGGTCCTCCCCTAATATGAGAACAGATCTGGTCAATAATCCTGAAGGAGAATGAATGGCCAGGGTTATTAAGTATATGTTAACTAAGGCATTCTCAGCTTTCCTGTTCCTTATAGCATAATGATGTCAATATATGCATTCCATAAGTTTCCTATCTGTCTAACCTATATAGAAACCTAAGCAGGAATTACACTTAGCTAAGTACATGCACCCCTTAGAATTGCAGTTATGCCTCCCCTTGCAAACAATATTTGTATTATTAACTTGGCACAAGGAACCAATATCTACGAATCTGCAAAAATTGCAGGCTTCACATTTAAACATACCCTTAGTCTTTGGGGAATGTATCATGTTGTTTGTACGTAAGATGTACTTCAAATTGCTGCCTCTCCTAAATACAATATTTGGAGTGAGCGACAACCTTTTCCGCACATTCTCATCCGCAATAATAAAATTTCAATTACTCTCCAAAATGTTCTTTATATAATATGCATCGCTACTAAAAGTGGTGATGAATGAGAGAGAAAAGTCAGGGCTATGGTTAACTAGGTCAGTCCTATCCTCCATAAAAACATCCAAAGAGGGGATACTACTGTAATTGTTCAAATATATGCCCTCATCTGTTTCAGAGCCATTCAAAATACCTCTAAAGTGTCCAGCACTTCTTTTAGAGGTAACCTCATGGATCAATTTGTCTAAAAAAAAATCTGGGTAACCTCAGTTCATAAATAGGTTACGTAAAAATTACATTCCTCCACAGAATCCTCCAAGTTCGAAACCATTCTGGCTGCCCTGATTAGCTGGCCTTTCACCACAAATTTTTTCTAATGCATAGGGTGTGAGCTGGTAAAGTGGAGGAAAGAATTTGAGTACGTGTCCTTCCTGTGTATGGTGGCCACATACTTCTGTCTGACCCTGTCCTTCTGTTAGTATACATCCAGGTATGCAATTTTCTCTCTATGAAAGTTACTGGTAAATCTTAAAAAATCAGTTGTATTATTAATGTATACCAGAAATTCATTAAATATGTCAGCTCCTCCCTCAAAAATTAGGAATATATTATCCAGATATCGGGTGTAATAAACTAAATAGTTTGAACATAGCCTATGTTCCAGAACAAATTTCTTCTCCCAAAAACACATGACCAGATTTGTGAAGCTAGACCCACATGGTGACCACATGGCTACCCCTTTCCTTTGAATATAAAAGAAATCATTGAACATGAAAAAGTTATTCTTAAGAATAATGTCCAAAAAGTCCTGGACCAGACGGAGATCATCATGGTCAATCCCTTTCCAGGGGTGGCTCGTGCTATAGGACTGCGGGACTGCAGCCCTCCCACCTGTGAAATAAAGTCCCCAGGCAGTCCCCGCAGTCCCTATAGAAAAATACATGAAAATAAAAAAAAAAAGTCTCGGACTGCACGCATGCGTGCTTAGTTCCTGGCTGCTGTGTTAGGCAGACCAGAACGACAAGCACGCATGCCCTGAGCTCCAGACTGCTCAGTTAGGCAGTCCGGATAGGGAAGGGAGTAAACTCCTCCCTTCCAACCCAGAGATCTGTGCGGTGATGACTGCACAAACCAGATGGTCACCAGACTGCATCGCCTGCAGTCTGGACCAATAACAGGAGGCTCCAGCCTCCTCACATCTTGTGGAAGTATGCGTGCGTGGGCTAGGATCAAATCATGGAGGATCGAGATCAGGGAGCTGCAGATGGACAGACTACAGGATCGGATCGCCTGACCGAGACAGGTAGGGTGTATGATCAGGAAGCAGCAGGGTGTGTGTGTGTGTGTGTGTGTGTGTGTGTGTGTGTGTGTGTGTGTGTGTGTGTGTGTGTGTGTGTGTGTGTGTGTGTGTGTGTGTGTGTGTGTGTGTGTGTGTGTGCGCGCATGTGTGCGTGTACTCACGCATTTCTGTGAGTGTGCATTTATGTTTATGTGTGCATTTGTGTGTGCATGTGCATGAGTTTGTATGCATGTGTGTGTGTGTTTTTGCTTGCACGTACACATGCACACTTGGAAGTGAGTGTGTATTAATTATCTGTATACCTAACAGATATATGCTATTTTGGCATGTATAATTGCATTTTTTATGCTGCTATATTAACTTGTACCTTCTAAGAATAGTGCTGCTAATTCGATTTAAGTATACCCAGTGCGTCAAGGCTAGTTAATAGAGGTTTGGCTTGTTTTGCCTTAGTAGGGATGTGTCCGATTTAAACAGAATTCATATACCAAGTAGGTGTTTAAGTGACTGAATTACATGAGAAAGAGTTTAATCAAGAATAAAGTTTGAAGAAGATTATGTACTGTTGTGCTTTTAAAGGCAAACAGTTTGGATAAAAGTCAGGATCTGTGTTTCTGGGACCATAGTTAGAAATACTGCTTTTGCATAAAAGCTTTGTGTTTTGGAAATCTTAGAAGGGCTTCACTAGAAGCTAGACAAGTGATTCTTTCTATATAGGCAGTGATGGAAAGTCTGCAAGTAAGAATGTTTTTATTACAAGACAGCATTGTGTCTCCTTGACTGGAGTTTAAAGCCTACATGCAACAGAACTCCAAGGTTGTTGTTTGAAAATCCACATCAAGGTGTGTGTGTGTGTGTGTGTGTGTGTGTGTGTGTGTGTGTGTGTGTGTGTGTGTGTGTGTGTGTGTGTGTGTGTGTGTGTGCGTGTGTGTGTGTGTAAGTAAGGAATGAGGTGAGTGTGTGTATGTGTGTGTGAAAATGCCTGAATGAATGAGAATGGATTAGAATCCTCAACGGACAGTATAGTGCTGTGTAATACAAAGCACCTCTTAGTTGGAGACATTGGAAAAATGTAAACTCGTATAAAAAAAGTGTCAGAATTATGGGGATGAAGTGGATACCTAATGCTCTGAGAAAAAAACATGTCTTCACCGTCCTAGTTTTCAAGTCTTATATAAATGTATGGTAGCTACATGGCATGTGTAACGTGAAACGCAAATATATTTGCATTGCTCTTTTTCATGCCTTCCTCTCGATGAAGAGAATTTCTAATTTTTCACTCTACAAGTTGACTTAATACCTTTACTTTGCAAAGAATTCATGTCTTGTCAGTGATTCTTATGTGGAGGTGGCTAGAACATCTTTTGGATTAAAAATGTTGTTATTGTAGTTAGAAGAAACACTTCACTGAACAATACATAAATCTCAGTGGAAATGAATTTGGTGTAGCAGACATGGTGCTTAATTTCTAGGCAGAACTCACTAAAGCAGAGAAAAGAGAGATGATCTCTTGTGGATGACTAAGCAAAAAGGATGTTTGAAGACAGACACTTGGCTTTGCATAAGAAACAACGATAGCTGTAATGGTACAACTCTTTTTATACTTTTAACTCCAATACCATCTCATGGTGAATCTTGTTTTTTTCTAATACTAACAAGGCATCTACATTAGTGTTTGCTTTGTTCTGAGGCAGCTGTTTGTGTATATGTCTTTCATCCTCTATAACCCAAACAAAAATATTACTTCTTATCCTGTTCTAAATCGAGTACAATAACATCTGGCACATTTTAATTAAGCACATTTTAATTTAATAACAATATACATATTTTAATTTTGGATTCATATGGTCTTCGTCAGTGCAGGAGCTTAGAAGATACCACAAAGTAATTGATAATATTTTCTCATCACAAAATGTTCTTCATTCCCTTTCATCATTGCCACTCAGTCTCCAGTCATTTTGCATCACTTTTCTCATAACAATTCCTATCAGATACCTCAGAACTGGTACAATTTAAGCACAACTTTATAATTTTGCCCTCTGAATAGCATTACTTTCTGAGATTTATTGTTATTCGTCCTAAAGATCAATCTGTTTAAAAGTATATGTATTATAAATTGCCAGTTGTAAGAGTCTTAGTTGTTTACAGATAGATGTTTGAATTCCAAAAATAAAGTTGAAAGATCTGGTATTGAAACTGAAACAGCCTGGGTACTGAGATCAGAAGGGTTTACAATTAAGAAATAACTGTAATAATCAGAGTTATAGATTAATTTTATTTAAAAAATGCATGCAGATTCTTTTATTTTGTCAGCTGCTCAAGTTAGCAGTATTAATATTAAAGTGTCCTTTCTTTGACAGGTTCCCAGCTGTATTGTGTGGCTATTTTATATTTTTACATTACATTTTTGGTCCATTTTTCATAAAATTGTGGGTTTTTTTGGCAAATTGGTGACAAATCATTAAAGACTGAAGTTAGAAAATAATGACAGACATTTGAGTTTCAGATTTCATACCGTTCAGAAAATTCATAATAATGCAAGACCTATTCTATTATCTTTCTAAGTTTATAAGAGCAATATTTTAAAATTGTCCTTATTTTTGGTCCTTTGTCCCACTTCTATGTATGGCTTTGTCCAGATTTCTTGCTCTGAGGTTGAGAGGTATGACAAATGTGTCAGGGCCATCACAGTCAGCCAGAGACATTTCAAATTGTGACATACTTGTTGCACCCCACTCCCACGTGTAGTGACTCTGGATGTATCGAAGCAAGGTAAGGAGTAGTTATGCAGAGTATCCCCCCCCATCCAAGATAGACACAAGTACTAGAGTGGCTTTTCATCTGTCCTTGATTTTTGCAGAATGGTCTGGTTTCTGTTATATTTTTTGTACTGTTGATTTATGCTTATTACTCAAAGTGCCTGCTGCTCTGTGTTTAAGTAGCAATACTTTAATGACCATCAGGTAAGCTTGGCTGAGATTGTAAGATGCAAGTAAGCTTTAATAAGCATATTGTTAAAGAATTGCCAACATTGAAAACCTTTCTGTTGTTGCCATGTAGAGAATACTTAACCAGATAATGTATAAGCCTTGGGTATTGAAATGCATACAACAGTATTTGTAATAAAGGACAGGATTACATCATTTTAAGAAGCTCATTACACTTGGAGACTTCCAGTCATCTCTGCAGGCTTTACCCGTAAACTAAACAGAATGCCAATTGTGTGGTCCATAACCTGTACAGTAATCCTTTAAGCAATGTATCTTGACCTTATTTCTTGATTGCTTTTCATTTTTTACTTTGATCATGTTTTCCCCATGAAAGAAGTAGATAGTTATCAGGCAGCAGGTCGTTTTTTGGATAAGAAACATTTTTACAAGTGGGGGCATCAGAGATTTCTACTTTCAGCATGTTACATGGTACTTTAATAAAGCTGAATATAAATTATAATTAGAACTGGAGTGCAAGGAGAAGTGGTTTGAGCTGAGTGATGCTTGTTTTTCTTGTACTTGATTTTAACTGGCATTCCATTAATGTATTTAAAAAGTAATTTATTTTTTCATGCCTCACAACCTTTTTCTTTCCATCTAGATATTAAGTAAGCTGTCATGCAGCCAATGCATTGAAATATTTTTATTCTTCTACTCTTAATTTTGTCTTGATTGGACTCTCATAATGACGGTGTGGCACCCAGGGCAGTGTATTTAGTTAGTTTTTGTGGTTTTGAGCATAGCTCCTCCCCTTTCTAGTTGGCCGCACCCTTTCCATTGACCCCACGCATTCAGCTGTCTCCTGCAGCCCCCCTTTGATTTCAAGTCACCAGCCACCACTGCCTTTATCAAGTAACACCTCAGTTACCCACTCATTACCAAGTTCCTGTGGTATTATGGTATAAAGGTCTTTTACATTTATTGTAGCAAAGTTATAAGACTCATTATACCTCAGACCATTAATCTTTTCCAAAAATGTCGAGGAATCCTTACAAATCTGAGTCTCAGCACTAACATACTTTTTCAGAATGTGGCCCACATATTTAGCCATGGGGTACGTTATACTATTTTGGCCATTAACTATAGGCCATAAAGGGGGGTTGCTAAGGTCTTTATGAATTTTTGGGATGTCAAAAATGACTGGGATGCGGGGTGCTAATATTATTAGATAATTCAAAGTATTAATGGAAATTCTTGTTTCTATAAACACGTCATTTAAATACATCCTAATATACATATACGCTGTGTTTATCTCATTAATGGAAGCTGCATTATAATTGTCACTATCTAACCTTTCTTGCATACATGACTTATAATGTATTTCATTCATTATGACTAGGCCCCCACCTTTATCAGGTTTAATCACTTTAACCCCACTATTCTTCAGTTCATAAATCAATTCCCAGTCATTCCTAGTTAAGTTATTAACTCTAGCATTATCAGTAAATAGATGCATATTCCTGATGCCATGCTCATGTAATTGTTCTAATACTGTTAATGTAGGTACAGTATTTGGGTTAAAAGTACTGGCAATTCTAAAACAATCAGAGTTAGAGTTAGACTCTCCACCCTGTATAGCATTTGACATTGTTACCTCTTAGGTAACAACATGATACAACCCCTGAACACTAAGGATATGTTTAAATGTGAAGCCTGCAATTTTTGTAGATTCATAGATACTGGTTCCTTGTGCCAAGTTAATAATACAAATATTGTTTGCAAGGGGAGGTATAACTGCAATTCTAAGGGGTGTGTGTACTTAGCTGAGTGTAATTCCTGCTTAGGTTTCTATATAGGTTAGACGGATAGGAAACTTAAGGAACGCATATATGAACATCAATATGCTGTTAGGAACAGGAAAGTTTTGTTGAACAGTCTGAAGAAGTGGGTGTATGTGTGCCCACGAAAGTGCTTACTGTCATTAAATTCTTTTTTGTACCTTCTAGCCTTGGCTATCTTTTATTTACATTTAGTAGTCACACTATCTCTTCTAATGCCCAAGTGGAATGTGCCTGTGCCTCCATTATGTTCCCACACATATGTCTGGAAGCACTTAATGACACACCAGCTTCAGGAGAAGAGTGGATAGCAGACTTCCTCCTATCACCCCTACCAACCACCTTTTGTAGAACCATGCCGTCATGAAGGCTACTGTGAGAGGCAACTGTCTCTGCAACCTAAGTAACCACACTAGCCTGATCATCTGCATCAATATCAACCTGTCCTAAATCAGAGGTATCTCTATCTTAGGTAGGCATAGGTGTACTGATTGTGTTCAAAACATAGGCAGGAGATGGTGTAGTCACAACCTCAGTGTCAGACTGACCCTCTGTATGCCCAGACTGTGTTTCTTCATCACCACCATCATCATCAGAGGCTACTAATATTCTGATATCACATGATAGGAGTTTCACAGTGCCACTCTTAGACTAACCTGTGATAACAAGAAATCAGTGCAACAAATAGATAAAATGTAGAATAAAATTGATCACATATTTTCATTATAATAAAAGTATGCTGAACTTCTTAACAGATGCTAAAGAGACAAAAACTTTACTATCATATACACTTGCATCTACCTTATATACAGTATTAGGAATAAACAAATGTATGCTTACCATGTGCAGGTGTATTCAGTTTAATGTAATTTTAGACAAGCTAAAGAGTTGGATATATGGATTACAGTGATCAACAGGTTAATAATGAATACATTCACTTTTGCTGAAGTCTGCAGTCAAATATTAACTTTCACTATTATGACGTTTATGTCTTGTGTAAAGATAATACCCAGGTATAATTGTCTTTCCTGGTATGCTGAAAGTGTTCAAATACATCTGAATGAAAATGATTCATTTTGTCTGACTATTGTGGCTGTAAATGTTGGCTAAACCTTTACTTAACACATCATTATCCTGCTGCTACAGTAATGTGTCTGCTACTCACTGTGAAGCTTGTCTTGTCTAGATCTTCTTGTGAAAGTTGGGAAAGAGCAGCACAGAGTACTGCTAATTACCAGCATAAGTTCATAATTTCAAGATATGATTATGTACACACTAACACTTTGCCATCAGCAGACCAAATCAGCTTATTGGTGCTGCACTCAAAGACTACAGAAAAATAGAAAAAAGAAAACATGAAAGAACTATAGTTTTCTGTTGCACAACTTTTGTATCATTGCATTACTGCTGTCAAAAGATGATCATGACTTCTGAATGATGTTAACTCAGTTAACACATTCATTTAAAGTCATTTGTATGCTATACAATGGATACACTTGCACAGTGATACCAGCTTGGTTAACCTGTTCTCACAGAATCCATCATTGTCATTCCACAGTGCACTGACCCATGAAGAGCTTGCATGTTGGTCTTGCCAATGCACATAGTGTAAATATGACATACCACAATTGTGCATTCATTCCAACATGAAGCCACAACAATGTTTAAAAATTCACTGTTGTGCAACAGTTAATGTGTATGTCAACCCATTCTGAGGAATGTGTCAATGTCCTTCACAATAACACAATGCACAGAAAGGACAGTGTCTCAATTTCATTTTAAAAGTATGTCATTACGTGTGACAATCACAGTGATGTTAAGGTGCCCTGTGCACACATATGCACATGTTGCACAATCTTTGATGCACAGTAACATGTCTGGCAAGCACTGCTTTTTCCAAATATTCCAGTGCCCTGTTTCACATAGGTATTGCCTGTCTTCTCCAGGGGCACTTTGACTACTACAGTGCTTCTTAGATTGTGTAACCTAGCTAGGTAGATGTGAATGTGTGTGTGTGTGTGTGTGTGTGTGTGTGTGTGTGTGTGTGTGTGTGTGTGTGTGTGTGTGTGCACCCAACATGGAAGACTTGTGTGTGTGTGTGTGATACTGTGTGTGACAATTGGTGGTATATTCACTTCTCCTAAGAGTAATACATGTAACTATTATCACAGCCCCCTTATCCCAATTTTTACATTAATGCCAAGTATGAAAAATGCTGATGAGGTCATTCTGAGAAAAGTGCACTCAATCCCTTAAGAATCCGACTTCTCCTGTGGCACTTGTGATTAATGCAGTGCTAATCAGATTGGTAGGAAGTTCAATGCATGACACAGAAAACTGTGAGGATGTTTACAGTTAGGTGAGCATGTGCGCAATCAACCTCTACTCTGGATAAATGTTTTAAAATAATAGATGACTGCAACATCCCCTAACCCCATCTTTCACATTCATAATGTCTTTGCAATACATAGGTATAGCTATGCATACTGTTTGTACTGTAATGATTATAATTTTCTGTGCATTCCGTAAAGCTAACTTTGATTGTTTAGGCAATACTATGACCACACATTTGTAGATTAATGCTTCAAATAGTCATGGGTTTAAAAATAGACATTGAATGTTTTTATAGGAAAAGTGATGTACGCATTTGTTGAGTGAGGTGGAGGGTTTCCACTCTTTAAATGGCAAGTGTTTTGTGTGCCATCAGTAAGAGCACATGATTACAACAATATATTGTCTGCCTATAACCTGATTCAACAGACTGAAGTAATTTTTTTCAAGAGAACTGAATCTATTTAAATGTCAAACTTCTCCTGTGGTGCTTGCATGTCTTACACTATTCTCTACAATCTGTAACTGCACAGGAAGGATATTCAAGTACTGCAGTGCTTAACTATTCCAAGTGTGACTACCAATGAAGTCATAATTATTTACACACATTTTAGTGGCAAATTTTACAAGCACTTATTGTTGTAAAAATAATATTATCAGATACATCTCCTTGCCACTGCATTGCTGACATGATCCTTTCATAGATGCCGTATGTCTCAAGTGTAGCAATTATTCTCCTGTGGTGCTGGCTGCTGATAATATGCTGTGTAGATGGTGTAAGTGGATTGGTAGGTTGTTTGATTCCATCACTGTTTCACTAGGCGTGACAGTTATTACTGTCATACTCCATTGGCCACCTTACAGCCAGCTTTATGTATCCTAATTTTGTGACTGAATTACAGTGGCACTCTGTCACACTAGTAAATCCTAGCATCACCAGGGGAAAATAAATTTTTTCCACACAATAATTGCATACTGCTAACATATCTGCAGTACGTCACATTTGCAATGTGCATTTTCTTGTGTTGTGTGACTTTGATAGTGTGGTTTGTACACTCTGTAACTATGTATGTAGGATGTTTGAGTCCAACTGTGGCTTTGTCTTTTACCCTCATACTGTGAATGCTTTCAGCATGAATGCTCATCTAATAAACAGTGGTGATATTATCCATTTAACTGTGCACTGTCTCAGTTGTACCTCAACATGGTCATGTGGTGCTTCTCATTCAGTCAATGATGTTTAGCTTGTGATCTTAGGAAGTTTTTTTGAAATCCATCCATCACTGCTCAGACTATGTTGTCAGTGTTATTGTGAATGTACATGTAACTAACACTGTTGTCAAACACTTTGCACGCGTATAGATTTTGATCCTTCTTAATAAAAGCTAGGACAAGTTTTTGCATAACAATACTTTTCTTCAGAGTAATGATGACATTTCATCATAGGATAATAGGGAATTACTAGGCTAATGGCACTGGGGCCCTTACAAGCCTAGCCAAGAGTTTATCCCCAAAAGAGAAACCTCAGTCAGCACCTGTCACTCTTGTCAATGAGGGACACAGGTGGAACCCCTGGGACAAATTTGTGATTGTCCATCCACTCATGAAGGTTTCACTTGAAAAGGGTCAGCGATGTACTTTGTTTAACGTATATGGGGAGTCTATTCGAGAGATGGGGTAGCCTCTGGGAGACAAACCTGTCTCCAGCAGGTTTTGTTAATGTTACATATTAGATTTAAGCCTTTAGATGGGTACTATGGGAGGAGTTAGACTTATGGATATAGAGGATCTCTAAAAGAGCATGGTCTGAGATTGCCTTGTAGGCAAGACACAGATCACTTCTGAGCAATCTGTATGATACAGAGTAGAGTGATAGTGATTTGAGCCTGTCCACATAGGACAGGTGTTGGAGGCCATGGATTCTCTTTGTGAGGTATTTATGTGGCCTTTCCAGTTGCTGCATGTATTTGGAGAGGTACATACCAAATGGGGCGTTGTACTCAATTATTGGCCTAACAATGGAGGAGTACAAAGAGATAATAATTTCCTTTTTTCTGACTACAATCCCTTTACTTATGAGATGAACCAAGTAAAAGGCTTGTCTGACCACTGCTGCTACATGCTGGTCAAATGTGAGATTGTTGTCAACTTGTGTACCCAGGTCTTTCACCACAGGTTGTGTGGTTAGGGGGTTGCCACTAATGTGGTAATCAGTAGGGGCCATGTTTTTGCCGAATGGTATGATAATACATTTTTTTGTATTTAACTTAAGCCCATTGACTTTGGCACCAGTCATTTGTTGCTGTGAGACCCTCTTGAAGTATGTTAACATAATTTGAAGAATCAATGACAGCCCCCAAATTACAGTTGTCTGCAAACTTGATCAGCCACAGGCCTTTTGTCTTTGCCTGGACCTCTAAAATGTAGATGCCAGACAATAGGGGTCCCAAGACAGATCCCTGGGGGACACTGCTAGTGACAGGCCTGCTGTCAGTGGTAGTGGCACCTATTTTGATCTTGTGGATCCTGTCAGTGAGCTGGTTGACCACCCACCTGATGAGACAGGAATTTATGCCAAGTTCTGTTAGCTTTTTGGTGATGCCCGAGTGGGGGATTGTATCAAAGACTTTGGACAACTGAAGGTAAGCTGTATGTACTGACTTTCCCTCATCCAGTGCCTTGGTGACAGTCTCAAAAAAGTCAACCAGGTTCAACGGGCACAATCTGCTTTTGATGAATCCGAATTGGGTGGGGTCAAGTGCTTGGAGATTGCCTATGTCTTTGTTTATGAGGTCCATTATAATAAGTTCCATGGCCTTACATATCGGACTTGTCAAGCTAATGGGCCAATTGTTTCCAGGGTCAGTAGTGGCACCACCTTTGTGCAAAGGGATGACAATGGCAGTTTTCCACTCTGCTGGAATGAAGCCGGTACTTAGGCTATGGTTGAATAGAGTGATCATTGGAGAGGGTAGTTCTTGCTGGAGATGTTGCAGAATACAGACTGGGATACTATTAGGTCCCATGGAAGCTGTGTTCTTTGTCTTGGATAGAACTTTTATCACTTGATCTATGGAGATGTGAGTGTGGGGCAAGTATCAGGGATTTCAAATGGGTCTTTGAGGGGACAGGGTGGTGAAGTTTGCACTGAACCTGTCTGCTAGTAGGTTGGCTAATTCAACAGGATCAATGTAAGTGGTACTATTAAGAACTAATTCAGAACAAACCTGGGCTTTTCCATGGATGTTCCTGATGTAATTGAAAAAAAAGCTTTGTGGTTAGCCTTTGTTTTGGAGGCTAGTTTCGATTCATAATTGGCTCTGGAGGTTTTCATTAGTGATCTAATTTGCTTGCTGAGGCTAGGGATGGCGTTTTTCCATTTGGGAATTTGTGCCTTTTTACCCTTGGACAACAGTTTCTTCCTTTTGGTGTAAAGCCTGTTGATAGAGGATGACCGCAACACAGCAGGTTTGAGATCTGATGGGTATGGCTGAGTCCAAGCAGTTGTACAGGTGCTTGTATACTGCACTAGCATACTGTTCAGCATATTTGTCTGCATCCTTTGAGGGGGGCAGTGGTGTGAAGATACTGATACCCTCCCTTAGAAAGTTGTAGTCAGTTTTTGAGAAGTTCTTTTGCCTGGTTACAGTTGGGGGGTTGGAAGGGATAGACACTTTGAACGAGACAGACTGATGGTATGATCTCACCAGGGAAGAACTTACAATGGGGGTGGTGCAGCAGTCACCGATGTTAGTGAGAACCAAGTCTAGAATGCTATCTCCCCTTAATGGGGGATGAGACAAGCTGGTCTATTGCATTAGAATTGATGAAGTCAAGGAATCATTGGGTGAGTGCATTAAAGTAGGAATAGTTCACAGAATTTATTGTGGAGTAGTTGAAGTCACTAAGGATCAGGGTATTAGGGGTACCTTGATGGACTCGAGTAGGTCCAGGTAGGAGGAATGGGTGTCCAGAGTCATGAAGGGGGGTCTATAGCTGGCTATAAAATGGATGGTTGTCTTGCCAATTGTCAATTGCACCTGGAGAAGTTCTAGTGCATCATGCTGGCAAACCAGTCTGGAGGTGTGCTTGTCTTTAATGAAAATAGAACCACCACCCTTAGTCTTCCAGACATCATTTTGGGATCAGAATGTGTGGCATGAGGTATAGCCTGGTAAGCCAGGGGTGCTCTCTGCAGCCTTGAACCAAGTTTCCATGACTGCATAAATGTCAGCATCTTCCAGTGCTAGGAGAGCCTCCAGTTAATGCATTTTCAGGTTAAGGCTCCAAGCATTAGGCAGCATGACCTTCAGTTTGCTTTTTGACAGATCTTTTATGTTGGAAGATTTGTTGTGGGCATTGCCTAAAAAAGGCACAATGGGGGAGAGGCAAGAGTCTTGGCCAGAATCCTGAATCCCAGGTGTGACAAGTGGAGGCCATCTCTGGCAAAGCATCAAGGCCTGTCAACCATGTCATCCCAGGCAGACAGATAATGGATCCCCTTGGAATGACACCAGAAACTAAGACAATTGTTGAAGTCAGTTATTTTTTGTTGGTATTAATGTATCATTCTTGGTGGTGGTAGGATGCTGCTTAGGGCTAGGGACATACCTGCCTGGGACACATACTCTGACAGCTCAGTGATTTCTCTCTTCATATAGTCCAGGGAGGTATGTCTCAAGTCATTCACACCAACATGAACAACAACAGAGTCATACTTGTACCTGTTGTGGAGAGACTTAAGTGTGTGTGTGATGTGGCAGATTCTGGCACCTGACAGACAACTGACAGTGATCTTCTGCCTGTCAAGCCTGGTGAGGGGGATATTGGCGTATCTCACAACTGAGTTGCCAATTACTAGTATGTTCGGTTTAATGTTGTACTTTATGGGCAATAAGAGTTTATTGTTATACCTTATGGACTGTGCTTGTGAGACACTGATGGGTTGTCTGCTGTCTGTGATGTGTTTGGTGTTGTGTGTGGAATGTCTGTGAGCGTGATTTGGAGGTCACTGCTGTTTAGGTAAGTTTTTATTGAGGACCTCTGTATATGTGAGTGTGTGCTGTGCTTGACTATGTGATGTGGGTGTTGTAGTGTTTGTGCTGGCAATCCCCTCTTTGTCAGAGGTACTTACTGAGCCACAAGAGAGCATGGACTCCATTTTACTGATATAGATGCATTTTTTGCAGTAGAAGAATTATGTGCTAGGAGAAAAGGCTTTTCAGTGAACATGAGGCAGTTATTACACTGTCTCGGTATGCCCATGTCGACCAGGCTGGCAGGAGAAACTGATGGGAATTGTCCAGACATAGTGTTTTGAAACTTGGATGGACTTGGGGAGGGAGGGTTTTGATAAGGGTTTGTCCACAACAGTTAAGACCACGAAAACCTTCTTAAATGTAATATAACTGGCCTGAAGCCCAAGTGCTAAAACCAAAACTAAGTGGGTTAGAATAACAGACAAATTTAATCAGGCTACTAACGAGCAGTAAATACAGCAGAATAAAACCACGCCAACACTTTAGAGTAAGGAGGAAGAATGCAATAAATAAATGAAAAAAAGTGTAAACATTTTTTTTTTGGTTTTGTGGAGAGAGAAGGAAGAAAAGATAATTCAAGAATAAGAAACTAAGAAACTAAGGAGGTTGGCCTTCCCAAATGCTCTGTCTGTACACAGTAGAATGAGCTGATGAGATGGGACTGGGAGTAGTATCCAAAATCAAAGAAGTAAGGGGGTAGTTGTACCCAAATGATCACCCTGTACTCAGTACAGTAAGCAACTGAGATGGCCTGTGAGGCATGTCCAAAATCAAATTAACAGCAGGGGCAGGCATTTCCAAAGCCACCAAATTTAAGAACACACCGACACTAGGGTGGGAGCCCTGGGGAAAAATGCAGACATGGAGAAAAACAATCTCAAGCAAAGCAATAAATGGAGCAGAGCTTTGTTAACTAAAACAAAATGCAGGCACTGAGAAAAACAATCTCAGTCAAATCAATAAATGCAGCACAGTTTTGTTGACAATCACTGATAACTGTTTAAATGCCAAAAAATATACTTATAGGCTTTTTGTATCAAAATGATTATTGAATTAGTCACAGCTAGGCCACAAGGAACAGCTAAGATACTGATACTGTCAAACAGAATTGTTAACTCCTTACCTTCTTCTTCTTTCAGCTTTTCCCGGTTAGGGGTCACCACAGCAGATCACCTGTCTGCTCATGATTAGCAGTGGACTTTTACGGTGTCGAGTGGCCAGCCCGGTGCCCAACCTTCCACAGAAGGCACACACACACACACACACACATACACACGGCCAATTTAGAATGACCAGTCCACCTACAGCATGTCTTTGGGATGTGGGAAGAAACTGGAGTACCCGGAGGAAACCCACACGACCACATGGAGGACATGCAGACACTGCACAGAAGGCACCCCAGCTGAAGATCAAACCAAAGAAACTCTTGCTGTGAGGTGCCAATGCTAACCGCTGCACCACCGCGGCGGCCCCATTTGTGTTATCTGATTCCCTGAGGCTCTTAAATTTTCCTTTATACTACTGTATAAGAAGTATAGAATTGTAACCCCTTATCTTCTTCTTCTTCTTTTGGCTTTTCCCGGTTAGGGGTCGCCACAGCAGATCACCTGTCCACTCATGACTGGCAGTGGAGTTTTACGGTGTCAAGTTGCCAACCCGGCACCCAACCTTCCACAGAAGGCACACACACGCACAAGTATAAAGGAAAACTTAAAAGCCTCAGGGAATCAGATAAGACAAAAAGCTGTGATCACACCTTGGGTAGGCTGATTTCAAAAGAAGGTTGACCAACCCCTGGTATGAGACCAGCTGAACAGAATCCTGACAGTGACCAGAAATATCAAGCAGCTTCCTTGTCAAAGAAGCAGGCAAGTTGTAATGCTCAGTGTTGTGTGGACAGTAACATGTGTAGCTCCTTTCAGGTATTATGAATAAATCAGACTGTTCATATTATATTTATGCCTCCTGTGTTAAGACACACATTCAGTTCAGTGATTTGTAACATTCTCCATTGCCATCTGATATTTGGTACATGTTGTCAATACAAGGTCTGGAGAGAACCTTGTATTATAGGTAGGGGTTTGAATCTAGCAACATCTGTCTTTCAGACAGCAGTGGCTTACACACTCAAAGGGGCAGCTTTTTTTAGGCACTTTCATACCAGGTAGATTATCAATACAACATATGATATGATAGTGCTGTGCACCCTTCTGGGGTGTTCTTCCTTATGTGACTGATTTGCGTGAGTCTGTGGTACCTATGTTTGTTATGCATCTCTCTGATATCTGCTCAGGCATGTGTTCAAAAACAATATGATGCAAATGTTTCTTAGGTCATTCCTTACTCAAATGCACTACCTATTTACAAAATAATTACGCTCAGTATTGTATGTCTTTCTCCACACATCTGTTTAATAATGCAATTGTTTCCATCACAACATACAGCTTAATGGCAGATGTGTGATTCGAAAAATGTTTCTTACTGTACGTCCTGCTGTGAGAACATCATAAACTGTGATTGGTTCTGTGTTACAACACTTTCTATTGTGTTGTTGCTATTGAACTGCAGTTATGTTACTGTTTCATGTAATTACATGTGAGCATGCCCAGTATTACTATGTCAGACATGCTGGTAAATTAGCAATGGCAAAACTGGACTGCTGATATGTCATCTGTTCTGTCTTGTCATTGGTCACTTCTGTATGTTGTTTGTGATTAGACTGACATGTAGCATTTACCTAACCATACAACACTTGCTTATCTATTCCATGCTTTTAAGTGACAACACTGTCATTTCTTTGCATAAACATGTCCATTTATGAGTTGCCTGACATTACAGCTATAAGGTCCTTTTGTTCTTGTGCATATATGGATAAAACTGCAGTGCTGTCAGCTTCCACACATCATCCCTATATGCAATAATTGCATTCTATGTATTCATCCCATAATATATATTCTGCCCTTGCTATCTGTTATCTCAAGTCAGCATTTAATTACCATGCATATCACATATTTTCACTCCCCTTTCTTAGACTGCAATTTCATATCCCTATCACAGCCTTTATCAGTATGGCCAGTATTATTTATGTATTTGTGGAACTGAAATTCACATTAATTATTAATTACATCAGATTTTGTGTCAGAAATACTTCTTATACACTTTGTCATATTTGCTTGTGTGATATGAGTAAACTTTTAACATTTCCCCTCTCCAGCATTACTAAAAGTCTTGTAGAATGATATTTTGCTACTTGCTAATGTTTCATTTGTGCATTGTATGTGATTGTAATGGCATTTTAGTTAGACTTTCTGAATGAAACGTTTTTTATATAAAATATGGTTAAAAACTGTTTTGTCACCTTTGCTACAATTTGCAATACATTCTTTTACACTGTTATTAAATAATGAAGGTGGTACATAATGGTGACCTTTTATTTTTGATATTTCCAGCAGTGTAATTTTTACCAAGTCCTGATATATTTTATTTCATAACCTTTTTGCTCCTGCAAGTCATTCACTGAAATAAAACATAAGTAAACTCTGACCAGAAATGTGTAGATGGTATTTAAAGACACTCTTTTTTGCTTACTCTGACAAGGTCACACATTTGATATGTGCTTTGTGCACTTCCTGTCTTATGACTTTTTGTTGACTTTTCAGAAGTTCAGAGGGGAAAACTGATTATTTTTAGACTAATGCTTCTGTGCTCTTTGTACTGTAGACTTTGAAGTGTAACGTGGCCAGATTGTACTTTTCTAGATTTACAGTAACTACACTATTTAAAAAAATTATCTACTGAAAAAAGGTTGAAATATCACAACAATGCCAGGCGTCCTCAGAGAAGGGAGTTTTGGGGAAGGGAGATGTTCTGACAGGTTGGTGAACAGAACAGTATTCCTTCATTGGGGAATATAGAGGGAATCAGCAGGACATTTTGGAGCCTGGTACATCAATAACACAGCTCAGGAATAAAGAATGACCTACCACTGTTGTTGAAAGGGTGGTGGTGTACAAAGAACTGTAGCTGAAGTAATGGGCAGATATCAAGTTAATGTAAGGTAGCAAACTAAGGAATCATGAAGTATGTCAAAATTATTTCTACTGGGTACACCTCCTTTATCTGTTATACTTCATATAAATAATCAAGAATACATTGATAAGCAACATAATTATTTCTTCTTATATCCCATAAGAATTGTTTAATGTCTGCTTGTGAATTCTTGATTTACACCACCAAAACACCCACTAAAGAGTCTGCAATAGTAGTGCCAAGGAAATAGTTAACTGAAGTTATATCTCTGTCTGCAGAAACACATCCTTACAGTCTGTTTGTATCATTCCTTCATAGGTCCATTGATTATTCTTGTGTGTATCTCTTCCACATCTGGAAAATGCTTTCCTGCTCTTCAGAAGCACATAAGCAATTTTATTATTTTAGCATATCTTAGTTTATACTATTTCCTTTAAGAATAATTCTCATTTAACACATTATTGATTCTTCAGGGCTAGATATATTTGTACGCTTTCATGTCAAGCTTTGTACTTACTCTCTCTTTTAAACACATCAGGATCTATCAGTCTCTGTATGCCATGCCTTATAAACCCTGCCCCAGTTTTGTCATTCCCTTATGTGTAACCTTCACTTCTGTAGAGATGCACACATTATCCCAGAATTCACTTCAATATTTTGTGTAAAGGAAAAGCAGCTTATTTCTTCTTGCTGATAGCAACTCACCACATTCATCCCAGAATCCACTTCTCCATCTTTTCTTGACAGCCTTGTTCCACTGATTGCAAACATTTTTTTATTTCTGTTGCTATATTCTCCCATGCCATTATGTAGCCTTTCCTTGTTTATCTAATTGTATTAATTTGAAATTGTCTGTATTGGCTTTAAGCTTCTACATACAAACCATTCCTCTTAACTTTACAGACTCCTTTATCATTCTATGCTCACCACTGTTATGCTGTCCCTGCTGAATTATCAGCATAATTTGTAAATAGTTGTACTTTTTTCTAGGTTTGCATTTCTCTGGCTAAGAAGCAAAAACGTATGCTTCAAATGGTCAGAGACAAAATGTAGGCAATCAGAATTTGACCTATACACTTACATAGTGAGACTGCTGAGAAAGGGATATGCACTTTTCCACAAGGGTACATGACATCATTATAAAGTAAGAATGTATGAAAGTGATGTTTTTCCCCTTGAAGATAGGGTTATTTTTTTATTGCAACCATTTGAACAACAACCTATTCAACTAGACACATTTTTCCACATAGATCCTCCGCATTGCCTTTTTTAAAGACATTGAGAAGAAGGTATTTCAAACCCCAAACCTTGCAAAACAGTGCTTTTAACATTCTTTTCTTTGCTTTTGATTTGTTACTATTACCTTTAAAGCATGGTTGCTTAGGAGGTTTGTAATGCAACAGTCACTCATTGAACTTAGGCTAATGATGCGTAAGGATAGGAAACTTCTATATTAGGGTGTAGGCTTTGAATGGCATAAAATTAGCATAAAAGCATTTTAGATGCATTTAACATATGGATGTTTGAAATACCATGCTTGATATGAAATCGGGTATCATACAGTTGTATATTACATACACATATAAATACTATATACATATCATGAAACTTGAAACACAACTAAGAAATAATAAACATTGTAGCTGTTTTTTGTAATCCAAACCATCTGCAGTGACATTCTGCATTTCCTACCAGCTGTATCACTGAAACAGCCAGAAGTCCATGTTCTCCTAAGATAGCAACCAAATACTAAAATGTTACATATTAAACACACAAAGAAGTGTAGTATGTACAATTTGAAATATACCCCCACAATTCAGATAGATTTAAATTGCTGGGTTGGGACCTAAACTCGTTCAGAATAGAATCTGAGTAATGCTTCTGTCTCTGCTAGTAAAATGATGGTTTCATGCACCTTCATTTGTTCTAGAGTATAGACCAGATTTCTACACATTTACTGTGTATGCAGCACCTGGAATGTGCGGTTGGAAGTTCCGGTGTTAGCAACATTCAGCTCTCTAGATACTCCAGTGACATAAATGGCACCATAACCAGAGTAATATTCTAAAGGGCACTGGTTCAAGTCCTGGCAAAAATGAGCTATTTCTTAGTTACAAAGAACCACAGGAACCAAAAAGAAAAAAAAAGAGGTGGCAGTGTGACCTACATCTTTATAGCAACTCAATGGAACCAACTTCCACTACAAATGAGAATTACTGTTAATGCCACTTTCAAAATGTGGGGAAAAGCATATCTCCTCCTCCTTCTGTGGCACCTATGTGCGTCTCTTAACTATATTTCACTCTCTTCTTATTCATCTAATTGTTCATTAATACTTTTGTCCAAGACCGAATAGCTTTAGCATTAACTTGATAACTCTCAACCTCTTAGCACAATAATTCTGGACTAAGGCAAAAATAATGGGGGGGGGGGGGGCATATGCCTAAATTCAGGGACATATTTGAAATTTTTAAAAACTTAAGACAGCTGCCAGAGTAATAGATTTTCCAAAATCATTCATTTTCTGAAGGATATGAAATCTAAAACTGAAATGACTGTTACGATTTAGCAAATTCAGAACTCAATGGTTTACCAGAAAACCAAAATTTTAAGACAAACAGACCAAAAAATATAAGGCAAAAATTTGTAAATTTTGCAAAATTGTTGATAGTTGACAAGTATGCTTTTCCATTTGTACCTGTCTGAAAAAATGCCACTTATATGGATGAATACTTGTATGTCTGGAATCATTTATAACCAGTGATTAATATCAAGAATATATTATTCTTTGTTTCCTGCTGTTTCATAAGAGTATGGTAGAACCACATGGTAGCACAATTTATTATTTAATTAAGATATATGTATTTAGCTGATTTTTTTTAGCCAGGACAAAGCACTGACTAATTTCAGTCTTAGCCCACAGAGAAGTAGATAAAGAAGGCAAAGAATGCGTCTCTCTCATTTTATATATACATATCTATCTATCTATCTATATATATATACATATATATATATATATATATATATATATATATATATATATATATATACATATACATATATATATATATATATATATATATATATATATATATATATATATATATATATATATATATATACACATATATATATATATATATATATATATATATATATATATATACACAAACACACACACATATATATATATATATATATATATATATATGTATATATATATATATATATATATATATATATATATATATATATATATACATACACACACACAAACACACACACATACATATATATATATATATATATATATATATATATATATATATATATATGGGATCCGGACACATGCTTGATTAGCATGTGTCTGAATCACAAAACTTCGAAAACACATACAGAAAAGCAATTAACATCGAAAAGCGCTTCAGTGTATGTGTGCCTGTTTCGTAGATTGGACTACAGTGCGGGTAAGGGAAAATTCCCTTTTGCCCACTGTAGTGCGATCTTGGAGTGAGAATATTAAAGTAGGGGGGGTGTGCGGGTAGCAGGGGGATGAAGCCCCCAAGAAGAAAAGTAGATTTTTTTTTTTGAACTATGCATACACGGAAGCGCCATTCGATGTTAAGCGCTTTTGTGTATGTGTGTTTGATGTTTTGTGAATCGGACATATGCTAGTCGAGCATGTGTCCTCAACCCATATATATATATATATATATATATATATATATATATATATATATATATATATATATATATATATATATATATATATATATATATATATATATATATATATGAATGTGTCTTTGGGCTTTTCCCGGTTATGTGTATTTGTATATCTACATATATATATATATATATATATATATATATATATATATATATATATATATATATATATATATATATATATATATATATATATATATATATATATATATATATATATATATATATATATATATATATATATATATATATATATATATATATATATATATATATATACACATATACACACACATATATATATATATATATATATATATATATATATATATATATATAGATATGTGTGTGTTTATATATGTATATATGTATATATACATATATATATATATATATATATATATATATTTGTATATACACAACTATGTATGTTTATGTGTGTGTATCTGTATATATATATATATATATATATATATATATATATATATATATATATATATATATGTATAAAATATGTTGTGTCTTTCGTTTTTTTCTCGGATAGGGGTCGCCACAGTGGTCCGCTAATGATTGGTAGTTGATTTTTATGTGCCGAGTTACCAGCCCTGATGCACAACCTTCAGCGAAGGTATGCCCATTCATGCATGTCTCCATGCAGAAGACGCTCTAGATGAGAATCGAACTGGACAGCATCTTACTGTGAGGCGACAATGCTCTCTCTCTCTCTCTCTCTCTCTCTATATATATATATATATATATATATATATATATATATATATATATAAAAGAACCCGTGGGGGTAGTGCTGCAGTAGCATTGTCGCCTT
>NC_056741.1:205124197-205154197 GCF_019279795.1 Protopterus annectens
TAGATGAACTAGATCTGTACAGAGAACGTTGTGAGCTATGTGACTGCTTATTAGTATCGATGGATATACAGTTTCTTCCATTCCTCATGACTATAGTATTGAAGTGGTTAGACAGGTTATGAGAACAGTGCGCCATGTAGACAATGATCAGATAATTTTACTCTGTAGTTTACTAGAATTGATTTTAAACAATAATGTGCTTCTGTACAATCAAGATCTGTATCTACAACTATGGGGAGTAGCCATGGGCACACCGTGTGCTAATTCCTATGCAAATCTGGTTGTCTATTACTGGGAAACACAGAATGTTTTTAATAGTGTTTTTAGCACACATTTGAAATTATATAGGCACTTTGTAGATGACATCCTTTTAATATGGGATGGTGAATCTTCACTTTTATCTGAATTTATAACTTATTTGGAGTCATCTACAGAGTTCTTTCGGTTTACAGTACAAATTTCCACTGGAAAAGTGGATTTTTTGGATGTTTCTATCTATAATGATATGGAAGGATGGCTAACCACCAGCCTTTTTCAAAAATCTTGCTGACGAAATAGCCTATTAGATCATAGCAGCATGCATCCAAGACATATCTTTCCTAATATAGTCAGAGGGCAGTTTAACAGACTGAAAAGAATCTGTAAGGATGATGATGTTCTTAATACTGAAGCTGACACCTTGGAAGGTTGTTTTATAGATAGAGGGTATAAAAGTACACATGTTAAAATCATAAGATATGATGTATTTGAAAATAAGAGGCATGAAAAAACTAATTGAGGTACAGCAGAAACTAAGGGATGTAATAGGAATGACAAAGTGAGTTTTATTACCAAATTTGCTAATGACAATTTATGCATGTGGAATATAATTGAACGCAATTGGCATCTCTTAACAGTAAATAAAGATACAGTTGATTTTATATGTACTACCCCAAGATTCATTTATAGGAACAACAAAAACATGAAATAGCTATTATGCAGAGGGAGATGTATACAACCAACAGAACAGGGACCTTTGGATACCTACCCCTGTAACAACTGTAAGATGTGCTGTTTCATTAGCAAGTCTATAGCTTATTACCATCCAAGCTTAAATATAGATTTTATACCCAGATTCCATGTGACTTGTGATACATCTAACTTGGTATATTTAGATACCTGTAATGACTGTAACTGTTTCTATAGTGGGAAAATGATAAAACGTTTAAAAGATAGAATATATGGTCATGTGTATGATATCAGAAACCAGAATATGTTGAATGCATTAGCGAAAGAAATTATGGATATTGCTACACATACATTTAGTTTCAGGGTACTTCAAACCATGTAATTAAGTGTTAGGAAGGGTAATAATAATAACTTTTTAGAAAGAATCGAATTAAACTGGATTTTGAGGATGTCGGCACATTATCATCTTGGACTTAATATTGCATTGTGTATCAAGCCTGAGCTAGAAGCCAGGCACACTATAAAACACATTAAGAAGCATTGAGTTACTAGCACTTGATTATGTAACAAATTGGCCTTGATTGTCTTAATTGCCTATGGATGTTTCCTATAAAAGGATGTCTCTGATGCATTGCTTTTAAGGATCTGATGAAGCATAGGTGGACCTACGTAAAAGCGCTCATCCATTTTTGCTTTTGCTGCAATAAAAGTTCTAGCTTTTAATCGAAGTGGACTATGTCATTTGTGCTTTTGGACTATTAGTGTTGTACTACTTTTTCATCTGTGTAGCCATGGTCTACTTGGATTTTTTTCTACAGTACACACACACACACACACACACACACACACATATATATATATATATATATATATATATATATATATATATATATATATATATACACACACATACACATCTCTCTCTCTCTCTCTCTCTCTCTCTATATATATATATATATATATATATGTGTGTGTGTGTGTGTGTGTGTGTGTGTGTGTGTGAGATTAAGGCATAACGTACCCAACACTCTAGTTAATTGTGACTCTATAGTCAGGCACACTGATGTTTCAGTCACCGGGCTAAACATGGAGAAAGTTACTGTCAGCTGCCTGTCTGGTGCCAGGAGCCACCACATAATGCATGCACTCAGGTCACTCCACAACAAATACAAATATGACTCTGTCATTGTCCATGTTGGTGTGAATGACCTGAGACATACCTCTCTGGACTAAATGAAAAGAGACATGAGGAGCTTTCCAATCTTGTAGTCCAGGCAGGTATGACCCTGGCCCTGAGTAGCATCCTGCCATCACCCAGAATTATACCACAGTACAAGGACAAAATGACTGACATCAACAATTGGCTAAGCTTCTGGTGTCATTCTACGGGAATCCAGTATCCGTCTGCCTGGGATGACATGATCGACAGACCACTCTGTTTTGCCAGAGATGGCCTGCACCTGTCGCCCTTGGGATTCTGGATATGGCAAAGGCTCTTGCCACCCCTATAGTGCCTTTTTTAGACAAGGTTCAAATGACAAATTCACCACCATAACAGGTACAAGCAAGCAAAACCTGAGGGTAATGCTACTCAATGCTAGAAGTCTAAAACTAAAAATGCACTCACTTGAGGCACTCTCTAAAATAGAGAACATCGACATGTGTGCAGTGACAGTGACCTGGTTCAAAGCTCCAGAGAGCACCCCTGCATTACCAGGCTATAATTCATACCACACCTTTCGGCCACCAAACCCGGACCGAAAAACTAAAGGTGGAGGCGTGTCCATATTCATTAAGGATATCCACACCTCCAAGTTAGTTGCTCAGCATAATGCATCCAAGATTATCCACGTTCAACTAACTCTGGGCAAAACCACAATTCAGATTGTAGCTTGCTACAGACCCCCCACCATGCCCCAGAATTCCCACTCCTTTTTTCTTGATACAGTGAAAAATATTAAGATACAACCCAACACCCTAATAATGGGTGATTTCAACTACTCCATCATTAACTGGGAAAACTACTCATGTAGCAGCTCTTTTGCTCAACGTTTTCTGGAATTCATCAATTCCAATGCCTTGGATCAACTTATCCACACCCCCACCAGGGGCAACAATATGCTAGACGTGGTCATCACCAACATGGGCGACTGGTGTTACACACCAGAGGACAGCTCCTCGTTGGTCAGATCCAACCACAAGCTAATCACCCTAGACATCCACATCCCGCTCCCCCACCCTTCCCCATTAGGAAAACAACTGTAAAAAATTTCTCCAATGCCAGCTTCACACTTCTTAAGACAGAAGTGGCAAACTTCACGACACCCATGCAGATGGACAATGGAGGTACAACTGCTGAATCTTACACAAATGCACTTTATAAGGACTTACATGAGTGCATGGATCATGCTATTCCTAACAGAACCAAGATGCTATCCTCCAAAAAAAGGAAGCCAATCTGGTTATCTTCTGCCATAAACAAACTCTAAAACAGAAGAAAGAAACTGTTGCAAAAAAGAGTAAAATCCAACGATTGGAGGAACTCACTGTTCAGCCTTAATAAGAAGCTTAGATCCCTCATAAAATCCTCCAAAGCTAGTTATGAAAACAAAATTGCCAATGATTCTAAAGACATCCACAAAGCATTCTATAGCTATATCAAGAATCTCAATGGCAACACTCAGATCTGCTCTGAGTTACAGCACAATGACACTAAATATACAGAACCAACTGATATTGCCAACATCCTGACAGATAGGTTCTGTGCTAACTTTACCCCCGTCTCACCCTGTAAAGGGCCCATCATTATACCAGAAGAATGAAAAGTTTCTGTAATCACGGCTGCACAGGTAAAAACTTCACTCTCCAAAGCCAAGAACACAGCATCCATGGGACCTGACAACATCCCAGGCTGCCTTCTACACGAACTACAGAATGAACTGGCACCCCACCTAAGTACCATGTTCAGTCATAGCCTCACCTCAGGCTTTGTGCCCATTGAATGGCGCACTGCGATGGTTATCCCACTCCAAAAGGGGGGGGGGGTAATCCAGAGCCCTGGAATTACCGCCCCATTAGCCTGATGAGCCTGGTCTGCAAGGCCATGGAACGTATCATCATGGAACTCATAAAAAAAGACATTGGAGATCTACAAACTCTGGATCCACACAGTTCAGGTTTGTAAAAGACAGATCATGTCTCCTAAACCTGATAGACTTCTTTGAAGTAGTCACCAAAGCCATAGATGAGGGTAAGGTGGTTCACACAGGCTAGCTAGATCTCACCGAGGCATTCAACACCATCCCCCACTCTGGAATTATAGATAAACTCACTAAACTAGGTATAAATCCCTATGTCACAAGATGGGTTGCCAACTGGCTTACTGACAGAACCCACACTGTGAAAGTAGCAGACTCCAAATCAGACTTCAGACCAGTGACAAGTGGAGTACCACAGGGTACAGTCCTGGGTCCTCTCCTGTTTGGTGTCTAATTCTCTGTTACAGGCTAACGCATAAGGTCTTTGGCTAAATAAATTCACAGATGACTGCAAACTAAGAGCCATAATCGAAACTCCTAACGATGTGGACATCCTACAAAAGGGCCTCACTGAGACAGATGCCTGGTGTCAAAGCCATGGTCTCAAGCTCAATGCCAAAAAGTGCACTGTCATCCCCTTTGGTAAAAGCTCTGTACCAATGAACTACCACATAGGCGATAGTCTACTTAACACCAAAAGTGTGATAAGAGACCTCGGGACACAGGTAAACAGTAGTCTCTCCTTTGATAATCACATCGCCACAGTGGTCAAAAAATCCTTCTACATGGCACACCACATTACAAAAGGTTTCTCACCCACAAAAAAAGAGGTAATTGTTCCCCTCTACTCATCACTCATTAGACCCAATATCGAGTGCAATGCCCTTTTTGGTATGTACCTCACAAGACATCTACAACAACTGGAAAGGCCACAAAAAGACCTCACAAAGAGGATCACTGGCCTCAAACAGATGCCTTACACAGACTGACTCAAAAACTCCAGCTTTACTCCATCACATATCGCCTACTTAGAGATGATCTCTGCCTAACATACAAAACTATGTCAAACCCAGAACTGTTGGACATGCTCCACTTAAAGAAATCCCAATCGCACCAAGCTACATGCTCTAGGGACATAAACCTTGTCACCACAATAAACAGAACATGCTGGAGTTATAGATTTCTGTCCCATCTACTTCCCATACTCTGGAACAGACTACCTATCTATGTCAAACAGAGCTCCTCATTAGCACCCCTCAAGAAAAAGCTTGATGATTGGATGGGTAATAAGAAATTCACTCCGGGGATCACTTCTGTAGTTCTGCTTGACAGGGGCACAGGAAACTAATTTTCTTGGGTTGGAAAGCCAGGGTACCTTTTTGGCTAGGCTTGTATAGGCCCTAGGGCCAATAGCCTACTACCTACCTATGAACTTATATATATATATATATATATACATATATATATATATATATATATATATATATATATATATATATATATATATCTATATACATACGTATATATATATATATATATATATATATATATATATATACATATACATACACATACGTATATATATATATATATATATATATATATATATATATATATATGTATGTATATATATAGAAACATACACATACGTATATCCATATATATATATATATACATATATACATATATATATATACACATACGTATATACATATATATACATATATATAGATATATAGATCTATGCATATATAGATAGATACATACACATATATATAAATATGTATATGTATATATATATATATATATATACATATATATATATATATATATATCTATATATATATATATATATATATATATATATATAGATACATACACATACATACATACATATATATATATATATATATATATATATACACATAAACGTAAACACACACACACACACACACACACACACACACACACACACACACACACACACACACACACACACACACAGCAGCACACTTGAAGTGCTGAAGTTGTATGTATCTGCTACTTATCTTTTGTTTCCTTCAAACTACAGATTGTCTACTTAATGTTCTGTATAATGCTTTATTTATTTCGTACCCTGAACAATGGTCTCTACAACATTACAGTCCATTTTTAACTTAAAAATTGTATTGTGGCATCTTTTGTGACAAGATGTTTACAGATGTAATTTGTGTACGTATTTTGCATGTTAGCAAGATATGCTATAACCTATGAATTATATGCATGATTGTTGCTTTATACTGCCTCCCCAAGGAAAAGAGTAACATAGATTATCTAGAAATATAAAAATAAAGTAAAAAAATATCCTCTTGTTTATATCTGATTATTACTTATCACTGCACTACAGAATATGAAAAAATACTACTACTGTTTCTTAAAAAAAAAGAATTGCATCTAAGGTTACAGGTCAGCTTGTGTTTATTGCTTTGTCATAGCTATGTATTTTGCTGTACTTGAAAATAGCATACATAATATTATTTTAACTGCCTTTGCAGTGAAATTCATATACTGCACTTTCTTTACTAATTTTTGGCATTAATCAATGCTGTTGAATGCATGCATTACATAGTACTTGCAGTTTAGGACTACCTTAAATCATTTAAATATTAAGTTTATTTTGCACTGATCTTACTTCTTGCAAACCCTGACATGCAAAATAACAAGCTTTCCATTAAAAACCATTCTCAGTATAACCATCAGTGAAAACCTTGACATGCAAAATAACAAGCTTTCCACTAAAAAGCATTCTCAATATTACCATCAGTAGCATTCCTCACTAATGCTACAGTGCTAATGCTGAGAAAGCAATCATTGTCACTCTAAGTGTTGCTTTTTTATCTTCTTAGTTTTGATATCTGAGATGGTGATATTCGTAGCAGCATAGGAGTTGTGAGAATGACTTTGAAGCCGGCAATTATCAAAGTGAAAGTCAGGGACTCAAACCCAGATCTGGGGAGCATTAGCTGTTTGTAGTTTAATTGCCATGCTGTTTCTTTACCAAGTTACTATAGTATCTCAAAATCTTACAGCTATCTTTAGAACATATAGTTCACCTGCTTAAAGAGGATTATATACCACATTCCTTCCCTAGTTTAGGCAGTGTTTTGAGCATTTCATTCAGAAGCCAAGCACTGCATAACTTTCTGTTGAAGTGTAAAAGCCTGTTCTGATCGTAAGTTACTGCAAGAACTGTGCTCATGTTTTTTTTGATAGAAGTCATTCTTCTTTCTATATCTTAGTTCTCAATTACTACAATTTAGAATACTTGAGAAGCATCAAATGTGAGGCTGACATTTTAATGCAACAAAGATGACAGGTGTGTCATTATATAATTTCCCTCAAAACAGCCCCAGAGCAGTAACTGTAGAACTTGTTTATTAAAGCTTCAGGAGTTATTTCCTTGAAACATATGATATTTTGATATTGTATTTATCTGAAGTACTTTAACCATTTAGTAGAACTATAGTCAAATAGATTTAATGTCAGATTAATCATCAACTAAATGAAGCACATTTGTTATCGAGGAATGCTCTTTGCATGTCAGTTGTGGAGTACTGAAATACACTTGCTTTATGTAAATTTAGTAGAGCTGTTCATGTCTATGTACCACATGAAGAAAAATAGGCATGTGACTATATAGAATAACTGTCCTCTACTTTATACTTAATATTTTTGAAAGTGATTTTCTTTTTCTGTAGGACAATACACTTGCATCCTTAAGACAGTATTATTTTTATTTTTTTTTTGTTATAAGTGAAGTCAAAGTTGTTTGACCTAGGAGTGGAAACTGCTTCCATTACTACTGGTCAGCAGGTCCTCCCAGCATACTGATTCTTGAAGCTGAGACAGATTTCATTGTGGGCCATAGCCATATAACTATTTTTTGTAGGAGGGGTTGAATCTACAGATCCAATATTTTCTGCTATAGTCACATCTTCCTTGTAAAGACATACTTTTAACACATCACCACTGGCTGAAAGCCTGCCATAGTTGTACATACTGTAAACAATAACATCACTCACATTTATAATTGTAAATAACATACAAATGCATTGTCTCTGCTTTGTTACCATACTATGTACAATTGTGTATTCCTTAGTCCATGTATCATTTTCTGTTTTGCTTTACTTACCTGGTTATCAATCTGAAATAAATAATGAAAAAAAAAAAAAAAATAAAAAAATGTTCTCACTTCCAAAAGAAGCATTGAAGTCCATTCACCTTTCTGGCTTGTGAAAGAGAGGACTTGCAAAATCAAATTCAAGACAAAAAGGGAAAAATAGTTTCATGTATTTCCCACACTCTGCCTCACTCTTGGAAGTAAAACATTAAAATATTAAGAGAAAATTAGCATTCAAGTAGGTAAACTGATATACACTGTAGTGAAAGTCAGGGTCATTTTCTTATTTTTCTTTATACCACTTCTAAGCATGTGTGTATTGCATAGCATTCTATATATATATATATATATATATATAAATATATATATATATATATATATATATATATATATATATATATATCAAGTTTTGTCATCAGTTTATAGCTGACAAGAGAGGACTAAATATCGTACTGTGAGCTAAAGTATGTTTACAGGGAAAATAGTTACACTTGTTTGTTAGGCTTGCTTTCTTTATTCTCTAGATTGGCCACAGGAAACTGCATAACATGATTAAACACTGATACTGCACCCTATTAAATTCCGCTAGTGTGCTTTCCCCTTATTATTGTGGGATTCCATCTTTCCACAGATGGACAGCAGTCCAGCAGTAAGTGCAGGGAACCCCTACCACTATAATACAAATTGTAAGGGGACCCTTTTGCAGTATCTTACTTAGTTTACAACATTTTGCAGGAGAATATCTTAGCTGAATATTAGGTCAAATTTCATTTGTACAACTCTTATACCAACCGAAAAATAATATATAATAATATAAAATAAATAAAATAAATAAATATCTTAGCTGAATATTAGGTCAAATTTCATTTGTACAACTCTTATACCAACCGAAAAGTCAGTTGGCATTTGTGCTGTAATACTTTAACACGTCATGTACTTAGGGTTAACGTTCAACAATGGAGCTTGGACTGGTAGTAATTTGATTATTGGTGTTGGTATATATTAATTAATTGACTGACTGACTAATTAGTTAACTGATTAGTTGAGTTTTTGGTTGGATTATTCATTTGTTTACCAGGTAAGTGGGCTGGTACAGGGAACCCTGATGTAATCATTGTGGCATAAAGAAGCATTACATTTTGGTATAAAGTATAGGGAGCATTACTTTGCATGTAATATTTTGGCATAAGTATTACAACAGGCATTAGAATATGGAAAAATATAATATGAGATTTCTGAACTGACACAAGATTTTGTGAAACATTCTTGAACCAACATATTGGAAATCATTTTACAATTCGGAGTAACACTGGGTTAAGACTGAGTTTGGATTACGTTTTGGCTTATGGATAGGAACTAAATTAATATCGTTCTCTTCCTATTATCTGAAGCTTCCATATACATGAAAATGGCATTTTATTACTAAACTGGCAAATTTATCTATCTGATCACTTTGTACTAACATTATTAAAAAAAACACTCTTCTGGCAAAGTGACCGGATGCATGACTAAGCATATTTCAGGCAGATTTACCATGATGAAGATCTGAGAAAAACATTTTCTTATTATATGTAATTTTGTGCATTTTGTAACACAATTTTTGTTACTTAACATTTAAAACTGTGACTGTTGGCTATAGGTTAACAATTATGCATGCCTGTATTTGTTACAGGCTGATACATGATGTTAAGAAATTTAAGTCCATATTTTGAGCTTTTGCATGGAATTAAGTGGGAAAAAATATTCATTCATCAATTCTGTCTATCTGTACATGACTGAACTCTAAATGTACATAGGTTTTATTAGCAATGGAAACAAATAATAGTATTAAGCTTTTTGAAAATGATATGAATTTGTAATGCACTGCATAGAAATTTACTTGTAGTTTAATGGGATTACATTAGATAAATATTTTGCTTTATTACATCATTTACTGGATGTAATGTCATACCATGAATATGCTGAGCTTCTGAAAAATGTTTTCAGATAAATGATGCACTACTGCTTTGAAATATGTAATACTATATACCTGTGGATATCTGTACAAACCCAAAGCTCTAGCCACTGGGATGGTACACCATGATGTTGAGTCACCAATGATGGCTGCCAGAGGTGAGGATGAGGAAGGGCATTGGTAGTTAGGAACTGCCTGTGTCTGTCCTGTAAGTAGCCACAGTATACCTTCAACTGCCCTTGTTATGGAACCACAAGAATCATACATGCCAAATCCAAGGGTGATATTCAATAAAAGACTATGGCTGCTGTTGATTTCTTGGATGGCAAAAATCATGGCATGAAGAAACTGATATTCTGTGAACCTAAATCTAGGATGAAAAAAAAAGAACATTAAAATATTTTACAATGTATGTAGTAGATGACTTCCAAAACATATCAAATAAGAAAAATAACTTGAAATACTACTTAAAATGAATGAATATTTCACCCAACATAAGCAGTTTTATTATTTAAATCTTATTAGCAGCAGCTTATTTCTTATTTTTTATTATGACTCAATAGATATGATTAATGCAAAATATAGTGTAGAGTATCCTGTGCCACAAGAGATGCACCATATACCGCATAGTATACTGCTACCACCCATATGATAAAACATTAGAATTTATTACTGGTGGCACACTGATAAATTCATCTATTTGTTAAAAAAAACTGCCTTATAACAACTTATATGAAGCTACTTTTTCAATGAGGTAACAAAACATTATATTCCCAGCTCACAAACTAAATGAATGCTCCTTTTATGCTCACTTTCTCTATCTACCTACTCTGCAAATATTTGTTTTCATTTTTTGACTGTAGTGGAATTAAACTGTTCTGATTTCTGCTAGGACCTGAGAAGTAGCATTTTTCATTTAAAGTAAGCAGAACATGAAAAAACTTTTAGTCTTTGGTAGTCCTGTGACTGCTGCTATTGTCTGACCTTTTTCTACCCTCCCTGGTTCACCCAGTCTCTGCTGTGCATTTAATCTCTGGCACTTGAGTTCCCAAACCATACTGCAAACTGGACATTGGAAACTCTTCCTAGTCTCACCTCATCTGTTCATACTGGTAAGCAATAGAAGATCAGGCTGGGAAACCTTTCCTGTAGACTGTTAAACTTGAGTAATGCTCTCCTTCTTACCATTGCACCAGCTTAGTTTGTTTGTATCTTTTGGCTTTTCCCGGTAGCCAATAGCAGAACAAGAGTCCCTTAATGATTGGTATTGGTAGTTGATTTTTTTGCGTTTAGCAGCTTCTGCGACAACCTCTTCACCTTCAACGAAGATGCCATTGAGATAATGCCATGCAGAAAACGCTCTAGATGAGAATCGAACCAGACAGCGTCTTACTGTGAGGCAACAACGCTACCACAGCACCACTGCAATACCTAGAGAATTAACCTCCCTTTTCCACCGTAGTTTTAAAATTGACAACATCTGGGACAAAACTACTGAATACCAGACAGCCTATAAAATGCTTCTTTGGAATCAGCTTGGGAAGACTGATTCAGTTTTGCTCCTGATGTGAAAATGAGCTTTGGGACATTATTTCTTGGCTTTTCTGGAGAACACCCAATCTCTGGAAACCTGATAACTGTTTCTTAGGATCCAGCTTGTGATTGGTGTTACTGTTTTTTTCTTGGTTAGAGGAGCACCAGTGTGACATTGATTCCTGACTGTCTCTGACTGGGTAGTGTGCGTCGGACTTCCCTGATTTGGAATGGTTTCCATTTCAGTAAAAACACCTTCAGTTTTAATTATCAGACAATTCTGCAACTCGGCTGTCTGTTATGCTAAGCTGCAGTAGACGTTATACCGGCATCCACCATGAGGATGCTACAACAAGCTGACAGAACCCTGAAACATCTGTGATGGGACTGATGATCACCAGAAAACATTTGACCTGCTTCTTAAGAACCAGCTTGAGATTAATATTACTGTTTTGCTTCTGGTATGAGAAATAACAAAGGATCATTGATTTCTAACTGCATGTAGCTACATTAAGACCAACAGTAGTAGCCAAGTAGTCACCAATAGGCGAGTCATAACTATTCATCATTCTTGTCAAACCTAATTATGCCTTTTTATAAGTATTACTAGATTAGCTGCTATCTAACATAATGTCAGAGTATCACCCTTAAATACTTCACCCACATATTCTCAGGGTCTACCATGGTAGCCTCCCCTGAGCTTCTCCTCCAGAAGCACGTTCTGTTTCTTGAACCTAACATGCTTTTTTGAAAAGGTTACATAGGTTGTGGGCAATGGTCACTCTATCACCAATATTAGGTATCTATCCTCAGACAACATGGGTCAATCATCTGCTCTCACCCATCTGTGACCAGTCTGATTGCATTAGGTGCTCTAATGCAGTGTGACAACTGCCATCCTCATGCTGACTGTTAATGGCTTCTACCAATTGATAGTACACCCTGCAAGAGGTGTAAATATGTAACAAAAGAAGAGGCAAAGCTGTTACATCAGCCCACTGTAGGTAAGCATCATATCTCCAAAACATCACATCAATCACAACACACCCCTAACTCATACTACATGCTAATGTTGTAAAGAAAAATGTTGAAGCTTTCTTAAACACAGTTTAGAAGATTACAACCTCCAGGAGACATAGCAATACATACACCTTCTCTGCTCATACTCACAGCAACTCTACACATCCCAACTAAAAGTGAAAAGAAAAATGGACTTAAGCCCATAAGGTCCACAAAGTTTTCTTCCTCACAGGGAAAAGTTTTAGTCCTAGGTGACACCCCTAAATCAATGTGATACATCCACAGACCCAATAAATTGTAGGCCCATCAGCCTCATCAATCATATATGTAAAACCATAGAACATATCATAGCAGAGTACATCTACATAGACACAGGCAACTTAACTGACCCTGACACCAGTCATTTTTAGTTTGTGAAGGGCTGGTTCTGTTTCTTGAACCTTACAAGCTTCTTTGACAAGGTTACATAGGTTCAGGACTATGGTCATTCTGTGCACACTGCTTATTCTGACCTGCCCAAGACTTTTGAAACTTTTCCACATGCTGATATTACTGAAAGCATAGATAAAATGGGTATATATGGGAACATCAAAATGGCAAAATATTGAATGCTGTTACATCGAAATGCTTACATCGAAACGCATAACATCAAAACATCAAAACTCACTCATATGTGGAGTGAATGTTAAAAACAAATTACTACATGCAGGGGGCAAGACCCCCTGCACCCCACAAACCCCCTGCTACTTAAATATTCCACTCCGAGGACCACACTTCAGTGCACTACAGTGTGGGAATGGAAGATTCCCATTTCCTGCACTGTAGTGTGATCTCGGAGTTGGTATATTTAAGTAGCAGGGGTTATGGGGGGTGCAGGAGGGCTTGCCCCCCTGCCTACAGCCTTATTGTGTTGTGTCCCCATTGGAAGCTGTCATTGACAGCCTTTCAATGTTTTGCTGGTTCGATGTAACCAGTTCAATGTAACGGCATTCAATATTTTGCCATTTTGATGTTCTGATATAGACCCAGATAAAATAATATAAACCTCTATATTGTCTAATGGAATGTAAACTGGATTTTCATAAGATTCCATGTTATGAACGTTGTGGGTACCATTTCTGAACATAAAATCATAACTAGCAGAGTAGCACATAGTCCAATGCTGCACCCTCTCCTGTTTGGTATTTATTTTGCTGACATCCTAGTTAATATGACAAAAGTATGACTGACCATATATGCTGAGGACTGCAGACTAAGCACTATTTGCTCATCCACTGATGCTAGACTGCTGCAGCAAAAACTGTAATATATACATATCTGGTAGAGTGAAACAAGTTTAAACGTAAAAAAGTACAGCACAATAATATTCAGGAAAAAAAAAGTGTCTTCCTTCTCAAATGTCATAAATGTTGTTCCTCTTGACAGACATGGTCATGAGACACAGTGGTATTTATGTGTGCAGCTCTCATTCAGCTATCATGTTTTCACAACAGCTAGGAATTCTGTACATCTGGTTCAGTTAATTTTCAAAAGAATATCTTTAACATCCAAAGAAGTCATTCATCTCCTATCAGGCCCATCACTGAATGCAATGCCCCTTCTGTTATACACAAATTCTAGCATATTGATCAACTACAAAGACTTCTGACTAAGAAAATTAAAGGCCTTAAACCTTCAATTATCCTGAGAGAGTAGCATGATTCTCCTTATAGACAACAGCCTACTAGCTGCTTCAGAGTCCCACATCTCACTTTATTATACTAAAAAAACTATATACTATACTATTACTATATTTATTTTATTTATTTTATTTTACATTTGTTGACCGGGCTAGTCCAACTGGATACATGTCCATTTTCAGTGGAGGCCCGGGGAGATAAGCTCCAAACTATGCTAAGTAACAATATTGCAAAGAATAAATGAAAAAATGAAACAAACAATAAAGACAGAAGACAAAAATACAATAAACATTCATATACCTTTTCTTCATTGATTGAATTTCAGAAAGTGCCCCCCCGCCCCAATGTAAGGAGATGATTAGGTAAAAGGATAGACATTTGTCTTAGAGAAAAGTAGGAAAGGTAAGATGGATTTAGGTGGTTACTGGGTATGATAAGGATTATACCCACTAGAAAAACAGAAAGAAATACATATAAGGTTGAAATGCAGGTGCTTGGAATAGGGGGAATAATCTTATTTTATGAATACAGGGTAGTTTACAGGCACTAGAAGATAGGAGAGAATTAAAGCCAAAAAAGCAACATTAGTAATTAGGTTTGGTTATTGAATGAGGGTGAAAACAGTAATGCTACATTTAGTTTTAATCTGGGTTAGTGCATGGACAAAGCCATTTTGTTTTAAGGAGTAGTTTTATTTGATTCTTGAAGAGTGGTAATGATGAAAGTAATTGTAGATTGCTGGGAAGCCTATATACTATATGGCATATATACTATTTTTATACTAAAACAAACACATAAGAAGGAAAAGAAAGCTGGCTGTATAGCAGGGGGTGATTTTTAGCCAGTCATTGACTTGCCTAGCTGTAATTTTGTCCTTTATAATTCTCTCGCCCCAAAGTGTGGGGGTTTCTCCTGGCTTGCCAGACACATTAAAAAATAAATAAATATACAAAGCCACAAGCATTGCCCCCACCAGAATGAGTATTTGAGGGCCTTGTCACATTATTGTACATCATGATTTTAATTAAGGCCACTAGACCAGCCCATGGCCACTAAGACAACAGATTGCAAATGCAATACCACCATGACAGAACAAAAAAAGTAAACATATAATAAAATACCAAAATATGAACAGCCTTTCCATACATTCAGTCCACTTGCACACTCACAACCACACATCTTCCACCTTAAAGACACAGCATGCCACTGGCTATAGCAGACAGCAAGAAAGTTCCCATTTAGTCAGCATCCAAGTCTCTTAAGTCAGACAGCACTCTCATTTCAGTTTCTCTATCCTGTTTGCTTTGCCAGTCAAGCTGATATAATAAAAAATCCATTATTCCCCACCAAACAAGTATTTTTTTTCTTCATGCACATATCAACAAAATCAAACACCAAACAAACAAGCAGACAATGCTGCGAAGGTAACCCTGCCCCCTCCTATCCTATCTTTCAAAAAAAAGAAATAATGAAAGTATACAGACAAATATTGGGATCTGCTCAATTATTGGACTTTCTTGGTCAACAAAAACACATATGTATATGTGTATACATACATATATATATATATATATATATATATATATATATATATATATATATATATATACATACAGTTCCCCTTCCAGTGGTGGCTGGTGACTTCAAATCAAAGGGGGGCTGCAGGGGACGGCTGAATGGGTAGAGCCAATGGGAATGGGTATGGCCAACTAGAAAGGGGAGGAGCTATTCTCAAAAACCACAAAAACTGGAACTTTAATTAAATACGCTGCCCTGGGTGCCAAACCGTCATTATGAGATTCCAATCAAGACAAAATTAAGTGTAGAAGAAAAAAATATTTCAATGCATTGACTGCATGACAGCTTGCTTAACATCTAGATGGAAACAAAAAGGTTGCAATGCATTAAAAAAATTACTTTTTAAATGCATTACTGGAATGCCATTCAAAGTCAAGTATAAGAAAAACAAGCAGCACTCAACTCAAACCACTTCTCCTTGCACTGCAGTTCTAATTATAATTTATATTCAGCTTTATAAATGTACCAAGTAACATGATAAAAGTAGCAATCTCTGTGATACCCCACTTGTAAAAATGTTTCTTATCCAAAAAAGACCTGCTGCCTGACAACAATTATCTACTTGTTTCATGGGGAAAACATGATCAAAGTAAAAAATGAAAAGCAAACAAGAAACAAGCTCAAGATAAGTTGGTTAAAGGATTACTCCACAGGTTATGGACCACACACGATAGATTGGCATTGTGTTTAGTTTACAGGTAAAGCCTGCAAAGATGAGTGCAAGTCTCCAACAAATGTAATGAGTTTCTTAAAATAATGTAATCCTGTCCTTTATTACAAATACTGTCATATGCATTTCAACGTTATCTAGTTATGTAAGTATTCTCTGCATGGCAACAACAAAAAGGCTTTCAATGTTGGTAATTCTTTAACAGTATGCTTATTAAAGCTTACTTGTATCTTACAATCTCAGGCAAGCTTACCTGATGGCCATGAACGCATTGCTACTTAAACACAGAACAACAGGCATTTTCTGAATAATAATAAGCATAAATCAACAGTATAAAAATATGACAGAAAACCAGAACATTCTGCAAAATCAAGCAAGGACAGATGAAAAGCCACTGCAATACTTGTGTCTACCTTGGATGGCAGGATACTCTGCACACTTACACTGCAGAACTGGTCCTTGCCTTGCTTGGACACTTCCAGAGTCACTACATGGGGGAGTGGGGCGCAACAGGTATGTCACAATTTGAAATGTCTCTGGCTGACTGTAATGGCCCTGACACATTTTTCATACCTCTCAACCTCAGAGCAAGAAACCTAGACAAAGCCATCCATAGAAGTGGGACAAGGGTCCCAAAATAAGAACAATATTTAAATAATGCTCTTATAAACTTTCTAATAGAATAGTAGGTCTTGCATTAGTATGACTTTTCTAAAGGGTATGGAATCTGAAATGTCTGTCATTAATTTCTAACTTCAGTCTTTAATGATTTTCTTCGAATTTGCCAGAAAACCACAATTTTATGAAAACTGGACCAAAAATGTGATGCAAAAATATAAAGTAGCCACACAATACAGCAGAAAACCTGTCAAAAAAAGGATTTTTTTAATATTAGTATTGTTAACTTGAGCAGCTGACAAAATAAACAATTCTACAGGCATTTCTGAAATAAAAGTAATCTGTAATTCTGATTATTACAGTTATTTATTAATTGTAAACCATCCACGTTTTCTTCCAAAATTGCCATTTTGTGGAGGGATTATTAGAGGGAGAGCAACATTTTGAGCCAAAATTGGGAACAGTTGAGAGGTTTGGATATGTCTAATTCTATAAAGCAATTTATTTGCACATACCTCTCAACCTGTTAACACAGGACATCTGGACAAGGCCAAATATATTGGGGGAACATACAAACAGTACTAAATATTGTTCTTGTATAAACTTAGTTGATAGAATAACAGGTCTTGCTTTAGCATACATTTTTCTGAAGGGTAAGAAGTCTGAAACTCAATGTATGTAATTATTTAGTAACTTAATTCCTAAATGATTTGCCAAAAACCTCAAATTTTATGAGGAACAAACCAAAAATAAGAAGCAAAAATCTAGTCATTCTGTGAAAATCTGGACAGTTGAGTGGTATAGTTCATTCGGGGTTGTCTTTGAGTTTGCCACCCTTCCCCCTCGACAAAATAATGGTCGAATGGAACCTTCCCCCTGCAGCCATGCCAATGTCCCATTACTTGGCTATTTCGCCCTGTTTACCATAAACACTGTAATGTGCATACTGCTTTATTTCTACAATGATTTGGATTTAATTTGAAAGTTTTATTTTGCATTTTGCAGCAGAAACACTAAGACATCTGCTAAACAATGCAATACAGTCTCACAATGAAAATAGAATTAGCATTAAAATGTCTTTGCCTTTGAAACTCACATTCATTGAAACAGCATTGAAATCCAGTCAAAGAAAATACATTTGTCTAGTATAAAGATTAACTTTGGGCTATTTTCAAATGATAGGCCCCTTGCACACAAGACGTACATGTGTTGTGTGATACACCTTCCGGATTGTATTATATTATATTCCTTGTATAATACAGTACAGTTGTTAGAGGGTGTTTTAAATTTACTGATTTGAACATTTTTCCAGTAAGCAATGAAACAAAATGCATGCACCAATAATGACAAAACAGCCTAACTGAGAAAATTTCCATCATACTACATCTACTCAAACTTCTACAATCCACCAGTATCAGTAAATATGCACAAACTCTGCAGAAGTAAAAGTCATCTATAAAATTCCACATGAAAGAGATCTGTAATTAATGAAGAGGTTGCTGCTAGCAAACAACTTTATATTTCATTATTTCATCCACAAATAAAATGCCTGTATCTTCACTGAAGAGGACATTTTCAGTACAGCAGCATCCACCTCTGTGGGAGTAGAACCCACAGCCTTCTGCATCAAAAGGAAGCACATTACCTGCTGTGCTATTAATAATGCAAGCAGACTTACTACACGCAGCACTAAGCTTCTCTTCCCCTGCAACTCTCAGCTCCTTGTAAAATCTACTTGATACTCAACTGTATCTCTCAGCTTCACAGCACAAGAAATCTGGAAAAAGCCAAAATTTATTTGGGGGGGGGGGCAAAAGCCCAAAAACCAGGGACACATTTTAAACATTACTTGTTTAATCTTGGAAAGTTGCTAATATAAAATGCTATGCTACCACCATATATATTTCACTGCCAAGTCTTGAATCTCAGACCTTGTGCAAAACAGTCAGAACAACATACTACTTTGCCAAATCAGCTGCTGTATGAAAGAGAGGAAGACAGAAACTTAAATGGCTACTATTTAGTGAATGCAGTTCTCACCATAGCTGTCAACCTCTTAGCACAAAACAGCTGGACAAAGCCTGTAATGGGGAATACAGCCCTCAAACAGATTCAGTGAATTCAGTTCTCACCATAGCTCACTACCTTAGCACAAAAAACCCGGACAAAGCAAATAATGGGGGAATACGGTCCCAAAAATAGGGACAAATTTTAAATATTCATCTTATAAACTTAGGAAATTGCTAGAATAAAATGTTTTGTGTTACTATGTACTTTCTGAAGAATATGAAGTCTGAAATTCAAATGCCTGTCAGTTTTATTTTTTTAACATTTGTTAACCAGGAAAGTCTGACTTGGAACATAAGCCAATTTTCAGCAGAGGCCCAGGGAAAAATACTGCAGACACATGACTTTTTAACATGGGAGGACACCGGAGCAAAGCCACACACAAACACAGGAAGGACACGCAGACTCAAACAGAAGGCACCCCAGCCAAGAATCAAATGAGAGAACCTCTAACTGTGAAGCAACAATGCTAACACTGCACCATCAGCTTTGTAAGGAATTTAAAATACAGAAACCACAGATTTTATGATGAATAGAACAGAACAAAATATGAGGCAAAAATCTGCAAAGGTTTCACAGATGGTGGCGGGTAGGGAATTCAGGCTCTTGTTACCTGAACCCAGGGTACAGGGTTGAAATCCTGAGGTATTTTCTAACCACCACCAGCAGGAATCCTGAGTTCTCCCTATGGCCACCAGTATATATCAACATGAGCATTACACACACACACACTTCTGGTTTCACGGTTCCTGTTTGCAAGTGTTCCAAGACTGCTGACCTTGCAGTCTGATCCCCTTCCAGTCTATGCAGTTAGCACCATATACACATATGGGGCATCAGCAATCTGCTGCCTTCTTCCTGAACCTGGACTGGTAAGGCAGCAGACTGGATTCACTTTCTAAGTGAGGAAGTTATTTGATATTGAATTGTACCATTGTGGTTCACAGCTGGCGGGGTGGGTTGGAGTCTGATATCATGAGCTGCCACTGTCCCCTTCATAATTGTGAAATGCTGAAATCTTAAATGTCAGTGTTTTGCAACTATAAAGGCAAATGTTTAGAATGTTGAAAGTGCATAATTGAATTTGCGGTTATGGCTTTACGTTACATAATGTGCAATGTTTGGTTTGGATGTTGTTCAGCGTAGTGTATGGATTTACATGGAATGTAAGGTAAGTGAGTGATTTGTAAGGGTTTTGGGTGGGAGTTTGAGGCTATGTGAGATTGTTTGTAAGTTATATGTGTAGGTTAGGGTAGGAAGGTGACCATATGAGTGTGTAATTGTTGGATGTGTTGGTGTTTGTCTATGTGTGATGTGTGTGTGTGTGTGTGTGTGTGTGTGTGTGTGTGTGTGTGTGTGTGTGTGTGTGTGTGTGTGTGTGTGTGTGTGTGTAGATATATTTGGCACATAGTCCATAAGTGCCAGCATGCTTTCAGGACTCATCTTAAAATTATACACAAAGGGAGTTTATTCTCCAAATAAAAAGTAAGGGGAGAAAGAACAGGAAACCATGATGGTTGAGTCATGGTGTGCACGAACATCACCTTAGTCTGGGGAAGGGTAAGTTTCAAATAGCTAGAATCCATCCCATAGAGGAGAGCAACCAGACAGACTTCTAAATTAATAAAATCAGACATGTGTTCCAAAAAGAAGAGATATAACTGAATATCTACAGCATAGGACGGCGCAGTGGTGCAGCGGTAGCGTTGTCGCCTCACTGCAAGAGGTTCTCTGGTTTGATTCTTGGCTGGGGTGCCTTCTGTGTGGAGTCTGCATGTCCTCCCTGTGTTCATGTGGGTTTTCTCCCCCACGTTACAAAGGCATGCATCTGGAGCCTTTCTCCCCGGGCCTCCGCTGAAAATTGGCTTTGTTCCAAGTCGGACTTTCCCAGTTAACAAATGTTAAATAAAAACACTGATAATGTCCTGCGTTTCAGTCAAAAGGACAAAGCTCTGGTGGCAGAATTGAAACAATTCCAGCAAAACACACACCTTAGCTGTGGAATATCACTATTACAGAATAGAGTTTTTCATTTTTGATGATATAGCAATGTTCCGGGATTTAAAAAATGCACTTTTTTAAGATTGTTCTTTTAGAATTGTTTGCATAAAAGCTCTGCATCTGTATTTGAAGACCTACAGCAGTGATGAGTATGTCAGCAACCCTGACACTTGTCCCTCATCATTATAATGTACACGTCCCTTGTTTTTTCAGAATTGTGCTTGGCTTCTTTAATTCATTTAACTCAAGTTATTTTATGTTCTAGAGCCAGAAATTTGATTTATTCCTGCCCACATACAGCACATTTGCATTATTAGAGGAAAGAACAATATTGCTGTGATGATTCAGAAATATCATACACTGTGACCAAGAAAGAATCTGCCATTACTTGTTCAATGCTTTTTATGAGAGATCATGGTCCCACTTAGGCTATTATTGTTTATATAATTGAAATAAATACTCGGTGACACTCTCAACCCAGCTGTCTGGAATATTGTGGGTGATTCCATGTCATTTGTTAGTGTTGATGTGGTATGTGCAGAACCGTGTGTTGTGTGCTTAGCTTCGTGAGTGTGGCCATGGCGTGCCCTGCTGGGGCATGGCAGATTGACTTGCAGGACTTCAGGAGGATGGGTTGAGGTTGAGTGCTTTGCCGTGTGCTGTAGAAGTTGGTTTTGAGGCAGGGGCAGACATGATGTCTAGACCAGGAGCCTTGTCTATTGTCTTGAGGGGGGGGGGTTGCTGGGATTGGAGTGTAGAGTGTTTTATTGATTTGTAGCTTCCTAGCAGCTGCCTAGGTCTGAGCAAACATCTGGGGAATGTGTGTTTCTCATGCGGAGATGTTAAGATTCTGTTGGTTTCTGGTTTGGCCTGGGAGCTGGAGTTGGCTGGCAGGGAGTGATGTTGTCCAGGCTGGCCCAGTGGTGGTGTTTGGTGTTGATTTGGGAACTCTCTCAGAGAGAGACAGCACATTTTGTATTTTGTCTTGGACCTGGACACATCCACTCATCATTATCTGCACTTGCTTTGCTAATAGTAAGTAACTAGGGTACAGTAATTTCTTTTAGATATAGATAGGAATATAGTAAAGACTAGTTTAGATGTTTTCTGTATTTATTTGAGACTGTCCTGCAATATTGTTTTAAAATATTTCCTGTGATTTTGAACTCTTAAGTAACTGTTTGTTTTCTGTGTATTGTTTTGTTATTTTATTATTTATTATTAAATATATTTAAACCTATCTTTGTGGCTGACATTTGTGAGACATATTTAAGCTCTTAGGGTATTTGCATATGTGTTTGGTGACACTGTACAGGCCACTCATAAATAGCTTTGCAAGTCTTGGTCATAACTACCATTTGGATTAATAGTAACATTACAGAGTAGGATTTGACACCCTTTGGTAAGGGCCTTAAGGTAGCTGATAAAGAATTGGCTGGTGGCAGTTGGAACTACCTTATAGTCTGGGCAGAAGGCTGAGTAGCTAGTAAAGCTGTGTCAGCCTTTCCCAGGTGTACGTTTCTGTTTGTGTATAAGTCACATCTCAAAGTGTGTGTGTGTGTGTGTGTGTGTGTGTGTGTGTGTGTGTGCGTGTGTGTGTGTGTGTGTGTGTGTGTGTGTGTCAGCTACTTGGGCATGGACACAAAGCACTGGTTGGAAAGAGAGGGTGCTGGAGGTCTTAGCTTGGCCACTCAGCTGAGATCTCAACCCTTTAGCTGTGCCAGTGGAGAGTCTTATTGGGGATCTTGAGAAAGAGGCAGAAACCAGCCCCAGACTGATTGTGATCTATGTGTGCTCTTAAGGGAAATTGCACTTTACTGTGTGTGTACTTGTCATCCTCCCACTGCGTACGTCCTTCACTTTTGCCAGTGGTCAGGATTGAGACTCCTTGATTACTGGGCCAATGCAGGGGTGTCACACATTCAATAAAGGAATGTGAATTTGGTGAGTTACATAATTCATTAATTTGAGACAGAATTTCATGCGTGGTACTGGAGGGTCTATATTAGTTTGTTGAAGGTTCATTTCTACAAACCTTCATCCATTTTCCCTAATAAAGTGAATGAGCACATCAGAGAATGTTCACTTCAACGATTTACCCAGGGAAAGGAATAAGTTGTCCATCATAAGAAATTTGCCCTTTTCCCCACTGTAGTGCAATCTCAGAGTTGGCATATATAGTTGGGGGGGTGAGGGGCTGGGTGGGTTTGAAATACTGTGCTTTGTGTGATGGTCAGAATGCTGGGCAATTCATTCCTCTCCCTGGGTAACTTGTTCATTGACACGAACATTTACTGATGTGAACGTTCACTATATTAGGCTCAATGAATGAAGTTTCTCAGAAATTAACCTTTGATGAACTGATATAGACCCGGTACCAGGAAAGAACAGACATTGGCAGATTAGTGATACAGTTAGAGCCACTGCTCCATAAAATGACTGCTGTGTAATGAATGAGAAAATTGCTTAGTCACAGTTACAATACCTCACAGAAGAGATTAGAGTGCATAATGTTGCTTGGGTGATGGAAAAAGTATAAATTAGAAAAGATCAGCCCAAATGGGTCTGCAGACCTTTGAGAATCATAAGAACCATAAGAAATGTGTTGCTAATAAATGCAGCACATGCTGTTACTGTATGTCCTCTGATTAATCAAGTATGTGGAAGCTATGAAAAAATAAGTCAATTAGCCAATACTTTTAAAATGAGAGAAACAAATCCGCAGTAACAGGGACTACATGTGTTTCAGCAACCTCATGAACATTAGTTGCTTGTGGCCACAGTGTGTGATAAAAATGTCTGGAGAGTAAATGGGATGCAATAAAGCAATGCATGAAAAGTACATCCAACAAAACAGTTGAAATTCTTAGAGAGCTCAGAATTATTAATCAGAGTACATCTTTTGTACTCAGTACTTGTACATGATATAATCCAATATCTGTTCAAATATTCAAAATACTAATGTTAAAATATTCAACTTTATGGGTGTGTGTTTTGCTTTCTTATCCTCATCATATAAGTTCTGTGATCTAGAAAATATTTACATGTAAATATAAGATTGAGATCTATGAATAGATGACGCAGAAAAGGCACCTTCATTTTTCTGTCATTGGATTAGTCAGAGGCTTAGCAGTGTAAAAGAAATCATAGTCTGAATACTCAGTAACTGTATGAATCAGAAAATAGAAGAATGTTAATTTGGTTAAATAGTAAGATTTTATTCACATGTATTAGCTGTAACTGTTTATTGCATTCATAGAGATCCTACATATTTATCAGTGATGTACGATGCAGTGAAAGTTACAGTGGTTTTCAAAAATAGAATCAAGAAAGCATTAACTATATGAAGTGTGTGGATATGGTTATAAAGCAGATCAACCCTGCTCAATGGGTGGTTATTAATGAGAAACCAGACAAAATGTGTATTTAGATTGATTCCTATGATCTTATTAAACTATTAAAAAAATGCTAATACAATCCACAGTCGAGATTGTAAAAACACCAAAAACAATAACATACATCCAGTCACAAGTTGCTGAGGTATAAAGTCCTTACTACATCCCAGACAACTAGCATTTGAATAGCAGCACTGGTGCTTATGGGAGTGAACAGGGTGTTGATGGGAGTGAGCAGCTGATGCCAACTTTGTCTTTCTGGGAAGAGCAAGCAGTCCTGGCTCACTGCAGTAGCAGCATAAAGAATGCAGTGAGCTCCAGGCAACAAGTAGTATACCACTAGGTTCATAGGTTCATATCTACTTACCAGGCTATTATTAAGGATCTTAGGAAGCCTAGCCTTACATAGCCATGAAGTTTTTAGCCCTTATATTTTAAGTATGAATAACCCAGAGATGAGCCGGACATTTACATGTTGCTCCATTCATGATGGACAAATGTGCTAAACCAGGGATGAATTTGCAGTTACCCATCCATTCATCCAGATCACAGCTGGATGGTGTAAGAGAAGTACATTTCTTAATGTGGAGAAGAAGATGATTACAAATAAATACTATCATCTGTAATACATGTCTATCCCTTAAACATGTTCTATCTATGTTGTAAAAGAGATTTAAATCTCCTGAGTTGGTATTTATGCCCCCATTGGACTTGTTAATGTGCAGTAGATCTGAAAGGTCAGAGTCTACTAAGTCCATGTCCTTGAGACATTAATCAGCCCTCTGTAGCAAGTATTATATTGAGAAGTGGGACAAGGCTTTGAGATGGCCTGTGGGCATTTGACTTATGTTCTGATGGTTGGATAGGTGCACACTGAAGGTGGAACAATATATAATGATCATCCTGATGAGGGAGGAAAGAGAAAATTCTTGAGAAATATCAGCCCACCTTAATTTCTTGCATTGTATTTGTGAGCTAATTTGCTATCCAACAAGTTTCATAGGGATCATCATTTAGCCAGGGTAGTTTGTCTGTGACATCTGAATGTAGGATGGTGTTGAATACCTTTTTAAGGTCTAGATAAGGAGTATGGACTGATTTGTCCTCATCCATTGTTTCAGTAACTTTCTTAAAGAAGTCAGTCTGATTAAATTGTCAGGATCTGCACTTAACAAATCTAAACCAGCTTGTCTGGAGAGTTTCTAAGCTTCCTATGTCCTTATTTTTTATTTCCATATTGATCCTTTCCATAACCTTAGAGATTAGGCTGGTCAGACTTGTGGATATTTTTCTGGGTCCACTGATACCCCATGTTTGTGCAGGGGGATGACAGTTGCTACCCTCCATTCATCTGGCCAAAGCCTGTTTGTAAACTGACATTGAATAACCTCTGTAGGGGGATCTGACATGTCCTGTTTTATGTTGGCAAGTAAGCACCCCAGAATGTTTTCCAACCTCATAGAAGCAGTGTTCTTGGCCTTAGATAGTGCCTTGAGGACTTGTCCTTGGAAAATTTTTGGGGGGGTGCAGATGCAGATATGAGATATGTAAGAGGGGAGTGGGAGCATGAAGATAGAACTAAATGTATCCTCTGATACATTGGCTATATCTTGTGGGTCTGATTATGCAACATCAGTCACTATTAGCTCAGGCTGGGGGATTGTGCATTCTTGGAAGCAAGTATGTACCCCTTAGAGGCAGCAATCACAAGGCTGCTGTAGGGTGGGTAGGAGTTAGGACACATTACTCAGTATCTGTATGACATTCCATCAGTCTCCTTAATCTCTTCATTAGCCCCAGACATGGGTTAGCTTGAACCCTGGGGTGGCTAAGGCGGGTCTGATAAACTTGGTGAGAAACTGCTGGCAACTGACAATCAGCTGCAGGGAAATGAAGCAAAAATAAATAAAAAAGAAGTGGTATAACATGTTGGCCAAGACAGCAATCTGTTCTGAGGAAAGAATCAGAGTAAAACTTTTCAATTGAAGAAAATATTAACTGCACACAAAATGTGTTCAGGGCTGATATGGTATCAATACCTAATCAGCTAATGGTAGGAATGTTACAAAGAATGCATGTTTGCTCTTGAAAAGCATGCAGTGTAAGAAAAAAATGCTTGTTTGGTTATACTGGCTGGAAATGCCTAAAAAAAGAGCAAGAGGTTTGTAATATCACAGTGTGTATTGCTTGCCATAATAATAAATCTTGAGAAGAGATAATGTACTATTGTGCTCCAGGAAGGCCATGGAGTAAAACAGAAAACATCTGTTTCAGCTTCACAACAGTGCATACTTGATCTGTATAGATTTCTATGTAAAGTTGCTTGAAATTAGAGAGTTGGTTAAACAAGTACTGAAGGCAATGTCACAGTCAATGAATTTAATGCTATGTTTTCTGCAATACAGTTAAACCTATATTTCCCATATATTGCATTCTTCAGTACATGCTAATATCAGATAATGCCCCACAGAATTAATCTCTGAATTTAAAGTTATTTTTGAGAGCAATGGAAATTTCTCCATATAGCTTCTAGTTTTAACTATCCACAATCAGACGATTATGTCAAGTGAACTGTTAAAGTGAATTTGACTGCGGGGAGGACATGCAGACTCCGCACAAAAGATTAAGAACCAATACACTGGAAAAAATGACTTCCAAGCCATCAAAAAAAAAAAAAAGGAAATGGGACAAGTGTTCTGCACCTCCATATAGGGTAGCTCTACACACAAAAATCTCTGCTACCTAAACATACAATTCTGAGATCAAGTATCAGTAATCCAAACACAGAATACTGAAAGGAGGCACACAAACTGCAAAGAGTACTGTGTAAGCCCTTTCATTCCTTTAATTAGTTAACACCTGAATTTGTCCATAACAGACTTAAAAAGAAAAAGTCATGGGCATTCAGAATTGCCATATAGCTGAAACACCTGATGTCCTAATGGGTCATTTGCATATATCTCATGTCTCCTCAGGTTTCAGGGTATCACACAGTGAAAAGTCTAGCTTTGACTATATTTTTCTTTTAGGTTTTTAATTAGTTAACACGGAACTTCATCAGGCATTAAAACATGAGGACTTCCCATCTTTTTATTCATCCACTTAACCAATCACAATACTCCAATAATTTAATTAAAACAAACACTTTAAAAACTTGTGTAATTTTACATCTAGAGAGAGATAGATTATTTGAAGGTACAGAATCCCTTAACCTCCTAATTTTTTGGGGATCCTGAAAATACATAAATCTATTGAGGATCCACCAATGAGACCCATTGTAACCTCTGGAGGTTCAAAAAAGGAACCTCTGACTAAATTGGTTGATTACCACCTGAAATCATTTTTTTGACTCTAAAGTGCATGCACTCAAAGATTGATGTCACTTATTGAAATGTCTTTCTCATTGTGAATATAAAGAAATATTGTTTTTCTTAGTATCAGTGTTAAAGATTTATTTATGTCTGTTCCTCAGGATAAAGGAACATAATATTTTAATGAAGCCCTGACTGTTGGCTCTAGATTATCTCAGGATTCTATTTATCTGTTACCATTGTTTATGGAAATAGTGTTAAATAATAATCAGCTGTGGTTTCAGGGGAGATATTTTAAACAAATCAAAGGAGTAGCAATGGGGGCATCATCACCTTCAATGTTTCCGAATATTGTATTATGGGTATGGAAGACAAAATTTATTTCTGAAACTGCGTATAACAAAGCTATATACAAGTATTTTAGATATTCGGATGACATTTTGATTTTATGGGATAATGGCGTAAGTAAAATTTCAAAATGTATAGATTATTTGGACAATACTACATCATTTTTGTCATTCGCTTACAGTGTGATTCCAGAAAGTTGTGATTATTTGGATATTCACTTGTACAAAAACACTGACTTGCATTGTTATGAAACAATGATATTAGGAAAACCCACCTATTCTAACATTTTTTTTGCATTTTGAGAATAACCATCCGTATTGGCAAAAAAAGAAGTTGGTTAAAGGCCAGATGGTAAGACTTTCTAGGCTAACGACTGATGACAAATGTCTTAGAAGGGAATTAAATTTGTTAAAATAATTTTTTTAAGTAGGAAATATCCTAAACATTTACTAGAAGAACAGGACTCTCTGGTTCTTATGGAGAGAAATACAATATATGCTCCTATATTGAAAAATTTAGATATTGGTAATATAGTAAAAAATGACAACTTTAAAAACACTATGAATTGTGTTTTAACATTTGACCAGCATTCTATGGAATTATAAAGTATTATTGAAAATAATTGGTATGGGATGTTTGGGGCTTTTGATTTAATAAAGAAGTTGGGTAATACCCGTAGAGTTGTATATAGGAGAGGTAGTAATATGAAAAATATTTTTGAGAAAAACAAAAATTTGATGAGAACCAGGGTTTATAATGGTAGAAGGAGTAAATGTATTTGTTGTAAGGAGTGTAGATTTATTTATGAAACAAATAATTTGGTTATTGGGCAATACAAAAAAGATTTACCGATAAGAGGTAATTTTGATTGTAATACTAGAGGGGTATTACATGTAGCATTTTTTCTGTCATGTACTGCCTTCTATATTGGAAAAAATGAAAATAAAATTAGGAAAAGGATATACCAACATAACTATGCTATTAAAAAGAAAGATAATTTTTAACGCCTTATTCAAGCATTCAGTGAATTGTGTTAGTTTTAAGAAATGTATTAAGCTGCAAGTAAGATCTGAGCACTGCTAGATTACTTTTTAGGTGAAATAAAGTTATTATTAGAAGTGCCTATAGTTTAGTAGCTTGAAAGCTTGTTTTTGATGATAAATAATTAAAAGGCTAAGGGTTCCATTCTCATATCAGTCACTTGGGTTTGTGTTTCAGAACTCACTACCTTGACAAAAGACTGCATTCACCTGGAGTATCATTGTTTAGATAATACATAAAACCAGGATGCTACTTTGCTATAACTCAGGAAATTTGTAAGGATATCTTTTTTTTTTTTCTTTTTGATGGAGAGTAAGGAGATTTCTCAGCATCCTGGCCAGATCTTTCTCATTGACTGTAAATAAAAGGGAGATTGGATTGGGAAAATGCACATTTTCACTTCTCAAATAGCTAAATGAATGCATATCCATTTCATTTTGTTTGTATATCAGTCTAGTTTGAGAATGATAGGGCACATCTTCATATGCAATCCCACAAGAACACTGTGGTGGCCTTCCCTTTGGCCCAGGCAGCCATGGTTCTCCCTTCTTTTGCAGTGGCTAGGGACAATTACCACAATCTTTCTCACAGACTCGATCTATACACAAAACCACTGGTGATTGATAAACCTGACACAATC
>NC_056741.1:205159197-205403214 GCF_019279795.1 Protopterus annectens
CATTTTAACACTGCAGCTCTTGTCTTCTCTTTTCAGATGGCCTGTTGTCTTATCAAGTGAATACGATGACATACCTTAATGAGAATTGCCAGCAAACAGCTTCATATTTGCTAGTAATGCAGATTTCCTTTCAACTGTAGTGTTTATGTTATACTTTTTTGCTTTTAGTAGCATTTCTCAACTGACTACATGATCATTTATCATGCTGTGCACCCTGCATTTTACATTTAGTTTGCAGAAATGTCACTTGCTCAAAAGTCTGATTTCAGTCTGTGGTTCTTTTAATTGCAGGTTGTCCTGTTGATGTCATAACCAAAACAAGCCACTTGGGCACACTCATTGACTGCATAAACTGTTCAAGCTTTAAAGAGTATTTCAAAGTACTGTGCATGCTTCCAGAAGATATTCCCCACAAAATAAAAAATAAAAATAAAATAAAAAAATGAAAAATCTAAAAAAGGAAATCAGACTAAATATTAATGTAGCTGAGTTTTATCTTTATTATCTTCAAGCATATCATTTTAGCCAGACCAATCTGTTCTGGAAAACCTTAATGAATCCTGGAACACTGGATTTTTTTCCCAAAAAGACATCTGCTTTTCAATGAGCACCCATCTTCTCAGTTAAATCCAGACTAATGTGTTCACCCCCATGCAGTTGTCCATCCCCCCTCTCTTCAATATCCCCACACTAGATACTCCATTTTATAAAATTGTTGATAAACCAGTGTTTTACTTTTAATCTTTTTCCTCCAAAGGAATGCAATAATACCTACATAAAACAGACTACTCCTATACCCCAAAGTTGCATACCCCTCATTTATTATTCATTTGTTATGGTTACAAGTCCTTTTATGAGCCACAAAGCTTTAAACATTGCCTTATACTTTTTACCCCAAATGAATCATCCCACCTCACCAAACAACTATATGTCTATTGTTAATTCCAGCCCTGTAGCTAAGCTACTTGAAAAAAATACCTACCCAAAAACATTTAACTCTGTTTTATAGTTACTGACAAGCAGCACAGATTCCAACAAAACATAGTACTTTGTGATCTATACTCAACAGATCATATCATCTCAAACATGGAATATATTCTTTATCCGTGTGCCATCTTCTTAGATTTGAAAAAAGACCTAAACTGTTTATTTCAAGAATGTTCTCTTTCTATTTCTCCAGAAAGTGTGTATCTGAACCCAAAACTACCCATCTGAAAGAACCTTTATGGTAGCACCTGGTAAAGTATTTTCCTATACTTGAACAATTGCTAGAGGAGTACCCCGAAGGTCAGTCCTCAAACCTCTTCTCTTCTCCTTATTTTTAAACAATCTTCATACTGATCTTCCATAACTCACTGTACTGCTTTATGCCAATGATGTATTCAGATATTCAGTCATTTCAGTAGAACCTACATGAATTCTCCATGATCTAGAATTGTCTATCATCCAGCCATCTGTCTATTACCATTAAAACAAAAACATTATTTTTATTTGGTGCAGACAAAACAATTACATAACATTTTTGACCAGTTTAAATCCCACTGGCCTTCCCTATGCTCTATACAAGAACAAGAGTATAAAAGGCTTATTAGAGATCAAGCACTATCCTTCCTTCAGCAAGCAAATGCTCAGACTCACAAAGTACTAAATCAACTCAAAAGTGTCTATAAAATTTCACATTTTGTAACAACTTAAACAAGAAATGCTATAGCCCTTAGCATACTTATCCAGATGGTAGAATAGACATTTCCTATTGCAGCCTTTTGTGGTGCATCTGGTATTACTGTGATACAAAAAAATGAAAAATAAAATTATTAAATTCATATATCTAGCAGACAACTACAAACCTTAGAGCACCTCCATGCAGAGAGCTACTGCCTTCATTTCACTACAAGAACCATTTTTCTTCTGGGTTCTTAATACGACTGACTACTTCCCAATAAATCAGGAAGCTGTACAACTTAGTATACCCCCCTTAGCTATGCATTCCAGTCATTCCATCCACAAGGAATGCATTCCTAATCTTAGAGTGATGACAAACCTTCCACTTTTACGAACATCAACAAAAAGAATCCAAATGTACATACATCATTGACAAGAACTATCCAGTTGCTGCCATTTTCCCAGTTTTTTTTCCAGCGCTTTCTTACAAAGCCCACTTTGTCAATCAGACAAAACACATTAGTAAGCACAGGCTTAGCCGCTTCGTTGTACCAACCACATCCATTATACAAAATTGTATAGACTTTTTTCCTCCAATCCATTATATAAGCAGCATATTTGTATGTTTATTGCATTCTCATTTTATTAGTGCTGTCTGCATATAACAATGTTTGAACTTGCATGCAATCTACACAGTAAAACACCTGAAATGAACTTGTTTTTCATTGTCTATTTATGTATCCTTTATGAATTTCTTTATACCTGTTGGCCCAAGTCATGAGTGAAAAGGGTGTTTGGACAAGCTCACTTTCCTTGTTAAACTAAAACAAATAAATGAATAAATAAAAATATCTATCTGCATTGGAATGCAGTCTCTCAATGCATATCAATGGCATTGTATCTGTCTGTCTTATGGGATAGGCAGTAGATGAAAAGAGCCATTGGACTTGTACTCCTATTAGTATAATGCACGCTAACTAAATTAATATCAGCATTAGATTTTAGCTTATAAATCATTTAATAATGGAAAATGATGCATATCCTTTCATTTATTTCAAATAGCTTAGCTGCTGATTCAGAACACAACATTACTGCACACACATAACCTAATTACTACGGTGTCTGTCTTCCCTGTAAAAAATAACGGTACTTACGTATTATCGCAACCACATTTTCGCCCTAATGCTGGTTGCTTCTAATTGTGTCAACTGGGATCAATGAAGTCTGACAAAACCTCAGCAACATGTTTTCTTTAATGTGTTATTGCTTTTAGGATGTTTTTTCACTTCAATGGCTGAAAAAATATGGTTTGAAAAATAGGTTTCCCCATTTACTGCCAGCATCTCAAAATGTCAGTTAAGCAAGTCCCCCGTTCCACTTAAAACGCATTCCTTTTTCTCAGCCTTTGCCCTGAGAATGGAAAACATCAGGAAAGAAAAGCAAAGCAGTACCCAGTCTAACTTCTTAAAAACAGTAATCGGGAAGGGTAGACTGTTAAAACACGATCTTGGTGGTGGGTTTGTAAAACAAGTAAGGGTTTGCACATGTTAGGATTTGTAGCTAGTGTGCTCAAAATCAGCTAATTTTTTGGAAGTGTGAGTGTTTGTGTGTGTGTGTGGGTTTCTAACATCGTACACTATGATTGCCCACACTCCTTTCAGGCCAACGTATGTATATACAGACAGCCACTGCGATCGCTCGCTGAATTCAATGCTTGATGTCTTGAAAGCACGTTAGCCACAAATCCTCAAATTTAAACGCTTACTCATTTTAAAAGCCACCACCAACATCCCAGAAGTGTTTTTTACAGTCTACCCTTCCTGATTACACTTTCTTGTCACTGTTTGAGTAAAAGACAAGAAAGTCCAGCACGTCAGAAAATGTGGTTGCGATAATACGTAAGTACCAAAATAACTTATCTCAGCCTTTCAGATGGCATTTTAAAAGAAATTCATAACACTGAATGTTCTGTTACTGCTATATTATGAAACTTGCTAAAGTAGCTAAAAGCGTGTGCAGCTATCCTGTGAGAGGTAACACAAAAATAAAATTGCCCCTTGCAGGTTTTATAGCAGACCTTTTTTTTTTCATTTTCATTTATTCTACTGTATTTTCAAGAGTTACAGTACAAAGAAAATAATAATTTTAGAAAAATTGATGTTTGATATAAGATACTCACTATAATTACAATAGTCATTTGAAAGATAGACGCAGACTTCAAACTTTCACATGAAAATGACGATCAGCCTTGAAAATGGAATAACAGATTATTTTCCATCACCCAGCCTACCCAAACATCTCTGCATATTTTGACAGTTTTTAATGTTATGTTTCTTCTGTGTAAATTTATCATTCCAAAAACTAGTTTCCAGTACTAATATGCTTTATAGATACCCTAGGTCTATATGTTTACTACTGAAACTTGCAAAGATAATCCATATATGTAAATCAGGCATTTGAAGACTATGAACAAATGTCAAGAGAAACTAAAATACACACACACACACACACACACACACACACACACACACACACACACACACACACACACAGATCTCATTACATAGACAGGTAGATAGGTAGTTAGATAAACAGATAGGTAGATAGATTATTTCTGTTAAAAGCTTGCTTCAGACACAAGGGATAGCAGAGAAATTCATATGAGCACTGTGCGTAATATAGCATCCTACTTTCATATTAGAAGAACAATTCTAAATAGCACACATGAGAAAAACAAAACGAGAGAATTAAAAAAATATGGTAGAAAATTATATAAAAAGTACACAAAAAAATGAATATTTTCAACAATCATTTTTTGTGACATACATTTCACACTGAAGAAATGTTGGTTGCTCCGTGTAGAGAATGTTGGGCATTGCCTTGGCATAGTGTAATGGGAATAGGCCCCCAATCACGAAGTCCCCTTTCATGGAATAACCTTCAGTTTTCAATTGCGGCAGTGTGCAGCTTGAATATATCAAACCAGGAAAAAAAGACATCAGCAGTATGATAGTATCTAATATTATCATGATGACAGAGGGTTACTTTGAATATTTTTTCAGAAAAATAGAATTGGAATTCAAGCAAAACAGTAGTTATAGCTGGAGATAGGTAACATTATTTTCCTAATTTATTCAAATTATGACTGCTATTTTTTCAACGAATAAATGAGGGAAAGTAAATGAATTGTACTATGGATTTGTATATAGGCTTAGCTTTACCTTCAGTCTTTCTTTGTATTTTTAGCAATAAGTGAAGCTGATTTTGTACAGTTGTTTTATACACACCATCTTTGTAGACAATTCCTGTTGTGACTGATACTTTTTTAGAAAAATGTCTATTTTAAGAGAAAAACATTGGATTTCCTACTTGAGCACAACCTGTAATTTCAGTTTTCAGATAATCTGTGTCATTTATAATGTTTTTTTACATTGACCATATTGATAATAACATTCAGCTTTGCTAATTTTCTGCATACTGATCAAATTACTTTTGAATCCCACCTGCCTCCATATTGTTCCTCAAGGCAGATATCAATTTAAGGTTAGAAAGGACTTAAAGTATTTCTTCCATACACAATTTTCAATTAACAAATAACATTTTATTGTGGGTATTCAGTATTAACCTTAGGGATTCAAAGTTAAATTACACAGACTGTGTTTTTCTTCTGTCACGCACTTATTTTTGACACAACATTCCCCATGATGTTAACTCTCTGAGGGTCTAACAGGTAAACATTAATTTTAAATTTACCATCTTTTGGCTCCAAAAATTGATTCTGGAAAGTATCATATCAAATATCTTTATTTAATCATCTTTATTCTTTTTCATTTTTATGTAAATTTTTCATGAAAATAAAATATCACTATATTAGTGAATTCAAACTACTGAAGGAGTTAAGTCATTTGTTAATGTTGCTTCATGACTGAGCATATGTTCTTAGAACCAGACTTAATTTAACAAATATATGAAGGACTACAGATCTGAGACATTTTAACAGACTAACCCCTGGATTCAATAAACTCAGTGTAGGAATAGCTGTATTCCTACAAAGAGTGAATGGTGTTGACATCTGCAGCCCCCTCTCAGCAGGATGCCTTACATATTAATGAAGGTGCGCTGCTGAAATGGATCTGTAGAACATATACTGAATCAGTACAGGGGGTGTGTTGCAGTAGGGCTCTCATATCTGTAACATGCCCCCTGCACTGTCAATTGTAAAATCCTTTCAGTGTCCATGGACACTGAAAGAGAATTTAGTGTGGATGCAATGCAGGGTGTGTGTGACAGGAGCTGTAACACACCCCCTGTATTGTCAAAGTGCCATACGGCACTTTAGAATCCTAACAGTGTCCACAGACACTGAAAAGGAGATCTATGAATGGAATGGAATGTAGGGGGTGTGTGACAGGAACTGTGATATATCCTCTGCATTGTCAAAGTCCTGTATGGCAATTTATAGTTAAATAGCGTCCTCGGCCACACATACCTGTCAACCCCCCTAGAGCAAGAAATCTGGCCAAAGCCTAGAATTAAAGTGGGACAAAGGGACAACAATATGGGAACATTTTAAATATTGCCCTTACAAACTTAGAAAGTTGATAGACTAACAACTTTTGCATTAGATTGTCATGAAGAGTATGTGGCCTGCAACTGACATGCTGATATGTAAATAGTGATAAATAGCTATTTAAAATACTTTTGTTTATTTTTATTTTAATTTAGATGTGAAGTTTAAGTATAGTTGAGTGGGTTTGTTCTCTGCGGCACTTTGCTCAGCAGTGCTTAAATGTCTTGTAACAGCTATATAGAAATGTATAGCTAAATTCTTGAATGTTGACTTAGCGTAGTGGTTAGAGTTTTGGCTTTGTGTGCAGTAGTTCATGGTTCAAATACCAAGACAGACCATTCAGATTTTACATGGGAAAGCATTGTGAAATATTTTTCTATTTATTTAATGATGTACTAATTGATATTTGTTAACCAGGGTAGTGTAGATTGTTCAAAATTGCAGTGTTTGTGAATATATAATGTGAAATTCCCATGTAAACAAGTGCCCCATACAGTACAGTCATTCCCCAAAGTAATGTAATCAAAGCATATAGGGAGAGGTCATGTAAAGTAAACTATATACACAGAATAATATGAGTAATTAATGTCCAATAAGTGAGCAATGCATAGAAGTGCTTAGCACTGCTGAGCTGGGCTAAGCATTGCTTAGAAAGTATAATTCTAAGTACCACTCAGCTCAGCTAAGCCGATTTCCACACTGCTAAGCACCACTTAGCATTTGCCACTTTAAGCACAACTCAACTCAGCTTAGCGGGTTTGCACATTGCTCAGCTTAGCTCAGCATTTTTGAAAATGGTCCAATGATGGCAAAGGGTGGGAATATGGCCTTATTTAAACCACACAGGTGGGAATACAGCAGAGTGTGTTGTAGTTTGATCACTGCAAGACCTATGTCTGGAGTTGGAGAGGGAGCATGCTTTTGGGTGCAGCACTGGGGCATTTTGGAATCCAGGGTCATGACTGGACTCCTTGTGCAACACCATGGTGACAGACTGCTACAGGGCCAGTACCAGGGCTCCTAATGCAAATGTGAGGCCTGGGAATGTCTGACACATGACCTCACCAGTGTCACTGGAATCCCCAGAACTGCTGACCAGGTACGACATCACTATGATGACCCAAAGTGGAGGAAGCAAGAGCTCTTGGCCCAATGGATCCAAGATGCTTGAGACAGCAATGCCCCAGTAGTTTTTATGTATTTCACCCATAGCTGTGCCATATTCTAGCCTTAGTATGTGATAGACAGGTATGCATAATGGTTGTTTTTTTCCCTACAGCTGCATAGGTGAGAGCTAGCAATGAGGATGCCCATGCAGACAGACTTGCGAGGCTGCACCAAAAGTCTGGTGAGTACAGATCTATATTGCAGTACATAGTGCGATAAATAAGGAGTACATTGTTTAGCGCCAGTGGGTATAGTGTGTTCTGAGTGTACTTAATAAATAACATTTGTCAGACCAATATTGATCTACAGGATATGCAGTACTACTGAATGTAGAATCTGAACTGTAACAAAGCCCTGTGTCATGTTACTCAAAGAAAGATTTATGCCACAAACTGTTGTGTTTAATCAGGTATGTTGTTGAAGAAAAAGAATGTGTACAGGTGCTTCATAGCAAATATGGCTTTGACAGCATCCATTGGCTGAGGTTGTTCTGATAACCAGCTGTTATGCAAAACTGTAGATTGTGGAGCTATAAAACAAGATATAAATATGTTCTGCACTAAGATCTGAACCTTGAATAGTAATGTGTAATGTATTATAGTATGTCCCCTGCAACATTGTCATGTGTTAACCTTTGCATTTTGGATCTTATTATTTCAAAGGATTAATACACAGTACACTAATTATCTGTCATGCATGAATCTCAGGCATGTATGTTCAACTGTCACTTGAGTCTTTGGTGACACTACACTTAGATTACAAAGTCAAACTTTCTACTCAAGACAGTATGAGGCAGAATTCAGTCAAGCAAGAGACAACAGTTCCCCAATAGCTCAGTATTATGACAATTAGCTCTGTTGTTCATTTTTGCACACCCAGACCATGGTTTGAATTCAGGGAGTGGTACTAAGATGTGTGAATATTTACACTCATGTAATCTTGAATGTTTGTAGAAGCAGTCAGGTAGTGTTAAAAGATATGTTCTCCACTGGTCTTACAGGTGTAAAGAAATGTTTGTAGTAGCTGTATGAAGGGTATACTAATAAAGCATATATAACTGTTCCACTGTCCAACCCCATGCCTGCAAATTACAGCAGGATAGGTACATACACTATGCACTCTTCCCTGTACATGTCTCTCAAGTGTCACGCTGTCATGGCTAGTGGTCACTGCTGTCAATAACCTTGGACACACATAAGAATCTAGGTGAGGTATGCCAGTAGCACACTCACACAGCGAATGTGCAGGGTACACCTTCTTCATCATATATGTAACCCTGACATGTACTAGCCCCTTCTAGGCATGTATCCAGAGTTGTCACAGTTTTCCCATACCATTCCAGTATGACAGTTTTACAGTTATGTATGTGCTACAGAAGCTATGGGCCATAGGTAAATGTAAAGTGAGGGCAGACTTGTAGAGTACTGAGCAGTACTGTTGTAAAAAAATTGAAGCCTATACAGTTAATTTACTTTTTTCTCTGCCCCACCCCTTATCTGTATCAATAATTATTATTCATATACTACAGGTATGTCATTCTCAAAACCTAAAGTTGGGACTTGTGTTCTATTATTGTTCCTATATTTAATTGGTTGGATATTAACATACCTTGTTCAAATACCATTGTTGGTGGCCTGTGGCTGTAAATGTAACTGACATGCTATTACAATGCTGACTGTTATTCCATTTATGCATGTGTTCTGTTTGCTATGCAATTGTTTCACTTCTATTGTTCTGGGTTTATTGGAACATCCATACATGCTGTTATAACTAATCTTGAAATGTTTTCTTTCATGACTAAACAATACGTTTTGAAAAATCTCAACACCATAGCATGCTTGGGAAGTCAGATCCCAGTATATTCATCTGTCCCACCTCATCTGGCTGAGGCACCAGACCCCAGCATATCTGGGACCCAACCCGGAACTGCCTCTTCTGTTGGTCCTGCACCACCAATGGGTGGAACCGCCTCAGGGGATGAGGCCCGTCCCCCCCCCCCAGGCACAGGCACAGAGAAGAACCTGTCATGCACAAGAAGTTCTAAGATATGGTGTGCAGGATCATCCAGATAGACTTGGATGGATGCCTGAGCCAGATCGAGGGTAGACCGGCACACCTCGAGAGGCAGGCTGCCCCTGTTTTCCAGCCCACAGCACAGCTACCTTTGAGGCCATGAAGGAGCAGTGATAGCTGTCCATGGCTGGGGACCTCAGTCCCACTGTTTCGATCTGGAGACTCATGGACCTTTGATGTGTCATACACTGCCCCTGTCTAATGTCTTGTCTGTCTGCAAAGGCAACTTCTCCTACCCAACTTACCTCCCCAAATACACCTACAAACTTTCCCCAACATCCCAATCTCACCTTAAAAAAATAAGGTCATCTGTCCCCTCCATAAAAAGCATGCCCCATGCATAGCTCTCCATTTTGACCTAAGTACACTGGCATCAATTAAATTACCCCTGAATTAATCAAGCAATGTATGTCACCCACACCCCTCCATGTGTGGTGTGAGGCACTAAATTCCAAATTGTCCACATCATTCACAGCTGTTGCCGCAGAAGAAATGGATAGCTATGGTCCTTTCCTATTCCTGTCCTGCACATCCCTAGCTGCCTTTCACATTGCTTCCCCCCTACTTGCCCCCATGTCACCACTTTCCTATCACTTTTTTTTTTTTTTTGACATTAGAGCGGGTTTAAATCAGAATAATCAGTGCTAAGCAAGGCCAAGCAAGACTAAGAGCCTCTTGGCACCACTTAGCATATTGCAAGCCCCACACAAACCTGCTTAAAACTGCTTTAATCACTCTAACTTATTCAGTCTATGTTCTGTCCAACAATAAAATAACCAGCCCTGCCAAGTCTCGTATACTACAGTCATAGGAATGTACCACTACACCATATGAGCTGTGAGACTGACTAAAGCTTTTGTAAATATATCATGCATTATGGTCATTTAACATTAGGGGAAAAAAGTCATCACTGCCAACCCTCGAACCCAGGACCCTGTACACTATAGTCACAGCAATGGAACACTACACCATATGAGCTGTGAGAATTACTCATGCTTTTGTAAATATATTGCGCATTACTGTCATCTAACATTCGGGAAAATAGGTCATCACACCCAATCCTCAAACTTACATACTACAGACAGAGCAATGCACCACTAAGGAAAACCACCTTTGGAGATTTAGCAATACTTTTGTAAAAATATCATACATTACAGTCATGTAACAGGACAAACATTAAACACATGCAGATTATTGCACCTAGGACCTTCTGCAATACAGTCACAGCTACAGACCAGTACACCAAACAGCTATAGTCAATCACTAATGCTTTTGTAAAGATATCAGGCACTACAAGGATGTGACTGTAGGGAAAAAATACATCACTGCCAATGATTGAACACAAAACCCTTTGAACTATAGAGGAACATACCAGTACACCAACTGACCTCTGGAGCATAACAGTTTTCACAAACATATCCTAATTGCCAGTCACACAGTACTCCAATATATAATGGTCCAATCTGTGATTTTACTTTATGCCTTGCTTATTTCAATATGTAGACACCCACAATCCTGTCACACAACAGTCTGTGGCATGATAACTACAGGCATGTCAATACTACATAGGAATAATTTAGCCCTACAATGTCCTGTGAAACTGGTTGCCCCTACCACAATCAATGCAACCCAAACTAGCAATTTAAAGGCTTGCAGGGTGGGACACATCTTACAACTATGAATCTGTGTAGTAAATATTCACTACCACTCTCTGGATGGCTCTATTATGTAACATATGCACCAGAGTCACATGCCTCATCTGGATTGTTGTGGGTACCCTCAACAAGGCTATGCTGGGACACAACAGCTGGCACCACACACTCACTGACAATAACAGCTTGCTCTAACTCAATGTCATCACAATCCCTAGTCTGACTCCTGGACAGAATGCAGCAGCTATGGCCTGCTACATATGCAGCAGTATGTCCAGCTACCTGCTACAGACCTGACCTTCCTCACAAACACCTACAACAATTCATCGACCCAAAAGCCAGACATAAAGGTGTGGGAGGGATGTTGAGGCTTTAAGGGACATGTGTCACAGTATCCCCCTACAAACAAACCCAACTGATAGACCAGCATCAACTGGAGCAACATGCACAATCATATAGAAAAGGATGTATCAAATTCACAACTGCCTGTCTCCTCACTCACCCCAACACACATTTACACAGTACACTGCTACACAATCTGAAAGTCTGTTAACAATGGCCAGACATCCATACCTCCCAACTGCACAGATAGATTTCCACAGAATGCCCAGATTCTTGCCTCATATTTTTGTTCCATTTTCTCTTAAACTTGAGTGTTTCTGGCAAATTGCTGCCAAATCATTGAGGGTTGATGTCAAAAAATAATGACAGACATTTCAGTTGCAGATTTCATACCCTTCAGAATATTTATGTTAATGCAAAACCTGTTATTCTATCAGCTCTCTATGTTTGTAAGAGCAGTATTTCAAACGTTTCCCTATTTTGAGGCCTTTGTCCCCCATTATTTATGGCTTTATAAAGAAAGAGTTCTTGCTCTAAGAGGTTGAGAGGTATGGCTACAGATGGTGGCCGTACCTGTAACCTCTGCATATGTCTGCAGATTGTCCTGATGCTTGGCATATAATTTATTTCCATCTGTCACAAAAGCATGGTTTTCTGGCCAACGTTTTGGATAACCATGACTGACTGTCATTGCAGATTAATGACAGATTTTGTCATGTAACAACACATACCCTGTGTAAAGTGCATTCAAATTCATGATCTGTTCTGGTAATTACTTTCCATGTGTGTCACAGCAATATGTGAAGGATGTGCTCAATGTTTGGTGTTTTCCCTAGTTTCCCATATGGCTTTAACCAGATGTCTTTCTGTGAGTGGTTGAGAGGTATGCTGGTGGCCGTAACACAGGTAGGCTGCTGCAAGGGGATGTATGTACATACATGCATACAGACACACACACACACACACACACACACACACACACACACACACACACACACACACACACATATTCACTCATGACCAGCCCTTGATAGCAGAACATGTAGCTGCCTAGTTTTACAAACAGTAGTGCTAGATACATGACAGAAACACCACAGAGCTACTGTAGTGTTGCAGTATCTGCCAGTAATCTTCAAGTGGGTGACAATTTCAGTGGCTGTTACAATTGCCAGTAGTGGGTTCACAGGCCCTTAACATGGTAGAGCCATCTGGAACACACACACACACACACACACACACACACACACACACACACACACACACACACACACACACACACACTGCTGCATGGGGACATGCATTAAAACACACATGTACACAGAGTTTACACTTTTCATATTAGATGACCTACCTATCTAGTTATGTACAATACACACTAATATGACTATTGCATGCACCACAGTGCCTTTGTGTTAGAAAATGTGTAACTGTGCTTGTAAGGTGGATGACATATGTAGGGGCTGTGACTAGGTTGGCAATGGGGAAGTTAACAGGGTGGAAGAGACACCCAACATGGTATAACCATCACATGCACACAGGAGAGACAGCCACAGGGGATATGCATACAGAAACACATGTACTCACACAGTTGACAATATTCAGATTAGAACACCTACCTATCCATTTGCATGTATAATAGTGCTACCTACACATTACATGCACCACAGAGATTATATGCCTGGGACATAATGTACTACCTCTTACAACATTTAATGCCAGGAATGGCTACATGGATGGTGGGATACATCACACAAAATAGTGACTGGTCTCATACATTGCTCTTACACCCCTGGACGGGTGATAGAGTAACAGACTTTGCATCAGCATGATGTTCCAGACAGGTATGACATCTGATGCTGACATGTGTGTCACTGCAGCAACCATCACATATTTGGCAACAATTTGTCATAAATGCCCAGTGTTAGGGGACATAGACCACATATATGTTGCAAACATCTGGATATTCTGCATACATCTGTACAGATGACTGGTATGTTCTGCAGAGTTTAACATGGTGCATGTAAGGCAGATGCCATTAACAGGCTCTTTAAAGTAATGCCATGGGAAAGGGCTAAACAGGTCTTAAAATATAACGAACACATGCAACAGCCTTAAGAAATATGCTTCATACACAAACACACCCAGTACTATAAAATTAAAATAAATATTCCAGCCACAGGAAACAAACAAATACTAAAAACTTGCTTAATAGCACAACATATTTAGTGCTTTCACATTACATATAACAGGCATCTTCAGAGTCAATTACAATACATCTTGCACTATCCTTAAGACTCTGAAGAAGCCAGTTATATGTAAGGTGAAAGCTCTAAGTCTGTTGTGCTATTAAACAAGTTTTTGGTATTTGTTTGTTTCTTGTGGCTGGAATATGTATATTCATTTTATTTTAGTTTGTGTATCAGTTGACACTTTTGTTTTTATTTAACACACAATACTACAGTTGAATGGATTGAGATTCAAACCCCTACCTATTGATTTGTATGCACTAGAGTGCTGTCTACTTATTATACACACCTCAAAGCTTATTGGGCTGATAACTGCCCAAAGATACTTCTAAGGTGAATGACATCAGCAGCCGTTGCAAAGCAGGACAATGGAAATTGTACTGGGTGGAACAGGCCACAAAATGGCATAACCAACACACACACACACACACACACACACACACACACACACACACACACACACACACACACACACACACACACACACACACACACACACACACACACACACACACACACACACACACACACACACACACACACACACACACACACACACACATACACACACACACACACACACACACACACACACACACACACACACACTCACAGTTGCCAGTGCTGAGATTAGAACCCCTACTTATCTTGTTATTTATACTACTGTATTACTCAGTTATTAAATGTGCCTTGGAGTTTATAAGGCTGAAAGATGTCTAAAGGTACTTCTAAGGTAAATTATATCAGCAGGCCTTCTAAAGTAGGGCAATAGGAAGTGTATGGGGTGGGAATAGCCTTAAAATACTTTATCCTACAAACACACACACATACTTACAAACACTCATTTGCCAGGACTGAGATTAGAACCCCTGGCTATCTAGTTATTTATACTATAGTGTTACTCAGTGATCTCACAAGCCAAGGAGCTTATAGGGCTGAACATTGTCCAAATGTACTTTTAAGGTGACTGACATAAGCAAGACTGTTAAAGTAGGGCAATGAGAAGGGTACTGGGTGGGAATGACCTAAAAATCTGTAACCTACAAACACAAGCACACACACACACACACACACACACACACACACACACACACACACACACACACACACACACACACACACACACACACACACACACACACACACACACACACACACACACACACACACCTTCATGCTGGCACATCCCACTAGTTACAACTGGTGTGCAATTGTCTGCAACAGGACATCACTATATGCCTTTAAGGGCGTCTCTGTATATGACTCTGTGTCTGTGTCTCCCTCCCTCTCCCTCTATCTCCCTATATTTCACTTTTTGTCTCTCTCTTCCCCATATGCCTATGTGTGTGTATGCTTGAAATATATTTATATGATGCCTCTATATATATATATATATATATATATATATATATATATATATATATATATATATATATATATATATATATATATATATATATATATATATATGTGTGTATCACACTCCAAAGATGCAGATATAGCACATATGAGCCACCTAGAGGTAGCTGGGGGTAATCCTATGTGATAGGTGTGAGTAGAGTCAGTTAAGGTGTACATAGCTGTCTGTATGCAAAGACATATCTGCACAATGCAGTTGTATATTCTAATGTGGGCCTAGACATGGACCTTAATTCTCTATGTGTAGGAGAATGCCCAGTATGATCTATAGTAAGAGTGGAAGTCCATTCCAGGGATATCTGTACTCTAGTCCAGGGTTTTGTGTGCTACACCCATACCTGTCAACCTGTTAGTGCAAGAACTCTGGGGATAGCCTGCCACAATGGGTGGACTCTGGCCCAAACACAGAAAGATATTTAAATATTGCTGTCATAGACTTAAAAAGTTGCTAGAGTAATGAGTAACAGGGTTTGTGTTAGCAGACATTTTCTGACATATATGATGTCTGACACTGAAATGTATGTCATTACTTACTGACATAAGTCCTCAGATCATCACAATGATTTACCAGAGACATACAAGATTTATGGTGAGCAGACCAAAATTATGAGCCAAAGTATAGACATTCTGGCCAAATCTGGCAAGTTGAGAGGTGTTGCTATAGCTGATTGGCTGATTAAGCTGTGTAAACAGTCCAGCACCTCAGTCATATACTGGCCAGTGATCTCCTGGTTGGGTGGTAGCCTTTTAAACTGAGAAGTTATATACTGGTGTGGGTACAGAGTGCATTGTACTGAAAAGAGATTTCCATAATATGTGTGCTATATTCTGCATAGCACTGTGATTTCCTGGTATGTCAGTGGCAGTGCAGTATAGAGTTATATGGTAAACCACTGACAGACATTTGTTTATAGGTTCATAGATTAAAAGGAGGTTACAAGGGTATTGGCCCTGAAACCCTTATGACCCTAGCAGATGAGAGTGTAGCCCATATTAAGACATGTCAGCACCCATAGCCCCTATACAACAGGGACAAAGGTAGAATCACAGGACTGTATTTTCTGTTGCCCACACAGTTATCCAGGGTGCACTTCACAAGGGTTATTGAGGTATTCAGTTGATGTGGACAGGGAGTGTATTCCACAGATGGAGGAGTCTGTGGGACACATATCTGTCACAACAACATGTCCTATTGATATCACAGACAAGGTTGATGCAGCATTTACAGGTTACTTGAGTGGGACTTGACTTGCAGATGTGCAGCAGTCCCATTGAGGCAAGGTCTGGATTGCTTTGTATGGCAGACAGAGGTCACCTCTGAGGAGTCTGTATAGAACTGAGTAGAGGGACGGTGCTTTTAGCCTACCTGTGTAGGGTATGTGTTTGGGGGGCTGGATACTCCTGGTGAGGAACCTCTGTGGTCTCTCCAGCTGCTGCATGTGCTTTGTGAGGTATATGCTGGGGGGTTGTACACAATAATTGGCCTTATAAGGGTAGGATACATGTATTTTATGACCTCTTTGTCCCTGGATGAGATACCCACCTTTGTGTAAAGGGATGACAATAGCAGTTTTCCACTCTTCTGGAATGAAGCCTGTACTTTGGCTATAGTCGAGTACGGTGCTCAATGGTGGGGCTAGTTCTCGCTGGAGATGTTGCAGAATACAGCCTGGAATACTATCAGGTCCCATGGCGGATGTGTTGTTTGGCTTGGATAGGGGCTTTAACACCTGAGCTATAGAGGTGTGAGGTGCAGGGCAAGTATTGTGGATGTGGAATCCACCTTTGGGGGTGACAGGGGGATGATGTTTGCATTGGACCTATCTACTAGCAGGTTCAGGTTGGCTAAGTTAACAGGATCAGTGTAATTTGCACCTTTAAGAAGTAATTCAGAACAGACCTAGCCTTAGCCATGGAGGTTTCTGACATAAGTGAAAAAGGCTTTGTGGTTAGCCTTTCAGATGCTAGCTTTGATTCATAATTGGCTTTGGAGGATTTCACTAGTGATCTACTTTGCTTGTTGAGCCTAAGTAGAGTTTTTTCCAATTGGGAATTTGTGTCTTTTTATCATTGGACAACAGTTGCTTCCTTTTGTTGTAAAGCCTGCTCATAGAGATGTCCGCCACATAGGTCTGTGTCACCATGAGAAGCAGGTTTCAGTTGTGTTGGGTATGGCTGAGTCCAGGCACTTGTACAGGTACTTGTATACTACACTAGAATACTGCTCAGCATATTTGTCTGAATCCTCTGAGGGGGATGGAGCTGTGGTATGTAGCTACTGATACCTTCCCATTGAAGATTGTAGTCATTTTTGAGATGCAGAAGTCAGAAGAACAGAACCTGTTTAGCAGGTTGTCCATCATTGCATCCCTAAATCTGCTGTGGTTCTCAGACAGTTTGTGATGCAATGTTTTTATAAGGCTACATGTGGGCCATAGTTGTCAAACCATCACAGACTGACATCTGGATAGGCCCATATATAACAGTCAGACACAGGCCCACACATGGGGACAGGGTGTTAATATTGCTCTGCCAAACATAGACAGTTGGGAGAACGTTTTGGTATTAGCTTGCTATTTTTATTGGCATGGCATCTGCTTCTGCACTGTCTGACATTGATGTTGTAACATCACCCTTTATTGTTTTGCAAGTAGTTTGGCAGGCAAATGCAATATTATGACAAGCAGTAGAGATATAAAAGGCATACTTGTGGTCCTTCACTGACACCCTGGCATTCCAGGGATATGGCTCGTGGCCAGTGACATGCTGTCAGTACAGACACAGTAAGGAGGCAGCCATTTATAAACTGGCACAACACTGAATTTCAGAAATCTGCTGTCCTACTAGGCACTGTGTAGGTTACTCTAACCTGTATACTGTCCAGATATGTGTCTCCCTGTCCCTGAATGGTCCAGCTTTCCTGCAGTAACACATGTTAACTTCTGGACTACTCCTACCGTAGTTGTGGCTGACATGCAACATAGTTTACATGGACAGTCTTGAAACATGGACCCTGTCAACCACAGTGCTGTACTTCCACCACTAAGCCACAACAGCCAACAGTAAGTGCTACCTATTCCCTGACAGCCTTAAGCATGCATATACACAACCAATTGACCCCTGCATATTGTGGACATGCTACAAGTTAGCGAGTTGATTGGGACAGACCTGGGAATGAGTGGTGTGCTGCTATTACACTAAAAACATAAATGTTCCTGCATTTCTATGGGAAAATGGGTGTATTGGGAGTAGGGGGGCAGATGTTTGCTTGACATTTTAGTTCCATTTAGCATAGTATTGTGCTTGTCTTGGAGAATACTGGCATATCACTAGAGACCAAAGGTTAGACAGTTATGACAGGCATTTGAGTTTCAGAATTCTTACCCTTCGGAGATGTAAGGCAAATGCAGGACCTGCTATGATATCAGTGTGTAAATTTGTAAGTGTTATATTTCATCATTGCCCCTATTTGTGGGCCTTTGACACACATTCCTTTCTGGCTTTGTACAGCTGACTTGCTGTGGGAGGCTGAGAGGTGTGTATGGGACTCCAACATTGACATCCATGCATGTGATCTATGACCCCGCAGTTTGTTAGTCCCTCACATATACTGCAGTGAGTTTTGTCACCTAGGAGACTACTGCATATTCTGGGTAAGCCATCATTTGGCAGGCATTTCCTGTTGTCCCGCATAGCTGTCAGTTGTCTCCTGCTATCCCTGTAGGCCACCCAATTCCCTTGCACATGCAGCAATACCACAGATATGCTAGCACAACATAATGCAGCATTAAGTTGCTGTTAGGACAAATGACTTACTTTGTGCCTGCATCATTTGTGAGGACAGTGCTTGAGGGCTGCCTGTGTCAGATGCATGCAGTGCACAGCCTATACATGGTAAGGTACAGGTAGTGTGATGTGTGTGGCATCCTTTTTACTGTGAGTGCGAGTCTGAAAGTGGTGTCAGTCCCTGGGACCCTAGGGTGTCATCGTATCTTCTATGCACTGCCTCTTTGCCTAGGCCAGGGCGCACTGGGCATGCTTACATCTGCCTACAGAGAGAGGCTCAGTGGGTTCCTCCTCCAAGTAGTGTTAATAATATTTTTTTGAACACCCAGGAGTATGTTATTAACTTGTCTAATTATGTATTTAATGATGTTGAATTGTCTGTTTTGAACCGTGGTTTGAAATTTATCCCCACGGTGGTCACTCGACTCCATGAGTTACAAAAAGATATATATGTCTTTGGTAGAAAATTACAACTTAAATATTTTTTTTAAATATGCTGATATGTCTTCTTTTGTTTTTAATGAGGATAGTGTTAGCAGTTCTTCTGATAGCTTTTTTTCTTGCTTGTCGGATGATGATATTAATGCATATTGTAAGCTTGATACAACTAACGTTCCCTCACACAGTAATTTTATGCCTAACAGTTTAAATGGAGAGGTATGTCAGTTTGTTAGTTTAGCTAATTATTTTACTGAACTAGCTTATAGAGATTATATGAACAAAAAATCTAATATTAAATATAATTTACAATGTGATGAATGGAAAGCTTTGGTAAATCTTGGAAAAATGAGTGAGATTGTATTTAAGCCGTCTGATAAGGGAAATAAATTGGTAGCCATGCACTTTACAGACTATTTGTCTATGTGTATGGATCATTTACATGATACTAAGACATATAAAGTGATTGATTCAAAGGTGTATACTAGATCTATTGAAGAATATTTGGATATTATTAATAAAGGTGTGAGATTGGGCTATTTTTGTCAAACAGAAATTAAGAATAAGTTTCAAGTGGAAGGTTCTAAAATGGCTTTATTTTATTGCTTACCCAAAATACACAAAAGTTTGTCTAGGCCTCCAGGTAGGCCTATAGTTTCAGGTTCTTGTTATTTTTTGCATAATTTAGGTATTTTTTTACATCATTTTTTGTCTTCTTATGTTCGTAGTTTACCTTCATATATTTGTGATGTGTTTGATTTTTTGGAAAAAATAAAAAGGGTAGATATAAATCAGAGGATGTTATGGGTCACTATTGATGTTAAGAGCCTATATACCAATATTAAACATCAGTTTGGTATAGAGGCTATTAGATTCTTCTTAGGTGACTTTCCTGCCACAGAATTTATAGTTGAATTGATTTATTTTTGTTTAACTCATAATTTTTTTGAATTTAATCATGTGTTATATCAGCAGCTACAGGGTACAGCCATGGGGGCTTCTTTTGCCCCCATGTATGCTAATCTCTTTATGGAATTATTTGAATTGGAAGTTATTTACAAACATGAGGTTTTTCATTCACATGTGATTGAATACTATAGATATGTGGATGATTTGATATTTTTAGTTGAAGCTGATAAACAAGAAATTATAGAATTTATTAATGAGAATAAATATTTGTTGAATTTTGATGGGTTGACAATTGGACATATTGTTCCTTTTTTGGATGTTGTGTTAGATATTTCTGATGGTAGGAATATTTTTATTTCACTAAATAGAAAATTTGAAGGAGTTAATCAATATTTATATGGTACCAATGGGCATCCCCCCCACACCTTAGATGCTTTACCTTATGAGGAAATGCTACGAATATATAGACTTTGTAATAAGCCTGAAACTTTTCATAAAGAAATGAGGTCCTTGGTGAATTCCTTCATAAATCGGGGGTATAGTAAGGAAATTTTGAATAAAAGTTTTGACAAGTTGGTTAGGGGGGTTAAACTAGTAGATTCTAGAAATGTTTATAATTTTGACCATAAAGTGGCACGATATGATAATATCACTAATCACAATGAAAATATGTATTTTGTAACTACTTTTGGTTGTTTTACTAGACAGTTTCTTGATATAGTAAGCCGTTTTTGGTCTTTTTTATGTTCTTTAAAGAATGTACAAGAATGGTTAAATGTTAATTTAAAATTTTCTTACCGTAGGGGAAGAAACATTAAAAATTTTCTAGTTAAAAGTAAGTTTAGTATACCCCCTTCTCAAATTTGCATTGAACCTTCCAAAGTTGGAACCTTTCCTTGTGGAAGGTGTAAAGCCTGTAAGCATGTTGTGCCTTATTTTTCCTTTATTAATAATGTTAAATTTAGTGCTAATAATTTATTTTGTTGTAATTCAGTAGGTGTGGTATATTCCCTGTGTTGTCCTTGTGACAAATTTTATATAGGGGAGACAAAAAGAGCATTTAAAATTAGATTGTTAGAGCATATGAGGGACATAAATAATGTTAATGTTGATAGTCCTGTAGCTCTACATTTTGCACAATTTCACAACAAAAGTAGTGTTGGTTTAAAAGGTACTGTGTTAGAACAAATTAGTGTCCCTGCATATTGTAATATTGATGTAAAAACTCTTTTATTACAAAAAGAAGCTCTGTATATTTTAAAATTTAAAACTATGTCTCCTTTTGGGCTTAATGAGGAGTTCAACTGGAAGGCATTACTTAATTGATGAGTTAGTTAACTGATTAATTGTGTAATTATTTTATATTCAGATGTATATATGGCTATGTGATAGAGAGTGTTTTATTCTCCTTGAAGGCTTTGGCCGAGACGTCAGAGATTTGAGCTTTTATTAAAACATATTGGTGGATACTGTGCTTGTTGTTCTTTCCTCCTCCAAGTCCCCCTGTGCCTGTGGGGACCTTGGCAATGGTGGGGGGGGGGCTGTGTCCCCCTTCCCTGTGCTATTCCTGCCGCAGCTGTTTTTCTGCAGGATCATATTGTGTAACATGGAAGATTCCATAAACAAGTGTTCACATGTGGCTGGAGAGTACTGTAAGGCTCCTCCAGATATGTGAAGGCAGCAAAACTGTAACTTGAGCAGCCCAAAAAAACAATCTATAATGTTTCTAGTTTGTGCGTGTACCTCATTATGGCATTTTTCAGTGTGTGTGTGTGCATTTCTAATGGGTTTCATCATCCATGGTTCCAGTGCTTAGCCAGCATCCCCCATGAGATGGCCATATGGAATGTCCCCCCGGCAATGCCTGGTACAGCTGTGAGGTGTACCAGATGTGGGAGTAATTGCAACTGCCAGGGCTGCCAGCACACACATTGATGATAATGCCCTGGACATTGCACATGACCTTACAGTTGATGGAGTGAAAGCCCTTGTGGTTGACATAGACTCTATCCTCTTCACCAGGTGGTGCTTTAATGTGGACATGGGTGCAGTCTATAGCACCCAGTACCTCTGGGTAGTTTGCTACATGGTGGAAGAGATGCATATTGCTGGTCCTCTCCTCAGGGGTGGTGGGGAAATAAATGTGCTCACTGGCATGTGGTAGCATGACATCCAGGAACTGGTGGAGTACTCTGGATGCAGATGCCTGTGAGACCCCCATGATGTCCCCAGTAGGTCTTTGAAAAGTTCCTGTAGCTAGTATTCTTAAGGCTACACTTACCTTTGTTTCGACTGGGATGGGTTCCCCTCTGTTGGCTCTGGGTCTGAGGTGAGGCCGGCAGAGCTTGGTGAGTTGCTGAAGTATATCCCTGTCCACACTGTAGTGCTCTACTATCTCCAGCTCATGTAGCCCCTGAAAGGTTACCCTGGGTCTGAACACTCTTCTCCTCCTCAGTCTGGGCTGGTTGCCAGCATCATCCTCATCATCACTCTCAGTCTGTAGCGTGTAGAGATGTAGAAAAGCAGCAGCAGCCCCTATTATTTTTTCAGTTAAAATTGCCAAGTGTACTCTAATCATGCAGAGTTTGTGGGAAAAACCAGACTGAAGGGTGTTTGAATACTTTATACTGGTATGCTGCAGATGCTGCCTGTGTGATTGGCTGACTATGATACATTCCAGCTGCCAGCTATATTATTGTTGGCGTTGAAATGGCCAGTGTGAGTGGCATAGGTCTTATTAGTGAATTGTGCTTGATTGCCTTTATTCTGCTATTTCCCTTTTTTCCCATTTCCTCCCCTTTTAAACCCTGTGACATGCCGTGCAAACTGTTTCAGCTAATGTCAACAATGCTGAGCAGAAAAGGCCCTCCCTGGACATGAACATACTCAGCATTTCTGCAATCAGATAAGCACAGCTAAGCAGACTCAGACTGTTGCTCAGCTTTGCTTACCTGAGCCGAAACAGAAGCTGCGGAGCTCCAATGTGCTTACATCAAGCAAGACACACCCTCTTTTCATATCAGCTGCTTCTTTTGCCTACACCACCACATTATAGCTCCTACACTGTTAGGTTCCCATGGACATGGTCTCCCATTTTGCTCTTCAATAAACTTAGCTCATTTCCATACCCTTATTGGCTTATACTCTAGTTATTCCTCTATCCCAGAGCCTATGTCCTTATCAACCACTGCTACCTGTCATTGTTATGAGTCTGCATACTGGCCATTATAATGGTAAAATTATATATATCCTTTTCTTGCATTTTCCCTACTTTTTTATCATTTTTCCACTATCTCTGTTTGCATGCTATTGTGCTCTGCTTAAACGGCCCTTATCTGTTTAAAATAAAACTATTATTTTTATGGTTTTGCAATTTCTTGGCATGCAAATGGTCATAGTTTTGGCCATTGGCATGCCTATTGAACATAATCCATGCTTTCATTTCAGTTGTCATGCCCCCATTTTTATTTTTGCAATAGTGTATGCGGTTACTAACCACATGCATTTCTGCTGCAGACATGACTCCAACGCGGATGTCTGTCTGCTTCCTGGATTGCAAATTCACCTCATTTGCATGTTGTTCACTAGCAAATGAGGTGATTTGCATTATTCCATTGCATCCATGCCAGAATAGTGCTGGGAGGCTCATGCACACCCCCAGCCTTGTTTACTGGATCGCACAGGCTCTGAACTCCATGTTTGAGCTGTCCCACTATGCCTAATTGATGTGTAGGCTATACAGAATCCCAGAGTAACTGTTGTTGAATGTCTTGTGATGACAGAAGAATATTAAATTCTGAGAAAATACTCTTTTCTAAATGCCTGTTTTCAGAGTAAGTTTGATTATGATTATTATGATTATTATTATTATTATTATTATTATTATTATTATTATTTACTTTTATTGCTGTCAAAAGAGTTGTCATACTTTAAAATCTAGATATTGTGCAAATGCAAATGGACACTTGGCTGAAAAGAATTAAGGCCTAAGCAAGAACAATGCTTCTAAACAGTACAAGCTCTTTATTTAGATTATTTGCTCTTATGTTGCATTAATGACTCATTTGTTCATTCACTTTCATCTATCTGTTTCATCTTATTCATGACTGAGATGGAAGGGGGAATAATTTATAAAACTACCCTAGAGAGGAACTCAGTTGTTCATTCAAGAACCAAAGAGAGACATTGACACGTGTGCTGGAAGTCCTGCCTGAACGGTAATAGTATATTGCACTATTTTATCTACAGAAGCTGTTGATTGCAGTACTGCGGAGTCAATGCATGAGGAAATTGTTCCAGCATCACATTTTAATTATTTGCTGGTAAAAATGTAGTTTCTGGTTCTAGTATTTGTGGAACTATTGGACTTGTAAAGATACAAGAGGTCCAGGATAACTCAATCTCTGATACATACCTCTCAGCTGTCCAGATTTTCACAGACTGCCTAGATTTTTGCTTTATATTTTTGGTCTGTTCCTCAAAAAATTGTGATTTCTCTGGCAAATCACAGAGGACTGATGTCTCTAAAAAGTGACAGACATTTGAATTTTAAACTTTATACCCTTCAGAAAATGCATACTAATACAAAACCTATTATTCTATTAACTTTATAAATTTGTAAGAGCAGTATTTAAGATTTGTCCCTATGTTTGGACTTTTGTCCCCCCTATTATTTCTATCTTTGTCTAGAATTGTTGTACTAAGAGGTTGAGATGTATTCTGTGATGGCATGGAAGGCAAGGCATAGCTCTTCCCTTAAGAGTCCATAAGATGCTGCATAAAAGAGAAAGTACATCTTCTCTCAGCAGCTCAGTGTCCTTAAGGCAGTGATCTTCTTAGTAAGGAACCTCTGGGATCTTTCTAGCTGGTTGATACGTCTAATAAGATGCAACCAAAGGAGGGCCTCATACTCAACAACTGGCCTAATCAATACTGAATATAAGGAAACAAGGACCTCTTTAGATCAGGATGATATTGCCTTGGCAGTTAGATGAGCTAAGTAGAAGGATTTTCTGAATAGTATTATTAATCATTTAAGTTTGAAGTGGGGTATTGTCTATGCTATATGCTGAATGGTTCATAGGTTCATAGGTTGGTACTAGGCTATCGGCCCTAGGACCTATACAAGCCTAGCCATAACAATTCCCTGGCTATTTCTTCCCAGACTATTTACTTCCCTGGACCCCTGTCTAGCAGGGTGACTGACATGATCCCCGGGGTGAATTTCCTTTCTCCCATCCAATTATCAAGGTCCCTTTTAAAGAGGGACAAAGAGTCACTCTGCTTGACATCTATGGGCAGTCTATTCCAGAGTCTGGGGAGTCTCTGGGTCAGGAACCTATCCCTCCAGCATGTTTTGTTTATTGTGATGACAAGGTTTAGATCCCTGGAGCGTGTGGCTCTGAGGGATTGGGATTTCTTTAAGCGTAGCATGTCCAACAGCTCTGGGTTTGACATGGCCTTGTATGTTAAGCAGAGATCGCCTCAGAGTAGATGATATGTGACAGAGTATAGCTGGAGTTTTTTAAGGTGGTTAGAATAGGGCATCTGCTTTAGGCCTGCGATTTTTTTAGTAAGGTATTTCTGTGGCCTTTCCAGTTGTTGCAGATGTCTTGAGAGGTACATACCAAATGGGGCATTGTATTTTATAATGGGTCTAATGAGGGATGAGTACAGTGGGACAATGACCTACTTTTTTCTGGATGAAAAGCCCTTAGTGATGAGGTGTGCCACATAGAAGGATTTCCTGACTGTTGTGGCGATGTGGTTATTGAAGTTGAGACCACTGTCAACCTGTGTCCCTAAGTCTCTTATCACACTTTTGGTGTTTAGTGTACTGCCACCTATGTGGTAATTCACGGGTATATGTTTTTTCCAAAATGGGATAACTATACATTTCTTGGCAATAAGCTTGAGCCCATGGCTCTGGCACCAAGCATCTGTTTCTGTAAGGCCCCTTTGTAGAGTATCCACCTCATCCACAGAGGTACTTGCTGGTAGTTTACTCTGATTATGTTAATCCTTTATCTCTGAGGTGATACCTAAGTATAATTTACCTCCTGCATGCCTTATCTAGATATGTTCACAGGTTCATAGGTAAGTGTTAGGATAGCTGCCCTTGAGGGTCATTTTAAACCTAGCCAATTTCCCTTTTTGTGCTAAAATTAATCTATCCCATTTGGACAAAGACTGGTCTTATCCATCTCATGGACGATAATTATTTATTACCCCTAATGAGAATAACTGGGATCATACCATAGATAATTTAAGGGGTATGCATAGGATAAAGCACTTAGCATCTGCCTCTGTGTATTAGTAGTACATGGGATATTACTGCCTTGTAACAGAAGAACTATGCAAACAAAATGCTTCAAAATCAACAGTAATGTTTGCCCTTTTAAAGGAAATACTACAGTTCAGCTTTGTAATTACTAGTGATATTCAAAGTCATAGATAAATACACTTTGCAACATCACTGGAGGGTAGGAGTGGTAGTTATTGAAAAATCAACTGGACAGTGACTGCCTATGAATGAAGGGAGCACAATGGTGTGGTAGTTTTTTGGTCAACTTTTAAGGAACAGCCTTAGAGTGCCTCAATTTCAAACAAGCCTGCATCTTCTTTTTCTCTATTTTTGTGACACTGGACTTTGGAAGTATAATTTCTATTCCAGCATTCTACTCTAAGCTGCAATCAACTGAAATTAAAATAATATATGTGATCAAAGATTCTGTTGTCAAGTGAGAAAGGAAAGCTATGCTGCCACACAAAGTATCTGGAGGTACATAAATAACTACGGCGGATGTCTATGGGAAGTCATCGAAAAGGCATTCCAAGACCACCCATTTATGGTCAGTACTGAAGAAGTCATTGCAGAGGTATGAGGCCTGACTGCAATCCAGATAACCTAAGTTTGAGTAGTGGCATGGACACTTCTGGGCTCATGACTGGGGCCTTCAGTTCTGAGAGCTGGTGCGTGTTGACATCACCTTTGTGGCCCACGTGCTCTTGCCCACGTCGGATGTCTCGCACCTTGGAGGAACTCAGCTTTTGGATGCTGGCCGTATGTGTGCGAGACTAGAGGAGTGAACCCATATGCAGAATATTGCAACATGGGAGAGAAGGACATCTACGGTTATGGTAAGATTTTACACAACTTTTCTTTATCAGCCATTTCAGGTGGGATGGTGTATCAAATGTGACGGTACTGCACTTGTTTACATATAAAGTGAGACCATTTTTGGTATATCAGTTACTCAGGCATATAAGTTCTTACTTAAGGGTTAGGGTATTGGGAGTGGGGGGGGGGGTTGACAGTAACTCACAGTTTGCAGTCATCTGCAAATTTTACCACAGTTCTTGATTTCCAGTCTGGAGATCAGAAAAGATAAATGCTGAAAAGGAACAATCCCAGCACTGAGTCCTAGAGGACACTAATACTTTCTGATGAGGAACCTACTACTCACTATTTATTTTTTTCTGTCCTTTAGCCAGTTTACTGTTGATCATAACCTACTTGTTATAAGTTTGAAAAAGGCATGTCACAAAATTCACCTCAGGAGCAAAGATCAAGAGAAGAATATTGATATCCATTTTGACAGCAGGCAACTAATAATTTATGACCATAGATAACTGATCATTTTGTGGTATGTGTCATTTCAATTATTATAAGTTTCAGGAAAAAGAAGAGCAGGACCAGAATAATCGAAGTATCTTACAGATTTTAAGGCTTTAAGATACTTAACATGACCAGTCAGAGAGCAGCTCAGAAGTAAAGCATACTATGTTTTTTTTTAGGGTAGCAGAGCAAAGTGTATTACAGATTTAAAAGCTGTGCAATATTTCCAATGGAATGTTCTGTGGTGGCAGTGCTGTGTACTCTAGTATGAGGTTAGAGTATAACTACTTCAAAAGATGGATAACAAAAGTTATTCACCTCTCTGACATCAGAAGGTTGCATAATTGGTTGGAGAATTGGATTACCGATATCCAACTTATCCTAAACCCTAACAAGAATAAACTGCTAATCTTCACCCCCAATAAATCTAAACTTAGCTCTCCTTCCTTTATCATAACCTCTTACAATAGTACCACCATTACCCCTACTGCTCATACTAAGCTCCTGGGAGTAGAAATAGACGGAAACCTATTATTTGATGTCCATATCGCTCAAACAATCAAAAAAGTGAACAAAAAATGGGTACTCTTTACAGACACAAAAAGTTTGTCTCAAATCAGGCAAGAATCACCCTCGCCCAAACTTACCTACTATCCACACTAATGTACGCAGCCCCAGTTCTCACTATAACCAGAAAGAGTGATCTTGTGAAACTTGAATCATGCTATAACAAAATAGTCAAATTTGCCAATAACTCTACCCTTAAAATCCATCACTGTCAAACCCTAAGAGACCTACAATGGCTAGAACTTTCACATTTACTCAATTACCACTAACTAGTCACTTCTTATAACATATTGAGATACCCTGAAAAAACCCCAGCCCTGAATCAACTCCTCACACACTACAAAACAAATCATCACTTACGCTCTACTGACAAAACACTGCTAATTATATCTAAAGCTAATAATAATGCAGGGAAGGCTCTATACTCTTATACAACTGCTAAAACCTGGAACAACCTCCCCTCCTTAATTACCTCTGCATCCTCTACCCCACTTTTCAAAAAGTTATTGAAAGTACATCTTACAAATTCCTGGCTATGTCCTTGCATTACCTAAGTGCTCAGTCATCCTCTCCTCACTCACCTTCTAATCACTTTCTTCCTACTAATAGCCAACTAAAGATTCCAACCCTATTCTTACCCTTCCTCCAGCTTACCCTCTTCATTACCAAACATACAATACTAACTCTATTCTTCTTCTTTTTTCTCTTTTGTCTCGCCTCTTGTTTTTTTCTTACCGTTGACTTGTACATATGAAAGTATTTACTTGTCTATTGATATGAGAGTTTGGTCTCTAATGTAACATAAGTTATTTGTCTGATACTCCTATATTTGATATTGATTTTCAAACTGTTGTACAAATAATTCTGAAACGGTTCTCCCCAAGCTCCCGCTGTAAATGGACCTTGTCCAGTCAGACTATCCCGGTAAACAAATGTAAAATAAAATAAATAAATAAAATAAATAATAAGTGTATTTTGCAACCAGTTTAGAAGCATAATCCAGACACTCTATTTACTGCATCCTATTTAAGAAGTCAATAACAGCATCATCAAGATATGCACTACTATCATGATCATTAATGCTCTGGGATTCAGATATTAGAATATTTTCCTCCTTGTACTCAGAATCTTTGCCCCCTCCCACACCGCCCATATCACTTGAGATACAAAATGATATATTCTTGATATACACTGCATAGTATGATATAAAGCCAGTTCACTGCTCTTTTGTGGTTGTTACTGTGATGCCCCTGCCTGGCCCAGTAATCAAGGAGCCTCAGTCCTCATCACTAACACCAGTGACAGACTTGCACATTTGGAAGATAATTACACACACACAGTAAAGTACAATTTTCCTTAAGAGCACACAGAGATCACAGTCAGTCAGCTGGGGCTCTCTTCTCTCTCTCTCTCTTCCCCATCCCTGACTCCCCCCCCCACTAGCACTCAGCTAGGGTTCACACTCCTCAAGTCTGTCTGGTCAATAGCACCTCCAGCACCTTCTCTGTCCAACAAGTGTCCCTGCACCAAGCTCACACACACACACACACACACACACACACACACACACACACACACACACACACACACACACGCACACGCACACAGACTTTGAGATTTGATTTATTTGCAAACACACAGACATTCCTGGGGAAGGCTGACAAGGTTTACTAGCTATGCTCCCTTCTGCCCAGACTATAAGGTAGTATCAATACCACTGACCACTACTTATCAGCTACCATAAGGGCCTTGCAAAGGGTGACCAGTTCTACTGTGCAGTGTTACTCTTATCCAAATGGTAAGTGTGACCAGAACTTTTAAGGCTATTCCAGAGGGGTCTATACAGTATCATCAAATACATATGTACTTTAAGATCTTAACTGATTACATCCAAGTGACCCCACCAAGTGCATCTGCAGTTAACTCCTACTGACGCTTCTAGGCATCAAATATTGCTTATTCATATTTTCATCAGTAATTTTAAAATCATGCTATGTACAAGGCTTTAAAAGATTTTATCTTAAATCTTATACAATGGTAGACTCAACTCCATTAATATTTGATCTATGTCTAGTGCAGGTAAAGAGATATTAACTGCTGTTTATATGATATTAATTTAAATAGATATAATTTTCTAAATATCTTAACAACCATATAACACGGACAAAACTCCTTGGCCTCATATGAAAGCTCTCAGCTAGATGAATAAAATGTACCTCACATATGTGTGTAACTTGAGTTATTGCAGAGATATTATAAATTGTTTATAAAATATTACAAATGTAATAGTACCTGTGTTTACTGTTACTTATAAAATTTGGTTTAAGACCGAGAACCTAGAGAATGTTACCACTGGAAAAAAATGTATGCTGAAAAGTTTGCTATTATAGCAATAACCCACTCCTGGGTGTGGGTCATGCTGGATTTACCCACGGTTGGCGTGGTTTGGTCCCAAGGGCGAAGGCCGAGGGACCAAACAAAGCCAACCGTGGGTAAATCCAGTATTATCCACACCCAGAAGTGGTTATTGTTATTATAACGACATTATTTAAGAAAAAAATAATTACTTTTCTTAAATAATGGCATTGTCTTACTTTTTCTTAAATAATGGCATTGTATAATGCCTCCTGCTGCCCTTCTGTACTGCATCACTGCATGTGGCAGTACATCTGAAAGCAAGAGCATCTCAGAGCTGTGGGCAAAAGCAACGTTGCTGACAAGGTTTACTAGCTATGCTCCCTTCTGCCCAGACTATAAGGTAGTATCAATGCCACTGACCACTACTTATCAGCTACCATAAGGGCCTTACAAAGGGTGACCAGTTCTACTGTGCAGTGTTACTCTTATCCAAATGGTAAGTGTGACCAGAACTTTTAAGGCTATTCCAGAGGGGTCTATACAGTATCATCAAATACATATGTACTTTAAGATCTTAACTCATTACATCCAAGTGATCCCACCAAGTGCATCTGCAGTTAACTCCTACTGACGCTTCTAGGCATCAAATATTGCTTATTCATATTTTCATCAGTAATTTTAAAATCATGCTATGTACAAGGCTTTAAAAGATTTTATCTTAAATCTTATACAATTGTAAACTCAACTACATTAATATTTGATCTATGTCTAGTGCAGGTAAAGAGATATTAACTGCTATTTATATGATATTAATTTAAATAGATAACATTTTCACAATTTTCTAAATATCTTAACAACCATATAACACGGACAAAACTCCTTGGCCTCATATGAAAGCTCTCAGCTAGATGAATAAAATGTAGCTCACATATGTGTTTAACTTGAGTTATTGCAGATATATTATAAATTGTTTATAAAATATTACAAATGTAATAGTACCTGTGTTTACTGTTACTTATAAAATTTGGTTTAAGACCTAGAACCTAAAGAATGTTACCATTGTAAAAAAAATGTATGCTGAAAAGTTTGCTATTATAGCAATAACCCACGCCTGGGTGTGCATAATGCTGGATTTACCCACGGTTGGCGTGGTTTGGTCCCGAGGACGAAGGCCGAGGGACCAAACAAAGCCAACCGTGGGTAAATCCAGTATTACCCACACCCAGAAGTGGGTTATTGCTATTATACAACGACATTATTTAAGAAAAAAAATAATTACTTTTCTTAAATAATGGCATTGTATAATGCCTCCTTGCTGCCCTTCCGCAGCTGTCTGGTATTCATGAGTTCTGATGTACTGCATGCCTACGCAGTACATCAGAGCTGTGGGCAAAAGCAACGGAGAAAGCAAGATCTCTGTTGCTTTTATTCGCTATGTTAAATGGGTTTAACATAGCGAGACAGCTTTAAAAAGCAACGGAGAATCTCTGTTGCTTATTTTAAAGCTGTCTCGCTATGTTAAATCCATTTAACATAGCGAGACAGTTTTGGAAAAAGCAACGGACAAAGCAAGATCTCCATTGCTTTTACAAACTGTTTCGCTATGTTAAATGGGTTTAACATGGCAAGACAGCTTTAAAATAAGCAACGGAGATCTCTGTTGCTGATTTTAAAGCTGTCTCGCTATGTTAAACCCATTTAACATAGTGAGACAGGTTTAAAAAAAAGCAACGGCGAAAGCAAGATCTCCGTTGCTTTTTACACACTGTGTCGCTATGTTAAAGGAGTTTAACATAGCGAGACAGCTTTAAAAAAAGCAACAGAGATCTCCGTTGCTTTTTTTAAACCTGTGTCGCTATGTTAAACTCCTTTAACATAGCAAGACAGTATTTTAAAGACTTATACTAATGGAAAAAGTCCGGGCGACCGGACCTTTTTCCATTAGTATGAGTCGATTTACAACGTGCATGCTGACCAATCAGCGTGCACGTTTTGGAATATTAATAGGGGGTTCATGGTATAATTATACTTATTTCGTAACTGCTATGGTTACAGAGATATGAACATTTGTTTGAAATGTGAGAACATCATTTGATTCTGTCAAAAGGCTTAGGCTCTGCCCACTGGAAGTTACAATGCAAATTTCCTGAGCTCCATTGGAGTGAATGAGTTAAATATCTCTAAACAAAACTAGCCACAATTAAAAGGTATAAATGTATTTAGTAATAAATAATAGAAGCACAAGATAATACTCATTAACTAAACACAGTGACAACAGAGTTCAGAATCACAGGAAATATTTTAAAATAACATTGCAGGACAGTCTCACATAAATGCAGACAACATCTAGAATGAACTTACTATTTTCCTATATATATCTCTAAGAGATATAATATGATCTGAGTCTTACTTACAGAGTTGTAGGCTTTCATATTGTCTGGAAACAGAGGTAATAGAAGGCTTCAAATGTAAAGGTGTTTAACAGTTTTATGCCTAATTGATTGGAGGTGCTAGTGAGATTTTTACAGGTCCAGAACAACATACAAAATGCACAGACTTCCTCTCTGAGATAGTTCTTAAGTTACTAACAAAAACTTCTGCTGAGTCATCTCAGATTACATCATTCTTGTCAACTTTACTTTTTGTTTCCAGGCCAACAGGAACTTTTAAATATAACACCTCGGTGTCAAGAATACATATCTTTTAGAACCTGACTCTTATCTCTTAGAAACTTGCCTGGAACGGGAATAAAACTGTTAAACACCTTTACATTTGAAGCCTTCTATTACCTCTGTTTCCAGACAATATGAAAGCCTACAACTCTAGGCATTGTGTCTGCTTTGAGTGGAAACAAAAATAACAGAGTCATAAACAATTTCCACTTATTTTCTTAGAGTTTGCAAGTTAACTCTGTAAAGTCCAGCCTTTACCATGAACACATACATTTTCACAGGCATACATTCCACATACACTTTTGCTCTTTTCCAGCAGGGTGCACTGTGGTTACAATCTTGAAGCTCAGTACAGAGCATATAGTTTTCTTAAATTTCTAAGACAAGCATGCAAATCATATTATTATTCACAAATGACATAGAATTATTTACAAAATTCTTGCTGGCTGGGCTGGCAGCCTTCACAGTTACCACAACAGAGTTGCAGGTATTGATAAAATCATTAAATCTTAAGTATCCAGAAGAGTTTCCCCTTAGAAATCAGCAGGCATCTGCTGGAAGCATCTTCAGCTTTCTTTTAGTAGTCTTTGTTAGTCTCTGCTAACTATTATTTTTTTATTTATTTACATTTGTTGACTGGGCTAGTCTATCTGGATATATGTCCATTTTCAGTAGAGGCCCAGGGAGAAAAGCTCCAACTAGTAGCAGAGACAAGATTACAATATGCAGTAAAAAATTACATCTATTTAAAAACACATTGTTTAATTTGAGGATGAGATACTTATAAAAAAAGAATTCCAAAAAATATAACATTGTGTATTTTTTTTTTGTTAAAGCAGTGGAGAAGAGAAGAGTTGAGAGAGTAGAAAAGAGGTTTAGAGGTCAGAGAGGGTTATATAAGGGAGAGAGCAGTGAGTTATCAGATGCTGGTTAAAGTTAATTCTTATCAGGTGGGAGTAGATGCGAGAAAGGAAAGAACAGTAGGAACCTGGTTCTGGTGTAAATTCTTGTATATTGGGTCTAATCAATCAGGGTTGGAGCAGGGACAAAGCCAATGGTTCTTTAGATATTCTTTAAGATGCGTTTTATATAGTTGAGTGGAAGCAAGAGAGGAAAGTTCACTAGGGAGTTGATTCTAGCTTTTTCCCACAGTGTTGGAGAAGAGCGAGTCCCCTGGTTTGTTGTTAGATTTGACAGAAGAAACTAGAAATTTGTTAGCTGAGCAAAGTGTAGGGAGATTTTTGTAGGGGGTGATTAGATTAGGATTGGGGTATTATTATGGTGATAGAGTATTTTGTGGATGATAAGTTGCTGATAGAGTAATTTGTTATCCAGTTGTAGCCATCCCAGTTGTTTGAGGTTGTGACAGTGGTGTGTTCTATAGGGGGAACTGGTAGCAAATCTGACTATATTATTATAACAGGTGGAATGTTTAGCAATGTTATTTCTAGACAGATTAGTATAAATTGCAGAAGCATAGAACAGGGTAGAAGATAGGTGGGTCTGAGCAATAGTAATTCTTGCTGGGGGGGGGGGTAAGAAAGGGTTTGAGTCTGTAGAGGGAGCCTAGTTTTTTGTTGACAGTTTTTATTGTTGAGTTAATATGGCCATCAAAGCTAAGGGTGTTGTCAATTGTAACACCCAGTAAATGGGTTGTGGTGTCAGGGACTATATTTGTGCCATTGTTATAGGTTATTATGAAATTTGGTAGAGGTGACTTAAGAGTAGGAGCAAAGAGTATCAGTTTTGTTTTTTTAGGGTTCAGAAGGAGGCAGTGTTGCATGAACCAATTTTCAACACTGTTTAATACTGTTTGGGTCTGGAATTGGAGAGAGTTTATGGACTTGGCAGAGCAAATTAATGTTGAGTCATCAGCATATTGAATGCAAGTGGCTTGAGGAATTTTGGTATGTAGATTGTTAATAAATAATGAAAAGAGAAGAGGACCTAAAATGGAGCCTTGAGGTACTATGTTCACAGGAGGGAAGAAGAAAGGGTATTATTCCAAAGGACTGCCTGCTGTCTGTTTTCAAGATAGGATTTAAACCATAGTAGAGATTGTGAGTCAAGTGAATGGGCTTTTAGGATTTCAATGAGTAAGTTGTGGTTCACCATGTCGAAGGCCTTTGAAAGGTCAATAAATAGAGCAGAAGAGAAAGTATTGTTACAATTTTTGTTTATAGAGTCAGTAAAGGATAGTAGAGCGGTAGTTGTGCTATGGAATGGTCTAAAGCCATGTTGGCAGTTGGCAAGTATGTTATTATGGATAAGGTGGTCAAGTAGTTGTCTGTGTATGCATTCCTCCATTATTTTGGCAATTGGTGAGAGTAAGGCTATAGGCCTAAAATTTGAGAGCTCAGTAGATGTACCACCTTTGTGTAGGTGGATGATGTGGGATACTTTCCATATGGAAGGGATTTTACTTTCTGAAATTGTTCTGTTTATAAGGATGGAGATGGGGTAGGCAATGGCTTTAGCTGCTATTTGCAGGTATTCTGCTGGAAGGCAGTCAGCAGAAGGGGTGCAGGGTTTAAGTTTTTGGAGGAGTTTGGAAATTTGGGATGTAGGGACAGGTTGTATGTGAAAGGTAGGAGTTGTAGTATTAGGGGTGTTTAGAGGTGAAGAGGTGCTTGGTGGTATAGAATTGGCAAGGGTTAGAATGGCTTCAGTAAAATATTTATTGAAAGCATCTGGAATCTGGTCAGAGTTATTTTGGTTGAATCTGGAAAGTGAAGGAGGTTTAGAATGACCTGGTTGAAGAAATTTGTTAATGCCTGACCAGAATTTCTGGGGTTATTCTTTATGGGTTTGTAGGAGTTAAAAGTAATAGTCTTTTTTGTCCCTGAGAATGTCTTTCTTGGTGGCATTTCTTAACTGTTTGAAGTAAAGATGATCTGATGGACTTTTAGAGGCTCTCCATTTGTTCCAAATTTTATTTCTGAGGAGGATCTTTTGCCTAGTTTGTTTTGTAAGCCAGGGGGCAATTTTGGTCCTTATGGAGGAACGGCGGGGCATGGGAGTTGAGGATATGAAGGAATTTTGTATTGAAGTAGGTAACTGCTTCATCTAGTTTAAGGTGTAACAAGGGAGACCAATCACATGCTTTGAGTTCATTTTGGAAGGACTGAGGATTGAAGAATTTTTTGGAGCGGAAGGTTGTAACATTATTATAATTAGGACAATTAATTTTTTGCTTAATAATATAGGTAATCATGTGGTCACTAATATCATCTGGAAGGGTTCCTGGTTTATAAGTATTATGATGGCTATTGAGAAGGATCCAGTCTAAGGTGGTTGCTTTATTACTTGGTTTATGGATTCTGGTAGGAGTGGTAATTATTTGAGAGAAACCGTGAAGATTTATGTGATTGGTGGGATTGGGCAAAGAGCAGGGAATCCAGTCTATATTAAAGTCTCCTAGGACAATGGTTTCCTGAGGTAGGTGTGTAGAGAGGTGATTAAGTATGTTTTCAAGTGTATTAATATTATTTCCTGGGGGGGAGATATATGCAAATAACATAGATAGATTTGGAGTTGTTAATATGAAACTTGGCAGTAAGGGTTTCAGCATTATTAGCTGTTATCCAAGTCCTAAATCGAATCATCCTATACATCAATTTATAGTATATCTATTGTTTGTCTGTTGATGGCTAGAGACTTTTCTAATGGTGTCTCAATATAAAGTGCCATTAAGCAGGTATGACACCAGTCTCTTTACCTTACTGATATATACTTTAAAATATATGTTCAGAATATTAGAGCTAACCCTGCTGTGTTAGTATTTCCCTTTGCTTAACTGCATTATAAGATCCAGCTTTATACTGATGATTTCCTTATCCCACCTAGTGTGCATTCTGGCTCCATTGGGAGGGTGGCCTAATGGTTAAGGTGTTTCCCTTACAAACACAAGGTACAGGGTTTGAGTCTCACAAGGGATAATTAGCTAGGCTTTAAATGGCACGCAAAGGCAATTAGCCTAGTACTAACCTATGAACCTCTTTGGCACACCTTACATGTTTGAATATATCTCTGTATTAAAAATGTAAGACTATTTGAAAATAATCTGATATTATTTCAGTGCATTGTATATCTGCATCTCAGATTAAGAAGGATGTGCTAGGCTTACCAATTTTTCTTTATATCAGAAGATGCTCATTATTTTGTTTATTTTACCCTGAACACTGTCCTCAGCTTTATAAATAAAATGTAATTTTCATTTAAATATTGTTGAAAATGATGCTGTATTATTATTATTATTATTATTATTATTATTATTATTATTATTATTATTATTATTATTATTGTTAATATGCCATTATCTTTCTTTGGGTTCTTCATAGCGTATTTGGTATAAATGAGATTTTTGAAACACTGATGTTAAACGAAGACATAAAGCCATAAACCTTCCTTAAATTATGCCTAAGTGATGTGCTTGAATATATTTGTAAAATATATTTTATCTGGAAGAGTCCAATTAAGAATTATGTTATGCTTAGGCTATGCCCTTGCCAGTCACCATCAGTCTTTTTTTACTTGTTACTTTTAGTAGCCCCATATAGTATCTGTCTTAATTTGGCATAAATTCCCTATCTCCATGGTATTCATGGAGCAGATACTGGCCTGGATTCAATAACTCCATGCAAGAATAGCAATATTCCTGCATGGAGTGGTTTGTGTCCATATAGCGCAGCAGCCTGTTCCTCCTATATGGACATGAACTATGAATGAGTGCAGGGAGCAGGTCCAAGTAGTGCACAGACATTGAACACACCCACTGCACTCAGGGCACTTTCTAAATTGATCTGGCATAATATTACAGATTTACTCTAATATTATGCCAGTATTTCAGTGTCTGCAGACACTGAAATGAAATAAATGATCATTTCAGTGTCTGTGGAGACTGAAATAAACACGGCATCAAGAAAGCAATGCAGAGGGTGTGTGACAGGTACTGTGACACCACAACTGCATTGCCAAAGTGCTGTATGACACTTCAACAACCTGCTAAAGCAGGAAATGTGTGCAAATGCACATAGAATGTGGGATAAATCCCTAAAAAGGGACTCAACACACATATTGCCCACTAAACTTAGAAAGTTGATAGAAAACATGTCATGCATTAGCATGAATTACTGAAAGGTAGAAGTCTGAAAGCAAATGTATGCCAATATTCCCTTATAGCAGTGCATGTGGACAAAGGCACAAATAATGAGAGAAAAAGCAGTAAAATAAGGACACATCTGAAAAATTGCCCTCACACACTTAGAAATGTGATAGAAAACTGGATATGTATTAGCAGGAGTCCCTGAAGGATAGAAGCCTGAAAGACAATGTCATTATTTCCCAATTGCAGTCCTTAATGACTTGTCAGAACACCACAAAACTCACTTATATAACATAATAATATTATAATAATATTATATTTTTATTTTTATTATATTTTTTCTAAGTTAAGGAATGTTTAAGCATAGCTAAGTGGGTGTGCATGTTACAGCGCACTGCTTACCATAGCTTAAACATCCCATAGGAGATAAATGCAAATACAGAGATGAAATTTTCAAGCCAAGACAATGTAGTGGTTAGAGTCCTGGCTTTACATGCAAGTGCTCATGGTTTGAGTAACAAGACAAGCAGCTTATTTTTCTAACCAAGGTAGTGTAGCTGGTGTACAATGTGTATATAACATGTGAAACTACCCATGTACACACAAGTGCCCCATACAGTATAGTCACACCCCTTGTCAATGTAAGGAAAGCACATAGAGGGATGTCATGTAAAGTATATGATATGCATTTAAATGAAAGCACTCTTCAGATATATTAAAAAAATTAAAAGTGAGCAATGGTCATTGCTAAGACATGATTGCTAAGCAGCAGGTAGCTCAGCTAAGTGGATTTGCACACAATTAAACAGTGCTCAGCAACCTTTCTTTAAGCAGTGTTAAAACTGGCTCAGTGGATTTGCGCACTACTTAGCGGAGCTTAACCTTTTCAAAATGGTCCAATGACAGCAAAGGGATGGAATATAGCACTATTTAAATGGGGCAGGTGGAAATACAGCCATAATCTGATATAGTCCATCTGTGCAGATACAATGGCTGACATTGGAGAGGGAGTGCACTTCCGGGCACAATGCTGGAGCATTTGGGAGTCCAGGGTCATGCCTAGACTCCTAGTAAAAAACGTGAAGAGAGACTGCTGCAGGGCCAGTACCAGAGCTCCCAATACAAAGTGGAGGCCTATGACCATCTCGCACTTGACTTCACCAGTGCTACTGGCATCTCCCAGACTGCTGAGCAGGATTGGCACCACTATGCCGTCCTAAAGTGGAGGAAGAGGGATCTCTTGAACCAGTGGATCCAAGATGGACAGGCCCAGAATGCAAAAGCAGTGTGTAAGTATCGATATCAAGTAGTTTGCAGCAAATACTAACCTGAGAATATGATAGACAGGTATGCATAATGTGTGTTTTTCTCCTGTACAGCTGCAGCAGAGAGGGCTGTGAACATTGAAGCCCATGGTGACTGACTGCTGAAGCTGTGCCGACAGGCTGGTGAGTACAAAACTATTTTGCAGTATGCAGTCCAAATAGCTAAGAAGGAGTACATTGGTTACTGCTAGTAGGTATACTCTTACTGTGTGAACTGAATAAATATAAAAGCTTGACTGACTAATATTGATGTGAAATAAAGATCCTTTACAAAAAAACTGTTGTGTTTATTCTGGTAAGCTGTTGTAGACATATGTACTGCACTAACTCTGAACCCTGAATAGTAATGTGCAAAGTATAAAACTGTGTTCCATGCAGCATTGCTTTGTGTTAACCTTTGCTTTCCAGATGGTAGTAATCCAAAGGATTAATGCACAGTACAATAATTATCTGTCATGCATGAATCAAAGGATTTCAAGTTCAGACTGTCTAACCTAAAGACTATTAGGCATAAACCAGGGAAACTAAGAAACAATATTTCCCAACTAGCTCATTATGATAAGAAATAACTTAGTTGTTACTTTTGCACACCCAGACATGGTTTGATCTTGCCTCTTGAACTTGGTCGACTTCTTCGAAACAGTCACCAAGGCCATAGATGAAGGGAAGGTGGTCCACACAACATATCTGGACCTCTCTAAGGTGTTCAACACTATCCCACACTCAGGAATCATAGACAAACTCACCAGCTTAAACATTAACCCCTATGTCACCAGATGGGTTGCCAATTGGCTCTCAGACAGAACCCACACGGTAAGAGTGGCAGGCGCCATGTCTGACTCTAAACCAGTCACAAGCGGAGTCCCACAGAGCTCAGTCCTGGGACATCTCCTTTTCAGTATATATTTCTCCGAAGTACAGGCAAAGGTGGAGGGACTGTGGCTAACCAAGTTCGCAGATGACTGTAAATTGGGTGCAATAATTGACTCTCCAGCTGACACAGACATCCTGCAAAAGGGTCTCACAGAGACAAACACCTGGTGTCAAAGTCACGGCCTCAAGCTAAATGGCAAAAAATGCATAGTAATCCCATTTAGGAAAAACAAAGTACCTACAAACTACCACATAGGTGGGAATCCACTAAGTACAGAAGAAGTAATTAGGGACCTGAGTACCCAAGTAGATAGCATGCTCTCCTTTGATAACCACATAGCCAAAACGGTCAGGAAATCCTTCTATGTTGCGCACCTGATCACAAAGGATTTCTCATCCAGATCCAAGGAGGGGATTGTGCCCCTTTACTCCTCACTCATTAGGCCCATAATAGAGTACAATGCCCCATTTGGGATGTACCTCACTAGACACCTGCAACAACTAGAAAGATCACAGAAGTAACTCACTAAGAGGATTAAGGGCCTTAAACAATTACCCTATGAAGCACAACTAAAAAAGCTCCAGCTCTTCTCAATCGCTTACCGTCTGCTCAGAGGTGACCTATGCCTGACCTATAGGGCCATGTCCAACCCTGAACTAATGGACATGCTTCACCTCAAAAAAACGAGTTCCCTTAGAATCACTCGTTCTAGCGACTTGAACCTATGTACAACAATAAACAGGACATGCTGGAGGGATAGATCCCTGTCCCAGTGACTCCCCTCACTCTGGATTAGAATCCCAATCCATATTTGACAGAGCTCCTCTCTGACCCTCTTCAAGAGAAATCTTGATGAGTGGATGGGTAATCTTAAGTTCTACCCTGGGATCACTTCAGGAGCCCTGTTGACAGAGGCCCAGGTTACTAATCTAATGGGGAGGTAAAAGCCATCACTCTGTGGCTAGGCTTATAAATGCCCATGGGCAGATAGCCTAGTACTTACCTATGAACCTATGAATCTATGAATCCAGGGAGTGGCATTAAGATGTGTGCAAATCTACATAAAATGAATCAGGAATAAATGTAAAAAACAGTCAGGTAGTGTTAACCTAAATTTTCTCCACAAGTTTTACAGGCAAGGAAATGTTGCTTGTAGCTGTATGAAGGGTATACTAATAAACTGTGTACAACTGATCAATTGTCACACCACATGCCTGCAAATGACAGCAGGATAGGTGCATACAATATGCACTCTTCCCGAATCATACCTCTCAACTGTGCAGATATTCATTGAATGATCAGATATTGGTCTCAGAGTTTTGGTCTATTTTACATAAAGTAGTGGTGTCATGCCAAATCAGACAAAAAATAATTAGAGACTGAAGTTAGAAAATAATGATAGACATATAAGTGTCAAACATCATATCCTTCAGAAAATCCATGCAAATGCAAAACCTGTTATGCTATCCACCTTCTAAGTTTGTAAGAGCAATATCTAAAAATGTCCATATTTATGGCCCTTTGTCCCACTTTCATGTAAGGCTTTGTCCAGATATTATGCTCTAAGAGGTTGACAGGTATGTTCCCAATACATGTCTCCCAAGTGTCACACTGTCACGGCCAGTGGTCACTGCTGCAAATAATTCTGGACACAGATAGGAAACCACTTGACATATGCCAGTAGCACACTCACATAGCAGGTCAGGGTACCCCATCCTGTGCCAGATATGTGCCCCTGACATGTATGAGTCCCCTTTAGTCATGTACCTAGAGTTGTCACAGTTTGCCACATACCATTCCAGGCTGATAGTTTAATAGGTATGTTTGTGCTACAGAAGCTATGGGCCATAGGTATATGTAAAGTGATGACAGACCCACAGAGTATTGAGCATTACTGTTGAGGAAAATAGAACCATAAACAGATGTTAATGGACATTTTGTTTCTCCACCCACCCCTCATCCGGATCAATACAATACTTCATATACTATGGGTGAGTTTTACTCCAAACCTAATGTTGGAATTTGTGTTATATTATCATTCTTATATTTGATTGCTTGCATGTTAACATACCTTGTTCAAATACCATTGTTGGTGGCCTGTTGCCGTCAGTGTTACTGGCATGCTGTTATGAAGCATACTGTTGTTCCATTCTGCAGGTGTTCTGTTTCTATGCAACTGTTCCAAATCTTTTTATGGGGTTAACTGGGACACCCATGCATGCTGTTATAACTAATCTTGAAACGTATTGTTCATGACTAACCAATATAAATTGTAAAATCTCAATGCCATAGTGCATCTGAGAAGGCAGATCCCAGCAGATCCGCCTGTCCCACATTATCTGGCCATGGCACCAGGCCCTAGCATGCTTGGGACCCAACCTGGATCTGCATTCTCTGCTGGTCCTATACCACCTTTGAGTGGAACCGCCAAAGGGGATGAGGCCCTCCCTGGGAGCAGGCACAGACAGGAGGCTGTCACTCATCATCAGGTCCAGGGTTTGGTGCACAGCACCCTTAGATCTGAGTTTGGAGATCTGTTGTACCAGATTGAGGGCCACCTGGTGCACCTTGAGGGGCAGGCTACCCCTCCTGTCCAGCCCCCAGCACAACCACCCTCGGAGCCATGAAGGTGCAGTGGTGACTGCCCATGGGCGGGGATCTTTGTCCCACTGTAACCATATGGGGTGCATAGGCTTCCAATTCCCAACCACCCTCCCCATCAAATGTGTTTACCCCCCGTGTGTCATATACCATCCGTGTCTGCTGTCTTGTCTGTTTTGTTTGTCTCCCTACCCAACCTACCTCCCCAGACATACCTACAATCCTTCCTCAACATCACACTCTTACCTTAAAAAAAAGAGCATCTGTCCCCAAAAAAATGTCACCCCATACATAGCTGTCCATTTAACACACATGTCCACTGGACACGTAATCTGGTCCAATTGGCTTGACAACAAATTTCTGTTGTCCTCACCCCTGTTTTTTGAGTGTCCAAATTCACCTCCAAATTCTGTACAAATGCACAGTTGTTGCTGTATAAGAAATGGACTGCTATGGACCTTCCCTACACCTGTCCTGCACATCCCTAGCTATCTTTAATAATGATTTTCCCTCTGCATGCCTCTTTTTTCACCACTTTCCTATCACCTCTTTTTTTTCTCTTTTAAATAAATTAGCATGCATGTAAGTGTGACTAAGCAGTAATAAGTGGGAGTAAGCGTGTTTGTGCGATGCTAAGTGAAGCCAACACAGATTAAACATCTGTACGTTTAACCATGTGTTGGCATCACTTAGAGTCACACAAACCCACTTACAACTGCTTTAATCACTGTTTCCATCAGCCACTGTTCTGCCTAGTAACAAAATAATTAGCACTGCCAAGTCTCAAACCCAGAGCTGTGCACACCATAGTCAGAACAATGTACCACTACACCATAGGTTCAGAGGGTGGTACTAGGCTATCGGCCTTAGGGCCTATACAAGGCTAGCCATAACAATTCCCTGGCTATTTCTTCCCACAGTATTTACTTCCCTGGACCCCTGCCTAGCAGGGTGACTGACAGGATCCCCAGGGTGAATTTCCTATTTCCCATCCAATCATCAAGGTTCCTTTTGAAGAGGTCCAAAGAGGCTTTCTGCTTGACATCTATAGGCAGTCTTTTCCAGAGTCTGGGGAGTCACTGGGTCAGGAACCTATCCATCCAACATGTTTTGTTCATTGTGATGACAAGGTTAGATCCCTGGAGCATGTGTCTCTGAGTGACTGGGATTTCTTTAAGTGTAGCATGTCCAACAGCTCTGGATTTGACATGGCTTTGTATGTTAAGCAGAGATCGCCTCTGAGTAGACGATATGTGACAGAATACAGATGGAGTTTTTTTAGACGGTCAGCATAAGGCATCTGCTTTAGGCCTGTGATTCTTTTAGTGAGGTATTTCTGCAGCCTTTCCAGTTGTTGCAGATGTCTTGAGAGGTACATACCAAACGGGGCATTGTATTCTATAATGGGTCTAATGAGGGATGAGTTAAAAAGGCTTATGATGCTTTTTCAAACATATCATGCAGCAGAGTCATTCAAAAGTAGGGAAAAGATTCCATAGAATCATTCAGGTTTTGTATTCATGTATATATGTATGGAGATGCATATATATGGAAAATATGTACATAATATGGACATGCTACACTTAAAGAAATCCCAATCCCTCAGAGCCACGCACTCCAGAGATCTAAACTTTGTCATCACAATAAACAAAACATGCTGGAGGGATAGGTTCCTGACTCAGAGAGTCCCCAGACTCTGGAATAGACTGCCCATACATGTCAAGCAGAGCCCCTCTTTGGCCCTCTTCTAAATGAACTTTGATGATTGAATAGGAGAAAGGAAATTCACCCCAGGGATCACGTCAGTTGCCCTGCAAGACAAGGGTCCAGGGAAGTAAATGGTGTGGGAAGAAATAACCAGGGAATTGTTATGGCTAGGCTTGTATAGACACTAGGGCCGATAGCCTAGTACCAACGTATGAATCTATGAACCTATATAAATAGATATATATGTAAAATATATATATATATATATATATATATTATAGGGGTGGGAGGATGGCATAATGGTTAAGGTGTTTACCTTACAGAGACAATGTGCAGGGTTTGATTCTCACATGGGGTAATTGGTTAGGCTTGAAATGGCCCACAAGGGTAGTTAGCCTAGTACTAACCTATGAACCTATATATGTATATATATATATATATATATATATATATATATATATATATATATATATATATATCATATAAACATATTCTCCTCCAAGTCAGGACCAGTCAATCCACTCTAAGGAAATAAATCCACTCAACAGTCATCACAAGTTTACCGTAGAAGTAAAATCCAAAGATGGTCTGGGGAAGCACTGTCATCCATGGCAGCACATGACTTTATCAAACCATAGTGCTTCACCAGTTAAAACTGTTTAAATAGTACAATCAATTAAACTAAAATCAATTAACACTTAATACAGCCCATTAAAATTTGTGTCATGATTAGAGCTTGTAAATGCAACTTTGGCGTAATAAAAAAATACAGCACTAAATCTCAAGTAATACAGTTAAAATGTTGCATTTAAAGTCCTAAAACATAAAAAAAATTATTATAAATCATGTGGTCTATTTTTTTTAAATAGAAACTATCGAAAGATGTTCATTAATACCTGGAGGCCTATTGGTCTCCAGTTTCAGTTGCCACTTAAGTTCACTTCTAGATATGTTATTACTCCAGTCACCTCCTCTCAGGTCCTTCTTAATAATTTCTAAAATACCAAAATTAAACCTAGCTACACCAGTGCATACCAAGGTGTGCTTAAATAAAGCATTATTAATGTTTTTATTAGCTATGGTGTACTGATGTTCATATATACGTTTACGGAGAGTCCTCTCCATTTTTTCCAACATAAAATGCACTACAGCCTTGGCATACACTCAGGTAGACTAATCCACTGTTATTACAATTACCACTAACCAAATATACTTTTAAATGAAATTCCCCTACCACTTTAAATGCTTCTTCCAAAATGTAGGCACAATAATTACATATTCCTCATTGGTTCCTTGGTACTTAGTGGCAGTGTGCAGTGGATGTTCAAAATAATATTTCATACTTAGTTTTTCCTATAATATTGCCTTCCAGCATTCCCCAGTTTTTTTGATACAATGTTAGTCACTTTTCATTTCAACGACCCAAAATAAGTTACCATAGAGTTCACAAAGTTACAAACATGTTTTATTGTAATGGGGGGATGGGGGAGTCAACTCACTACCTAATAAGGGTTTAAATTTTGCTCCCCATCCTTGTAGCACTTCCAAGGCCATCCCATGGATCCAACCCTTAGGGTAACCTCTTTCTATAAACATCTGTATGAGGTTACCAAGTTCACATTTAAAGTCTTCTACAGTAGAACACATCCTTTCTCCCCTAATCATTTGACCTCTATGTTTTTCTTAGTATAGAAAGAAGGATGCTGACTGTTAAATACCAAAAATCTGGTTGAATAAGTTGGGTTACGAAAGACCTTAAATGTGAAAGTACCTTTTACTTGGTCTCTTGAAACAGAAACATCTAAGTAATCTATATTATCCTTAGAATAGTAATACATAAACTTAAAATAGGAGCACACTTGATTCGGGTATTCAAAGAAATTTTTAACAGTTATTTCATCAACCTTCCAAAGGACAAAAACATTGTCCAGGTAACGGAGGTAAAGATTCCATTCCTTGTCAAAACCTGAATTAAATGTGTAATATAATTGTTGAGTAGTATCAATTCCATCACTTCCATCACATAATTGATCAGCCCCCCTTCCAGGGTAGAATGTTCTAATAGGGCTTCCAAAAAAAATTCTAAACCAATTTGGTGGGGTATGGAGTTGAACAAATCTACTATATCAACTGTAGAAAATCCCATCGTGCTAATAAAAAATTCTTGTTTGATCCTAGTAAGGAAATCCCAAGAATCAGTGAGGAGATATGAAATTAGATGTAATGTATTTTTCAACAAACAGTCTATGAATACTCCCAAAGAATAAATGGAGCTATTGTGTGCTGCTACAATCATTCTATAAGGTGGATGTTCCACAGTTTTGTGAACTTTGGGGATACCAAATACTATAGGAATAAATGAGTGTTCATTCACTAAAAAATGATATAATTCCTTGTTAATGGCGCCTTGTAAAAGACTGTCCTCTAAAAACAGTTGTATCCTTTTATGTGCAATATTAATTTGGTTTAAAGACATAAGTTCATATTGGTTGGTCTCATGTAACAAGTTTAATATATCATTGACATAATCATTTCTTTTAACTAGCACAATACCCCCCCCCCCTTTAATCTGGCTTTGTAATTCTCAAATGATCGGCTGTTCTTAAGGATCTTAACAAGGTCTTTTCATCTTTGTTTAAATTAACATACCTATCTTTGTTAGAATGAAATGCCTCAATAGGGAAGGTGCACACCTTCTTAAAACTAACTAAAGTAGGGTGTAAAGGAGGGTTTAACACACTTTTCTTTTTAAGCAACTTTTGTGTAACATCCATACAACTGTTTTAAAAAAAAAGCCGAAAATTCAGTTTCCTCAAGTAAAGTTTAAATTCAGTAAGGGTTTTAGAAATGTCCATCTCTTTCCCTGGGACAAATTGAAGGCCTCTTTTAAAAAGGGAAAAGTGGGTTTCTGTAATTTTCTCATCAGTATAATTAAATATATTGAAACCTTGATGACTTAAAACTTTCCCCTCTAAAGAAGTTGTAACAGGTGTATCATGGGTATCTCTGTCTAATATATGTTGTTTTTGTTGTTCTTCCATTAATTTCTCTGCCCACCTTGTCTCTGTCCCCTCGGTGTTGTTGACTGACCTAAAAAATAGGGCCTTTTTTGTTTTTATTGTTGTTATATAGCCTTTTAGACCTTGTCAAGGGGAGAAAGTTCTGCTCAAAAACTTCATCTTCTTCATTAGGGAACCGTACTAAAATATCGTTGTGCCTTTCTTCCTCTTCATAACTTAATAAACCTGTTCTAATGTCACTAACCCCATTCCAGTTAACATTACTGTAAGGCTCAAAATAACTCTTAGGTGGGGGGATAAGCTATTTTCTGTATATATTCCTGCTCATCCCTTCTTAATTTCTTATGTTTTCTGGTTTTGTTTTCCCTAATCTGTTGTTCAGCTCTTTCAATGACATTATCGTATTTAAATTCAAAACTGGAAAATTCTAAGTCAGAGGTAATTACATCATTCAATACATTAATTTCCACTAATAAAGTGTTAATTCTGTTAGTATTAATTTTTACAATGAAATGCAGCAATTCGATGCCATGCCGATCGAACATGGCAATCAATTCATTGAATTCCGGTTGGCCCATAGTTAATTGGGAATTTGAACATTCTCAACCCCAGGTACTCTCTGCAGTCTAATACATCCGGCAAGGTAAGGCAAGATATATATATATATATATATATATATATATATATATATATATATATATATATATATATATATATATATATATATATGTTGGGAGGGTGGTCTAATGGTAAACATAATTGGCTAGGCTTACAATGGCTCGTAAGGGCAGTTGGCCCAGTACTAACCTATGAACCTTTACATGGTCGACATTTCAGAAAATCAACTTTCATATGGCTGAGACCATATGATCGACTGTCAGAATGCCAACCATGTAAAATAAATTATGCCCCCCTGCACCCCCCGTAACTTTAATATGCCAACTCTGAGATCGCACTACAGTGCAGAAGTGGGAAATTTTCCCATTCTGCACTGTGTGGAGATAGCAGTTCCCCATGGTCAGCTTTTTAATAGTAGATCATATGGTCTTGGCCATATGAAAGTCAACTTTATGAAAAGTCGACACCTCTCAATCGGGCCAAAGGCTGTCAAAATGGGGGGACAATGGGCCAAAACTAGGGACATGTATTTTAAATATTGCTCTCATAAATGTAGAATGTTGCCAGAGTGACAGATTTTGTTTCAGCATACATATTCTGAAGGATGTGAGTTTTGAAACTAAACTGTATGTCATTATTTACTGTCAGAAATCCTCAGATCATCACAGTGATTTATCAGGGATATAAAAATAATGAACCTGTAGAACAGACCAGATATATGAGCAATAAATCTGGACATTCTGCAAAAACCCGGCCAGTCGAGAGGTAAGCTCAGAACCCCTTAGTGCAATGAATCTGGACCAAGCCTGACAAAGTTGGGGGAGAAAGCAATGAAAATAGGGACATATCTGAAATACTGTAGTAGATAAGCTGATACAGTTGTTGCAGTAACACCATCATGGCTGGCCTAACATCTATTGACTGAAATAGCACAAGTCCAACACTCAATTACTTCTCACTAGTTAGTGACTGAAATGTTCACATCATCCCACTGATGTGTCAGAAATACACAACACTTATAAGGCGAGGCAACAGTATGTCCTACAAATATCTGGACATAATATCACATTAGGGAAACTACACTCAGCTGCTAAGCATATCACCAAGCGCCATCCAAACTACAGTCAGACAGCCAAAGTCAGTAAGCCAAAGGAACAGTACAGTATACGGACTGTGTGAACAAAAACATCACCCAGAATGATACCACAGTACAAGGACAAAATGATTGACTTCAACAATTGGCTAAGCTTTTAGTGTCATTCTAAGGGGATCCAGTATCTGTCTGCCTGGGATGACATGATCGGCAAACCACAACGCTTTGCCAGAGATGGCCTGCACCTGTCACCCTTGGGATTCCGGATACTGGCTAAGGCTCTTGCCACTCCTATAGTGCCTTTTTTAGGCAAGATTCAAATGACAAATTCACCACTGTAACAGGTACAAGCAAGCAAAATCTGAGGGTAATGCTACTCAATGCTAGAAGTCTAAACCTCAAAATGCACTCACTCGAGGCACTCCTTAAAATGGAGAACATCGACATCTGTGCAGTGACAGAGACCTGGTTCAAGGCTCCAGAGAGAACCCCTGCATTACCAGGCTATAATTCATACCACACCTTTCGGCCACCTAACTTGGACTGAAGTACTAAAGGCGAAGTTGTGTCCATATTCATTAAGGATATCCACACCTCCAGGCTAGTTGCTCTGCGTAATGCATCTGAGATTATCCAAGTGCAACTAACTCAGGGCAAGACCGCATTGCAAATTGTAGCTTGCTACAGATCCCCCACCATGCCCCAGGATTCCCACTCTTCATTTCTTGATACACTGGAAAATATTAGGGTACAACCTAACACCCTAATAATGGGCAATTTCAACTACCCCACCATTAACTGGGAAAACTACTCATGTACCAACTCTTGTGCTCAACATTTTCTGGAATTCATAAATTCTAATGCCTTGGATCAACTTATCCACACCCCCACCAGGGGCAGCAATATCCTAGACCTGGTCATTACCAATATGGGCAACCGGTGTTCCACACCAGAGATCAATTCTCGTTGGTCAGATCCGACCACAAGCAAATCACCCTAGACATCCACACCCCCCCCCCCCATTAGGGAAATCACTGTAAAAAATGTCTCCAAAGCCAACTTCACGCTTCTTAAGACAGAAGTGGCAAATTTCACAACACCCATGCTGATGGACAATAGAGATACAACTGCTGAATTCTATACAATTGTACTTTATAAGCACTTACACAAGTGCATGGATCATGCAATCCCTAACAGAACCAAGATGCTATCCTTCAAAAAAGGAAGCCAGTCTGGTGGTTCCCTGCTATAAACAAACTCTACAAGAGAAGAAAGAAATTGTTGCAAAAAAGAATAAAATTCCATGATTGGAGGAACTCATGGTCAGCCTCAGTAAGAAGCTGAGATCCCTCATAAAATCCTCCAAAGCTAGTTACGAAAGCAAAATCGCCATTGATTCTAAAGACAACCACAAAGCATTCTATAGCTTTGTCAAGAATCTCAATGGCAACACTCAAATCTGCTCTGAGTTACATCACAATGGCACTAAATATACAGAACCAACTGATATTGCCAACATCCTTCCTGGCAAATAGGTTCAGTGCTAACTTTACCCCTCTCTCATCCTCTAAAGGGTCCGTCTTTATACCGGAAGAATGCAAAGTACCTGTAATCATGGTTGCACACAGGTAAAAAACACACTCTCCAAAGCCAAGAACACAGCATCCATGGGACCTGACAACATCCCAGGCTGCGTTCTACATGAACTATAGAACTAACTGGCACCCCACCTAACTACCATGTTCAATCATAGCCTCACCTCAGGCTTTGTGCCTACTGAATGGCGCACTGCAACAGTTATCCCACTCCACAAAGAAGGAGCCACCATGGGCCCCAGGAACTACTGCCCCATTAGCCTGATGAGCCTGGTCTGCAAGGCTATGGAGTGTATCATCATGGAACTTATAAACAATAACATCGGTAATCTCCAAACTCTGGACCCTACCCAGTTCAGGCTTGTAAAAGGAAGATCATGTCTCCTAAACCTGATAGACTTCTTTGAAGTGGTCACCAAAGCTGTAGATGAGGGTAAGGTGGTACACACAGCCTTTCTAGATCTTGTCAAGGCTTTCAACACCATCCCCCACTCTGGAATTATAGACAAACTCACTAAACTAGGTATAAATCCCTATGTCACAAGATGGGTTGCCAACTGGCTCACTGACTGAACCCACACTGTGAATGTAGCAGACCCTAAATCCAACTTCAGACCAGTGACAAGTGGAGCACCACAGGGTTCAGTCCTAGGTCCTCTCCTGTTTGGTATCTACTTCTCTGAATTACAGGCTAACACAGAAGGTCTTTGGCTAACAAAGTTCGCAGATGACTGCAAACTAGGAGCCATAATCAAATCTTCTAATGATGTAGCCATCCTACAAAAGGGCCTCACTGAGACAGATGCCTGGTGTCAAAGCCATGGCCTCAAGCTCAATGCCAAAAAGTGCATTGTCATCCCTTTTGGTAAAAACTCTGTACCCATGAACTACCACATAGGCAGTAGTCTACTTAACACTGAAAGTGTGATAAGAGACCTTGGGACACAGGTGGACAGTAGTCTCTCCTTTGATAATCACATTGCCACAGTAGTCAGGAAATCCTTCTACATGGCATACCTTATCACAGAATGTTTCTCATCCAGGAAAAAAGAGGTAATTGTTCCCCTCTACTCATCACTCATTAGACCCATCATAGAGTACAATGCTCCTTTTGATATGTACCTCACAAGACATCTACAACAACTGAAAAGGCCATAGAAATACCTTACAAAGAGGATTACCAGCCTCAAACAGATGCTCTATGCAGACCGTCTCAAAAAACTCCAGCTTTACTCTTTTGCATATCGCCTACTCAGAGGCGATCTCTGCCTAACATACAAAGCTATGTCAAACCCAGAGCTGTTGGACATGCTCCACATAAAGAAATCCCAATCCCTCTGAGCTACATGCTCTAGGGAACTAAACCTTGTCACCACAATAAACAGAACATGCTGGAGGGATAGATTCCTATCTCAGAGACTTCCTATACTCTGGAACAAACTATCTATATCAAACAAAGCTCCTCATTAGCATTATTCAAGAAAAATTTCGATAATTGGATGGGAGATGGGAAATTCACCCCAAGGATCACTTCTGTGGCTCTGCTTGACAGGGGCACAGGAAAATCATTTTCTTGGGTGGCAAAAGCCAAGGTACTGTTTGGCTAGGCTTATATAGTCCCTAGGGCCAATAGCCTAGTACCTACCTATGAACCTATGAATATGTTTGCCACTTACACACCACCCCTACATATACTGTCCCCATTCACAGGGTAATATGATGCCTGACCATGGTATGGGACATGTCTCTGCCCCTACAAACATATACAGCTGATAGACCACCAGAAACTGGAGCAGCATGCACAGGCAGATAGAAAAGGAGGCATAAAATATACATCTACCCCCCCTCCCTACACAGGCCAAATAACATTGACACACTACACTGCTACACAATCTTGACAGTCTGTCAACAATCCCCAGAAATACACAGACCTCTCAACTGTTTATAGTCCCAGAGAATGTCCAAGCTTTGTCCTCATATATAAGACCTCTTACACATAACATGTTTGGCAGTCTGATACATCACTAGGATTTTATCAGAAATGAAGACAATAAATAATGATATACCCTACCTATCACCCTCTTACTGCATGACATCTGGACAAAGCCTGACATACTTGGGACAGAGGCCCAAAAGTAGGGGCATATGTGAAATATTGCTGTTATAAACTGACACAATTGCTGGTGTAACAGGGTTTGTTGTAACATATCTTTTTAGAGGGATATGAAGTCAGAAACGTAAATGGATGGTAGCATTTACTGACTGCAACTCCCACAGTATGCTACTGGTTTTCCAAAGATAAAATATGTCTGAGGAACACACAAAATATGAGAGTCAAAAATCTGGCCATTCTGCAGATAGCCCTACAATGAGACTTATGTCAACCGCATAACACTGTCAGACTTAAAATCACACAGAAAAGCCATGTCCACACAAACCATGTTAAACTAGCATTAATTCAACTGTATAACAGCAATACTTACATTCTGCCCTTATGTTTGGAACATTCTCCCCCAGTTTGTTGGGCTGTCTCCACAGTTTTTGTTGTAAGAGGTATCTCCAACTACTGTGATGCTGTTGTTCACATACTTCCATGAAGTTCTCCTCACAGGCAAGGAAAAGGCCCAATGCCCACACGAAGTACTCACTTATAGGAGTGTGTTGCTATGCCATTGGCTATAGGAATAACATCACAGCTGTTCTGCATGTAATTAGTACGTGGTGGACTCCAATTGGTGCACGGGCCATCAGCTGCTCATGAGCATTACCAACAAATGGCAAGATGCTGCCTATGTAAAACAGATGCATACTCTACATCTGGGAGACAGAGAGAGAGAGACACACACACAGACCAAAAAACCAAGCTACACATAGTGTAGTAAAACCAACCATACTTGGCCAAAAAAGGTATGTCAAACAAATAAGCATGTAATAGACTGCAGTAGAGGGTATGTAATAATGGGAAATATGAAGTTCAACAAATATATCTCAACAAGACACGCTGTACTGATATATTGCTGATCAGGACCTATGGTCCTAAAAACTGGGTCTGTCTGCAATGACATAGATCACAGCTCAGGCCCGTGAGTCACCCCAGGAAAGGATGGCTCACATATGACTACTACTGGAGTGTGTGTGTTGAACAATACTGACTGTGACACTGCTAGGCCAGCTACTGGGATGTTGTAGAAATCCATATGTCAATTGTTATTACAACTATGATATACATGTCTGTCACAGAAATGTGAGAGACCTATACAGGGTATTTGCATAGTGAAATACTGTTGCAGATGTGTGTGTTGAACTGCATGTGATATACTGAGCTCATAACATTCAACTGGTATGTTATGCACACTGACCATATGTGTGCCTCATATTTGTAGTCATGTACTCATAGAGTTGTGTTATGTCTGGCAAATCATTGGCAACCTGTGAAGACTGACATTACAACATCTCCTTCCCTTTTTTTTGACTGTTCCCATTAGGGGTCGCCACAGCGGATCATCTGTCTCCATTTCCTTCTGTCCTCTGCATCTTGATCTGTCACACCAACCACCTGCATGTCCTTTATCACCACATCCAGACACCTTATCTTAGATCTTCCTCTTTTCCTCTTGCCTGGCAGCTTCATCCTTACCATCATTTTCTCAAGATACTCAGCGTCCCTCCTCAGCGCATGTTCAAACCAACATAACTCCGCTACTCTGGCTTGATCTCCAAACTGTCTAACCTGGGCAGACTTTCCAACATACAAATCCCTAATCCTGTCCACCCTCATCACACCCAGTGCAAATGTTAACATATTTAACTCTACCATGTCCAGCTCTGACTCCTGCCTTTTTGTCAATGCAACTATCTCCAAACTGTATAACGTAGCTGGTTGTAGACCTTCCCTTTCACTCTTAATGGTACATGTCTGTCACAAATCACTCCTGACACTTATCTCCACCCTCCCCATCCTGCCTGTACTCTCTTCTTTACCTCTTCCCCACATGTGTCATTACTCTGAACTGTTGATCCTAAGTATTTTAAACTCATCCACCTTTGCAAACTCTACTCCCTACATCCTCACCATTCCTCTGTCCTCTCTCCCATTCACACTCATATATAGTGTCTTAGTCCTGCTGACCATCATTCCTCCCCTCTTTAGAGCATATCTCCACCTCTCCAGAGTCTCCTTAACCTGTTCCCTACTCTCACTGCAGATCACAATGTCATCTGCAAACATCACAGTCAACGAGGACTCCTGTCTGATCTTGTCTGTCAACCTGTCCATCACCACTGCAAATAAGAAAGGGCTCAGAGCTGAACCCTGATGTAATCCCACCTCCACTATAAATGCACTTGTCACTCCCACCACAGAATTCGCCACTGTCACACTACCCTTGTACATATCCTGTAACACTCTTACAGATTCCTCAGCCACTCCTGACTTCCTCATACAATACCACAACTCCTCTCTATGGCACCCTGTCATATGCTTTCCGTAAGTCCACAAAGACACAATGCAACTTCTTCCAACCTTCTCCATACCTCTCCATCAACACTTTCAGAGCAAACTTCGCATCTGTACTGCTCTTTCCTGGCATGAAACCATACTGCTGATCACTAATCCTCACCTTCCTTCTAAACCTAGCTTCCACTACTCTTTCCCATAACGTCATGCTGTGACTGATCAGTGTTATCCCTCTGTAGTTACTACAGCTCTGCACATCACCCTTATTCTTATAATCAGTAATCAAACACTTTTTTTCCACCCCTCATGCATCCTCTCTCTTTCCAAGATTACATTAAACAATCTGGTTAAAAAATGACTGCCATTTCTCCTAAACAAATCTATGCTTCCACAGGTATGTCATCTTGACCAACAGCCTTTCCATTCTATAGCTATCCTCACTTCCTCCTTGCTAATCTGTTGCATTTCCTAAATCACCATACCCTCATCATCCAACCTGCTCTCTCTCCCATTCTCTTCATTCAACAGCCCCTAAAAGTACTCTTTCCTTCTACTCAACACACTCTCCTCACTTGTGAGTATGTTTCCCTTATTATCCTTTATCACCCTTATCTGATGCACATCCTTCCTAGCTCAGTCACTCTGTCTAACCAATTGGTACAGGTCCTAAGTCCTATTCTCTATCCTTAGTGTCCAACCTTTCATACAACCCTTCATATGCCTCAAGCTTACACTTTGCCACCTGTTTTTTTGCCATGAACCTCATCTCCTTACAGTCCTGTTTACTTTCTTCATCTCTCTGACAATTCCACTTCTTCTTCGCCAACCTCTTTATCTGTATACTCCCCTGTACTTCCTCATTCCACCACCACATCCCCTTGTCCTCCTTTCTCTGTCCAGATGTCACACGAAGCACATTTCTAGTCATCCTCCTTACTAGCTGTGCTTTAGTTACTCAGATATTTGGTAACTCTTCTTTGCCACCCACTGCCTGTCTTAACTTTTCCCTGAACATAACCTCACGATTACCCTTTTTCAGTTGCCACCATTTGATCCTGGGTGCTACCTCACACTCTTCCTCCTCTTCTTGATCAACAGTACCATTCCCTTCAGACCAACAATCTATGCTACCTAATTGCACTTTCCCTGTCACCAATTTACGGTCTTCAATCTCCTTCAAACAGGTCCTCCTGCATAGGAGATAATCTGCCTGTGTGCATCTTCCTCCACTCTTGTATGAACCCTATGCTCCTCTGTCTTGTTTAACATGTATTCACCACAGCCATGTCCATCCTTTTTGCAAGCTCCACCACCATCTCACCTTCTGCATTTCTTTGCTTAACACCATACCTACCGATCACTTTTGCATCTCCTCTGTTCCCTTCACCAACATGCCCATTGAAAGCTGCTCCAATCACCACTGTCTCACCTTGGGTACATTCATCACCACGTCATCCAACTCACTCCAAGATTTTTCTGTCTCATCCATCGCACACACAACTAGTGGAGCATATGCACTAACAACAGTCATCATTACACCATTAATGTCCAGATTCATTAACATCACTCTAGCCGACACTCTTTTTACCTCCAAAAACACCCTTGTCATACTGTTCCTTCAGGATAACTCCTACACCATTTCTCCTCCCATCCACACCATGATAGAACTATTTGGACCCGACTCCAATACAACTAGCCTTATGCCCTTTCCACCTGGTCTCTTGCAAACACAATATATCAACCTTCCTTCTGTCCATCATGTCAGCTAGCTCTGTCCCCATACCTATCATACTGCCAACATTAAAAGTTCCTACCTTCACTAACATACTCCTAGCCTTTCTCCTTTCTTTTGCCATATGAGCATCAGACATCCTCCAAGGTATGTCTGTGAATGCAAAGGGTACTGTGCTATCAAATTACTTATTTATTTATTATTTATGTATTTATAGTTTGTTTGCCAGGATAGTCCATTGGGCCATGAAGAGCCCGTTTTCAATGGAGTCCTGGGGAGAAAAGCTCAAAAAAATTACAAATTACAGATTTAACATAAGAGTAAGTTATTAAAGAAATGTAATGTGCACAAATGAAGCAAAATTAAACAAATAGGAAAAACACATATTAGTAGAGTGCACATATTAGTACAATGCAATGAGTAATATTTACAAACAGTTTTAACAGTTATCATATTAGCACAATGCAATAACAGAAACAGTCTAAATTTTTTGACAGTTATGCTAATTCATGCAGTTAATTTCTAGGCTAATGAATTGTACCATTCCAAGAGTTATGCTAATTCCTAGAGTTTATTAGGGGTACAAAAGAATGGGAAGCTCTTGTGAATTATAGTTTATAGAGAGTAGCTATAGTGTAGGGAGATTATGTCAGGTGGGAGCAAGAGCATTCCCATGGTGAAGTTAGGTGTATGTGAAGTAAGGTTTTGAATGAAGATAGGCTGCTAGTGGTGCAGATGAGAGGTGGGAGGGAATTCCAATGGTGTGGTAGAGAGAAGGACATTAGATATTTGCCTGGTGGATGGGAAGGTTTATGCAGCTCCATTTTGGGAATTAGATCTCAGAAGTCTATTTGGTTGGTGCATTTTAAAGGTGGTGGCAAGAGAGGGACAGAGAGAGGGGGTGAAAATAAGTTTGTGTGCTTGGACAAGTTGAATATAGATGAGGTAATTGGACAGCTCAAGCCAATTCAGTCGGTGTAGGGCAGTGCAGTGATGGGAAGTGGATCTATGGTCATTTGCAAATTTTATTTTATTATAGCAGGAGGAGAGTTTAGTCTTGAGGGAGAATTCCAGGTTAGTAAGAATGGAGGCACCGTATAGGAGGGATAGGATAAGGTAAGTGTTGGCGAGGGTGAGCCAAGTGGAGGGTGAATTGTAACAGTTGTGGTGGTAAAGCATGACTATTTTTTGTGTGTTTTTTTGATATTTACTTGTAGATGATTATCAGACTTTAGCTGGTCATTGGTCAGGACTCCTAGTAGTTCAGCATTAGAGACTATTTCGAGAGGAGTATTATTTTGACAGGTGACTGAGAATGAGATTTTATCTAGGGTGGTGGTTTTAGAAGCAGTAAATATCATGAGTTTAGTTTTAGTAGCATTGAGTGCTAGATGGTTGTCCATCATCCATTGCTCAGTGGAGGAGAAGGCATCTTGGGTTAATTTAACTAGGGTGAGTATAGAAGAGGCAGAGGAGATTATTGTTGAATTATCGGCATATTGGACACGGTTGGCATTTGAGATGGCTTGGTATAAATCTTTTATGAATATATTGAATAGAAGGGGGGCTAAAACTGAACCCTTGGGGACACCTATGGGAGTATTGAGAAAAGGGGAGGTGGCTTTTTTCCATATGACTTAAGTGTGTTACAGCAATATTAAGAAAATGTTACTAGTTTTGTCCCATTGCCTCCCATGTATGAGTGGCATCCTCCATATGTCCTGCTCTAACAGGTTGACAAGAATGACTGAGTAGCAAGAGTGCAACTACAGTGTGTCATACTGACATAGAACAGAAAAATATATCAGATATTACCTGTGCACATCTATGTATGAGAAAGTCTACCTGGCTGCGTCATAACAACAGACATGGGATGCAAACTGTTAGGTAAATAATCTGTACATGTTGTACATGTGTGTAATCTCAGTTTCTGTGCATCCAACAGAGTTAGATTTCGACAGCTATTGGCTGTTGCATTGCCCTGACACAGACATGGGTACTAGAATAAGCATGATTATCAGGCTGAAATTTCAGAGGTGTCCAACTGTATTATGACCTTGTGTCCATTCCTACTACAAACAGCCACATGACCGCCAATGTAGCTGTACGGACTCAGCAATACCTTACCTGTAAAACCTGTTTCCACCAAAGTAGAGTAATCCCATTTGCTGGACAGCAGCAAAACACAAACCACATAATTGGTCGCTACGTTGGCTGTACAGGTCAGAGTAAGAGCAGGCACCAACTTGGCAGCGAGTCAACCTTTGTCTGAATGAGAATATAAGGTTCCAGGTGGATTACTGTAGGGTTAACTATGAATACAAATTGGAGACATCCACCAAGGGCAATCACAAGGTCGTCTTCACATATATCTGAAATCTCAGAGGTGACAACACAACCCACCCTGTAATGGTGGTCAATCACACCACATACACACATACCATAGCTATAAGCAAACTGCTGCAGACAGGTTTCATAGGTTCACATGGCCTTGTACACCTGTGTCCTGCCCTAAGTCTCTTATCACTTTTTGTGTTTTAGTGTGCCTCTTCCTTTTGTGTAAAAGTTTATTTATGGCAGGGGACCCAGATTGGCTTCCTTTTTTGGATGAGAGACATTTTGGTTCTATTTGGGATGTGCTTCATGAATGTGTGTGTGTGTGCTAGCTCGTGTGTAGGAGTGTAAGTTTGAACCAGCAGTTGAACTTTCAGTTTATGCATGGGCGTGGGTAAGTTTGACACTTCTGACTTGTAGCATGAAGTTGGTTTGGGAGATTTTTTTTTTGGTGTTTTTTTTAGGGGGGGGGGGGGTGGGATGTGGATGTTAAGGGTGATTAGCTTATGGTCAGACCTGACTAACAAGGGGTGACCATAGGTATGGAGCATTGATTCCATATTGTGGTGTTTGTCTATGAGATTACCTGGTGGATTTTGGGGGATAGTTGATGGATGGGCGTTGAATGGCGTTGGAATTTAACCGTTAGAACCGTTGCTGTAAGACATTGGTGAGTAGTTTTTTAAACAGCAGTTGTAGTTAAATCACCCAGTAAGTTTAGGGTGTTTGGTCTTAATCCTATATTAATATTTTCCAGTATGTTTAGAAAGGTGTAGTGGGGTGGTGTGGGGTGGGTGGGGCTCTGGTGCAAGTTAGCAATGTCTAGACTGTTTTGCTTTGGAGAATTTCAGACACATTGTGTTGGGTAACTAGCCTGGTGGTGTGAATATCCTTGGTGAATATTGACACCTTGACACTCCTCCACCTTTAGTGTTTCCTGGTGGTTTGGGTCCTGGTTTGGCGGTGTAAGAGTTGTAGCCTGGTATTGCAGGGGTGTTCTCTGGAGTGTTCTACCAGCCTTGAACCAGGTCTCAGTTACTGCACATAGGATTTTATCTCTAGAGAGCAGTTGCATTTTGAGTGACTTTTTATTGTTTAGACTGGCCATTTCAGAGCATTGCATGCTTGTACCTTGCATGGTGGTGGTTTTGGTGTTGTTGTTTTTTGTCTAAAAAGGTAAAGGCAAAGGCACATTAGGGTGAGCCCCAGGCAGTAACCTGAATCCCAGGGCGACAGGTGCAGACAGCTGGCAAAGCATCGTGGGTCTGGTCTTCATGTCATGAGGTTTAGAGCAAACATCACCCCCCCTGACTCACCATAAGTGTAGGTGGATATGCACAGCACCTGCAACTCTCCCCTCATCATCAGGGAGCAGGTGCATACTGCCTAATCAAAGTCAACAAAAGCAAGTCTCAATGGAACCTGAGAACAAACCTGTCTGCATCCTACATGAGCTCAGGCATATGCTTCCAGTTCCATCACACACTGTATGCAAGCAAAGCCTGAGCACCATTGACATCCCATCTACAAGATACATGATCACTGTCATCTCTCTACACAAACATGAATGATGAATGGTGGTTTATGCAATGTACTGGCTCTCACTGGGGGGAACAGGACACATCAGGAGCAGGAGTGCAATGCAGCTTCATACTGTGCTAATAGATGACAGGGGTATGATGTGGTTGTAAGTGGTGGCTAATGATAGGTAATACTGATTTGCTGGCTCTGTAAATAACTCTGGCCAATGTATAAGGTCCTGTGATGTGTTTCCCTGTTTATGTATTCCAGGTGCCATGCAGTGTCAGCCAGCGTACACTGCTGAGGAAAATGCAACCATTACAGAAGCAATACTACAGCACTATACGGTGTTGTTCAGCCAGAGCCGACAAACTCTGTGGGAGAGGATTGCCCTGTGGGATGACTTTCCCCACAGAGTGAACACCTTGGTCCACCATGGCTATACATATGATCAGGTCAGGCATCGGGCAACTGACTTGATATGTCATGCTCGGCAAAGGACTGCTGCCGTGGGTAGGGACCATTCTGCCACAGGTGGGGGTCTTGCTATGCAGGCCCCAGTTACACCAATGGAGGAGCTCCTTGCCAACCTTGGGGCAGCCCCAACACAACAACCAATACATGAAGCATCAGTCGTGGAGGTGGGTGGCACCCAGGCAACAGGTGAGGAGCATCCAGGTAAGGCCACAGTGCACATTAATTTACTTAAATATTGTCTTCAGTAGAGTATCTAGATGCATATGTCAGTTCAAACGGCATTTGTGGGTGGGGTTTAGTAATGCACACAAGTGCACATCTATGGCGAGGGACAGCAAATCGTGTACTATCATAGCTTGTACTGTACCTGTGCAGACATGTAGCATTCACCTTGTACCAATGCCAAATGTGTGTCTGCTGACAATACCTCTCCCCACAACTACATAGGTACCTCTGGTCTGCATGTGGGACAGCAGCCTGAAGGCAGTGAGTATGGGATTTTCCTGTTATGGCTCACCTGTACAGCAGGAATGTTAAGGTCATGCATGTGACCATGCATACAATTGTTACTTTCAGCTGTTTTGCAATATCTGCTGCATGTTCACTTGTGGTAGGGTTAAGTGCATTGTTTCACAGTGGTCATCACAGGTGATATTTGCAGGAGATGTCACATATCTGTAGCATACCCCACAACTTATCATTGCAGGAAATCTGGACAAAGACTGACAAAATGGGGGGACAAAGAGCCAAAACTAGGGGCATATTTTATAAATGAGTGGTATACAGTGCATATAAATGGTGTACTCAGACCTGTTAGACTGCCAGGCATTTGTGAAATACAAAAATGAGAGCACAATAACACATTTCTGAACGCTTCAACGTTTCATGTGACCTATAACCTGTACAATCCAAATGTAAAACAAACACATATGGTAGGGGAACAATTATGACACATATAAAACTTACAAGAAGCTACATGCATACGTGTGCACAGGCTGAAGCTAATACTTTCTTATAGCAGTTTTCTTGGGTACACAGCTGCCCTCAATTACAGAGGCTCTATGATAACAGCAAATAACAGTCAGCTGTCCTAACAGGATCATCCTAAATTTACTCAGTTGCCTGCTACAGCAAAAGCCATAGTTTGCATACAGCTTACGAAGCAGCTAAGTGATCTTATTTGTGAAAGGTATCAGCCCAGAGAAGGGTACACACACATTTCCACAGAACTGCATATACCATGGATCACTGTGAAGACAGTCATCACATGGTGATGGAAATATGGGGCAACAGTGACATTGCAAAGAACTGGATATCCCTTAAAATGTTTGGAAAAGATAAGATCTAAACTGGTCAGGGAGGCTGCTAGGAGATCTACAGCAACACTACCGGAGTTACAGGAATCCCTGGCAAGTACTGGTTGTGTACTACATGTGACAACAATCTCCCATATTCACTACATGTCTGGCCTTGGGGTAGGTTGGAAGATAGAAGCCTTCTCACACACAGAACAACATCCATGTCTGGTGGATTTCTCAATAAAAGTACATCAGGTCCCTCAATAGCATGTGGGGAAATGTCTTATGATGTAATGAGACCAAGGTTTCACTTTTTGGCCACAATACCAAAAGGTTTGTTTGGCACCAAAACAACAAGGTGCATCACCAAAAGAACACCATTCCCATGGTGAAGCATGGTGATGGCAGTGTCCTGCTTTGGGTTTGCTGTTCATAAGCTAGAAGTGAGCCTGTAGCCAAGATGAAGGGGATTAGGAAGACTTCAAAATACCAGTCCCTTTTGGCCTGAAATCATCATGTGTCTACTAGAAAGCTGTGGATGGAGAGGACTTGCACCTTTCCACACAACACTGTCCCATACCATACATCAAATTACATAATAATGTCTTCAACAGAAGACAAACAATTGTTTAAAAAGGGCACAGCCACAGTCCACACATGCATCCAATAGAGAATCTGTGGGGTGCCCTGAAGAGGCCTGTGCAGAAGTGATGGCCTTGCAATCTGACAGGGCTGTAGGGCTTCTGCAAGGGAGAGTGTACAAATAATGCTAAGTTGAGATGTGCTATGCTGATACCTTCCCAAGAGGACTGACTGCTGTTGTGAAATCAAAAGGTGCTTTACCAAAGTATTAGTTTAAGGGTGTGCACAGTCATGCAACCAGCCTATTGTATGTATTTCAACTTCTACATATTACCCCTAACCAATGTGTTTGTTCTTCAATTGGATTGCACAGGTTATAGGTCACATTAAAGTTGGGAAATGTTATCACATGATTTCTGTGGTCTCATGTTATATATCAGACAAACCTGGCATGTTAACAGGGGTGTCTACACTTATAATGTCCGCTGTAAGCTTAGAGAGTTGTTAGTATAACTGGTTCTGTTGAAACATACATGTACTGCAGGTTTTGAAGTGTGAGACTCAAAATATGTCATTAAATAATGACAACTGTCCTCATATCATTCCAGTAATGTGACAGACAAATACAGAATCAAAAATAACAAAGGCAGTCAACAGAATTTTATGCAGCTTGAAAAACAACTATTGGCTGAATCCAAATATTCAAAACGGTGCAAAACACCACTTTAATTAATAAAAACAATAAGGATGGTTAGCACTTTCATTTCACAATATATGGAACTTCATCAGACAAACAGGATTTACAAATGTCACTTCATTTATACTTTCTAATCAGCTCTCATTGGTTGAAGAACATTTATGTTAAAATTAAGCACACTTTAAACTTTAAATATTCAAGTGCTAAAGGGGGGCCAACACATATTAAATATATATGCTTAAATATTATTAAAAAAACATTATTAAAAAAGCATACAACATATATAAATAGAACACCACATGCAAAAGTGTGTGTTAGTTTAAATGTTAACTTAATTTCTCTTTAAATACAAACTGTATGGACAGAAATATAAGTATTAATTTATTTAAATGTAACTTGCACATTTATATTTAAACATGCCATATGTGTTTATTTATATATAACCTATATGTTTTTCTAAAAAACTAAATAATAAATAAAGCTTTTGGTTTGTTTATTCACAGACAAATACAGGATTTATGATGAACAGATCAGAAATATGAGCCACACATGTAGACATTCAGCGAAACTCTGCACAGTTGAGAGGTATGTTCTATAAGAGTTGCACTGTGCTATACAGGTGAACAGCAATTATGTATACATGGGTGTAGTGTGTGCTACTTGAAGGCCCATCACCTGCTAACACTACTCACATATTATAGAGGTGTAAATAAGTTGTAACAAGAAGTGGAAAGGGCTGCACTGCATGATGTTGAGGGCCTGTCCAGGGTGTGTATGTAGTGGCGTGACTGTCTTGTGAATGTCACCAGTTGGCTATTGTGAGGTCTGTGTAATGCCTATCTGTCACCTTATCTGTAGTTGTGTGCATGCATGTGTGTGTGTGTGTGTGTGTGTGTGTGTGTGTGTGTGTGTGTGTGTGTGTGTGTGTGTGTGTGTGTGTGTGCATACATGTATACATGTGTAGCAGAAAACAGTATAGTGCAGGTATCAGCTTCCATATATTGTCTTTCTGTCACAGGTGGTTATGGTGATTGCAGTCCCCCCTGCTCAGTATCTGGTGTTAGTGTCTCTGCAGACTCTAGCAATGGTGATGGTCATATTCAGACACAGGTAGTCTTGTCAGGGGCTGAATCTGTGCCATCAGCTGGCATCCCACACTCATCCACATTGTCCCCGCACAAAGTCACAATGCCCACACATGCCCCATCCCCAACAGCCACAGATGATGGACAGTTGGCAGGTGGTGGCATGGAGCAGGCTAGTGTGGTGACTATGGCAGGTGTGAGTGTAGACACTGTTCATAGCCAGAGTGCAGGTGATTTCCTACACAGTCGGATAGATGGGGGTGCTCACAGGAGGACTGCTGCTTGTCAAGCTGTTGTTGCAAGTGCCACAGCAGTTGTCACCAGACACATGTTTAGGGATGTCATGGATGCACAGACACGTAGTGAAAGCAACACCAAACAAATACTCAGGGTGGTGGATGCAAATCTTCCTGGTTTACATGCTAACATATGTGACCTTGTTGAGGCCACATGCCAAAATACTGAGGTCATAAATAAATGGTGGGGTAAGACCTTGGCAGTCCTCGACCATGGCATGTCTGTGCTAGAGCGTGTGGTGGGAGATGGGCATCCAGCCACATGGACGTATGTCAGCACCAACAGCAGCTGAGAGTCTATGGAGCCATGCACCTTCACACTTCTGTAGTGGCACTGACACCAGCACTACCGAAGGGGGGTTGCTGTCTACATCACAACAGAGGAGGCTATGGGCACATGGTCCTGACTGGTCCTGTCAGGGACAGGCATCCATCAGACAGCTGTCACCATCAGGAAGCAGTACTGCATCTTGCCTTAGGCCTGGTGGTGCCACTGAGACCCCTGGCAGGACCAGTTTATGTGTCCATGGCCAGAGATGGTGAACTGGACACCCTGCCATGCACAGTCCACACCTGTCCAACATATCCCTGTGTAGGGCAACCACATGGCATGATGGTGTGCATACATACACTTTCACATCTGTTTCACTGGCAAGTCACCTCCACACACACAGCAACTCTGCACAGCCCATCTATAGGATACTCCTCCAAACACACACACACACACACACACACACACACACACACACACACACACACACACATGGATGTCAGCAGTATGGCCCAGCCTAGGCCTCTGGCAAACCCACACCACACCCTGTGCATATGATGATACCTGTGCCACATCCCAGTCATCCATGCCATTGTTGCAGGGACAGGCTAATATGGGTCTGATGTACATGGTAAATATACTGCAGTGTAGCTATGTAATACTGTTTAAGGTGCTGTCTGCTTGCACTTGTTATGGGTACACATAAAGGTGTATGTGCCTTATTAGCCATGATGCATTATTGCTGTTAGTACCACTGACTGAATGTAGTCTGACATGTTGTATTCTGTTTGTGTTTCAGGTGTCTGTGTGTCTGCAGGCTGCAGCCCTGCAGACATTATCAACATGGAGTGTGGCAGGGTGGAAATACACCGACTGTGTCATAGCCAAGGTACAGCTTTATATGTATGTTTACCAGGTGTGTAGGCATGCAACAGTGTGTGATGGACACTGTTGTCAGATAGTGTGACCTGGCATACATACCCCTTGCCACAGACAGGTAGCCTTCAGACATGTCACCTCAGTGTTGTGTAGTACCACAGGCTCAAACATGTGGAACAAGTTATTGGGGTACTGTCAGTAGGTCCCTTACCAGCTTATCCATTAGATTAGGTGGGAGGGTGGCCTAATGGTTAAGGTGTTTGCCTTACAAACACAAGGTGCAGGGTTTGAGTCTCACAAGGGATAATTGGCTAGGCTTAAAATGGCTCGCAAGGGCAGTTAGCTTAGTACTAATCTATGAACCTATGAACCTATTGATTGCAACAGATCCGCATGTCAGCACCTGTTGTCCCTGCCATTTCTTTCCCATACACACAACCCTGATGCAGTTGGTGAGGGCATGCATGGTACTGTGTATGACAGGTTTGTGGTATGTATTCCTGAGTTCACAGGGTGCAACAAGGAGACAAAATAGTATAGCCTTTGCATACACACAGTAAAGACTGATGCAGGGGATGAGCATACAGTAACACAAACACTGTTGCCAATTAATAGATCTGTAAACCTACATATCCACTTTAATGCACTATAGTGCTACATACACATGGCATGACCTACATATATTATATGTATGGGATATAACCCACTACCTCTTACAGCATGTAATGTTGTGAATACCTTCATGGATGGTGAGATAACCCACCATGAATAGCAACTGAAGTCATCTATTGCTCCTACAAGCCTGGACAAGCTATAGGGTGACAGACATTGCATCAGCATGATGTTTCAGCCAGTTATGATATTTGATGCTGGCATGTTTGGCAACAATATCACATACATGGATATTGGTAGGAGACACAGACAGCATATGGGTTGCAAACATCCAGATGTTTAATAAACATCTATAGAGATGACTGCACTGGCCTGTACAATGGTTTAGCATGCTGCTTGTGAGTCAGATGCCATTAACACATTATATAAAGTAATGCCATCGGGAGGTGGTAAATAGGTGTGGATGGTACACACATCAAAATGGTATAACCCACACAGGATATGATTCTCACCAAAAACACACACAGTGGCCTAGTGTCACACAGTTATTAGACACGCCATGGAGCCTATATGGATTCACCTTGTCCCAAGGTACTTCTAAGGTGAATGACATCAGCAGACCTTGTTAAGTAGGGTGATATAAAGTGTACTGGGTGGTACTCAACTCAAAAAGATGTAACCCACTGATTCTCAACACACACAGTTGCCAGTATTGAGATTAGAACACTACCTATCCAGTTATTTCTACTATAGTGTTACACAGTTATTAGATGTGCCACAGAGCTTATATGAATTCACCTTCTCCCAATGTACTTGTGAATGACATCAGCAGGCCTTGTAAAGTAGGGTGATGGGAAGTGTACAGGGTGGTACACAACTCAAAATGGAATAACCCACACAGGATATGATTCTAAACACAAACACACACACACCCACACTGTTGCCAGTATTGAGATTAGAACCCCTGTCTATCTAGTTATTTCTACTATTGTGTTACATAATTATCAGATGCACCACAGAGCTTATATGAATTCACTTTGTCCCAAGGTACTTCTAAGGTGAATGACATCAGCAGGCCTTGTAAAGTAGGGTGATGGGAAGTGTACAGGTTGATACACAACTCAAAATGATACAACCCACACAAGATATGATTCTCACACACAAACTCTTACTTGCCAGTATTGAAATTAGAATGCCTGCCTATCTCATGATTTGTAGTACAGTGTTACGCAGTTATTGCATGCTCTGCGAAGCTTACTGGGCTGACAACTGACCAAAGGTACTGATAATGGGAATGACATCAGCAGGCATGATAAAATAGGGTGCTGGGTGCAAAACTTATCAAAATATTTCTTCTTACAAACATACACACACATTTGCACACCCACACACATATTTGCTGGATCTGAGATTGGATCCTCTGCCTAGCTAGTGAATTATAATATAGTGTTACACAGTTATTGCATGTGCTGCAGAGCTTACTGGACTGACAACTGGCCAAAGGTGCTAAGGGGAATGACATCAGCAGGACTGATAAAGTGAGGCACTGGGAAGTGCTGTGGGTGGGAATGGCCTAAATCTGTTTCACCTACAAACAGACACACCCACACTCAATGTCACACACACAGTTGCCAGTATTGAGATTAGAACTCATAACTATCTAGTTATTTGGACTATAGTGTTATACAGTTATTGCATGCACTACAGAGCATATAGGGGTGATACATGTCCAATGGTACTTCTAAGGTGAATGACAGCAGCAGATCCTGTGAAATAGGGAAATGTGAAGTGTACTGATTGGGAACAACACACACACACACACACACACACACACACACACACACACACACACACACACACACACACACACACACACACACACACACACACACACACACACACACACGTGATATGATAGTATAAACCCAGCCTCAGTACTGTTACACAATGGGGCTAACCTTTTATGCTGGCATGTGCAACTGTTTACAACTGGTATGCCACTGTCCACAGCAGGACATCACTGTATGCCATTCAGGGTATCTGTGTGTGACTCACTATGTCTGTGTCCCTCTGTGTGTGTCTCTCTATCACTTTCTGTCTCTCACTTCCCCATATCTATGTGTGTGTATGCCTGACATATGTTATCTGTTGCCCATATACATGTGTGTGTGTATCTCATGCAACAGATGCTGATATATCATATATGGACCATGAACAACTAGCTGAGGGTAATCCTGTCTGAAGCGTGTATGTGGGGACAGTTGAGGTGTACATAGTTGTCTGTATGCACATACATATATACACAATACAGTCATATATTCTGATGTGGGTTCCAACATGTCCTGTGATTCTCTAAGTGTAGGAGCATGCTCAGTGTGACCTTCTATAGTTATTGTGAGACTCTATTCCAGAGAGAGGTGTACTATAGTCCAGGGTTTTGTGTGCTACAGCTATACCTCTCAGGAGTACACAGGACTTTTCTCAGGGTACTGTGTTTTTTTAGCAGACATTTTCTGACATATCTGTAGTCTGACACTGCAATACATTGTGTCATTACCTAGTGCCAGACATCCTCAGATCATCACAGTGCTTTACCAGAGGAATACTAATTGAATGATGCATAGACCAATATTATTAAGACAGCTATGTATATTCTTGCCCAATAAGGCCATTTGTGAGGTGTGGCTACAGCCAGTTGAGTAATGACATGCTGTGTAAACAGTCCAGTGACCTGATGATATGCTGGCTGGGGTTCTCCTGCTTGTGTGGTATCTTTCTAACTTCAGATAGCATATCCTTGTGTGAGCATACCTTCCACCTGCACAATTTTTGGCAATTGATCCAGATGTTTTATTAGAGGTTTCATCCTACGTAAACTTTTTTTTTTTTTTATGGCAAGTTAGTTACATATAATTGAAGAGTGATGTTACAAAATAATGACAGACATTACTGTTTCAGACTACATAATCTTTAGACAATTCCCACTACTGCAAACCCCTCATCCCACCAAATTTCTCAGTATGTAAGGGTGATATTTACACCAAATGTCTATCATTGTGCCTTTGTTCCACTTTTATGTTTGCCCTTGTCCACACATCTTGCTGTCAGAGGGTGAGAGTTATGGGTGTGGGTACAGAGTGCATTCTACTGTGCAGGCATGTCCAGTATATGTAAAAGCAAACATAAGGGAAAAAAGGATTATTGAGAATAACCAAGTACCAAAAAGCACTTATATTCACAAAATCCTTGGCATCTCAGCTACACATCCTTCAAGATGTCCCTTATATGTGTAGTATATTCCACATAGCACAGTGACTTCCAGGAATGTCCGTGGCAGTGCAGTGAGTGTCAATGACATGCATAACAGTTGGCACTGAAGTTATCTGCACATGGCCCTGTCAAAGACAGCATTGTACCTAGGTCCCTACGAGATGTCTGCCAGGAGAACATGCTGGCCAGATCCTGACAGTATTAATCACACATACACATAGCAGATTGACTCCTGCATATTGTGGACAGGGAACATGTTTTCATGTGAATTGGCACAGCCCTGCCAATATGTGCTATGCTGCTATTTCCCTGCAAACATACATGTTACTGCATTTGTATGGGGGGGACCTGTCAAGTGTACACATTTGCACAGACTGTGCAGATATTTGCTTTACATTTTGATTTCATTTACCATACTATTGTGCCCTGTCTTGGGGACTAGAGGCATAATAGTAAAGAGCACAGGTCAGATTGTAATGGCATATATCTGAGTTTCAGACTTCTTACCCTTCATAGTCTTACTGCAACTGCAAGTCTTGCTGTGCTATCACTGTGTGAGTCGTAGGGGGGGGGGAATTCAACATTGCCACCATGTGTGTGCCTTTACCAGACATTTCTCTCTGGTTTTCTATAGCTGACTTGCTGTGTGGGTATAAGGGTTGGATATGGGACCCCCACACTGACATCTATACCTGTGACCTATGACCCCCCAGTTATTTGTCCCCACACATATACTGCAGTGGGATTTGCCACCATGGGTACTACTGCATAGTGTGTGGAGGCCAGTTTTGGCCAGACATTTCCTGATGTCCCACATAGCTGTCAGTTTTGTGCTGCTATCCCAGTAGGCCACCTAATTCCCTTACATGCATGCAGCATTACCATGGGTATGCTAACAAAACATACTAATCCATTCATTTATTGTTAAGATGACTGACTTACCTTGTGCTTGCATCAGTTGTGAAGACGGTGCTTGAGGGCCACCTATGTTGGATGCATACAGCACATTGCCTATACATGGTAAGTTACAGGTAATGTGATGAGTGTGTCATCCATTTTACTGTGTGTGCAAGTCAGAGAGAGGAATCAGTCCCTGGGGCCCCTATAGTGTCAGAGTTTGTGCTATGCATTGCCTCTTTGCCAATCCCTAAGCATATTGGGCATGCCTCCATCTGCCTACAGGAAGAGGCTCAGGTGCCTCCTCCTCTGAGTTCCTCTGTGTCTGCAAGGACCTCGGCAATAGTGGTGGGCTGTGTGGCCCTTCCCCATGCTGTTTCTGCTGCAGCTGTTTCTGCAGGATCATATTGTGTAGCATGGCACATACTATGAACATGTGTGCACATGTGGCTGGAGAGTACTGCAAGGCTCCACTAGATATGTCAAGGTAGTGGAACCATGACTTGAGCATCCAAACACATGCTCTATAATGATCCTGGTTTGTGCATGTGCCTCATTATGGCATTCTTGTGCAGAGATGTGTGCATTTCTGATGGGTGTCATTATCCACAGCTCCAGTGCATAGCCAGCATCCCCTACCACATGGGCATACAGGATGCCCCCACTGGCAAATGCCTGGTACAGCTGTGACGAATGTCAGCTGTGGGAGCATGATCACTTCCAGGGCTGCCAGCACACACCTTCATGATAATACCCTGGGCATTGCATACAACCTGGCAGTTGATGGGGGGAATCCCTTGCAGTTTATGTAGACCCTACCCTGTTTACTGGGTGGTGCTTTGATGTGGATGTGCATGCAGTCCATTGCACCCAGTACCTCTGGGTATTCTGCTACATAGTGGAAGAGATGCATATTGCTGGTCCTCTCCACATGGGTGTTGGGGAAGTAAATGTGCTCACCAGCATATGGCAGCATAGCATCCAGGAACTGGTGGAGTACTCTGGATGCAGATGCCTTTGAGATGCCCATAATGTCCCCAGTAGGCCTCTGGAAAGTACTTGTAGCTAGAATTCTTAAGGCTACACATACCTTGGTATCCACTGGAATGGGTTCCCCTCTGTTGGCTGTAGGTCTGAGTTGAGGCTAGCACAGCTCTGTGATTTGCTGAACTATGTCTTTGTCCACCCTGTAGCTCTACTATCTCCAGACCATGTAGCCCCTTGTAAGTTACCCTGGGTCTGAACACTCTTCTCCTCCTCCTCGGTCTGTGGCGGTTGTCAGTATTATCCTCCTCTCCGCCATCAGCCTCTAGCACATACTCATGGATCAAAGCAATGGCAGCCCCTAACATTTTTACAGTTAAAATTTCACTGCATGTGTACACCAATGATGTAGAGTTTGTGGGAAAAAACAGACTGTAAGTTGTTTCCATAGTTTGTACTGTTGTTCTGCAGATGCTGCCTGTATGATTGGCCGAGAATGATGCATTCCACTTGCTGGCTATGTAATTTGCTCTTGATTGCTTTTATTCTGCTGTTTTCCTTTTTTTTCCTTCCCATTTCCTCCTCTTTTAAGCCCCGAGGTGCGCAGTGTAAACCCGGTTCCCAAATGTAAACAGTCCAGCTATTTCCGGGTTGTTTTTTTTTTTTTCGTTTTGTTTTGTTTTATACCCAGTGTGCAACGCGCATACACATTTAGCTAATGTAAACATGAAGGAATGGCCCTCCCTGGATATGAACACGTTCTGCATTTCATGGAATAAGTCAGTAGAGCCTCAGACACACACCCTTGTTTAGCTAAGCTTACCTGTGCACCATAGGGCTCCAATGTGCTTACAACATGCCTGACTCACCCCCTTTTCATTTCTGTTACTCCTCTTAGTTACAAGATCATGCTATAGCACCTACATGGTTAGGTGCAGTTTGGCACTCAGAAGATTTTTGTGATTCAGTAAATTTCCCTCATTTGCATACCCCACTGCCTTAGTCCATAGTTACTGCACTACCACAGAGCCTTTCACCCCTTGACAGCCACTGTTCCCTGGTATTGTTTTGATTCTGTATGCCATAAACTATAATGGCAAAATGCAGATTTCCCTTAAAATTGAGTTTTCAGATTTTTTTATTTTCTGCACGATTCCTTTTGTACACCGCTGCCCTATGCTTAAACGACCGAGATTGGCCAAACAAAATTGATTTTTATATAAATGAAGCACTCTTCTATGCCAATGGCCATATATTTGGCCATTGGCATGCCTAAAGAGTATATATAATACATGCTTTTTTAGAGCTGTCATGCCTCCATTTTATTATTTGCAGAAATTTATTTGGTTAGTAACCGAATATATTTCTGCAACTAACACTGTTCTTGCCCGGATATCTGCCTGTTTGCTGAATTGCTAATTCACATCATTTACATTGTTTTTGCCAAATGAGGTAATTAGCATTCTGCACTGGTTTCTGTGCAAGAACAATATAGACAGGCTCAAGCACGTGAAAACACTAGTTTACTGGATCACTCGGCAGCCATATTCCATGCAGGAGTGGCTACACTGTTCCAGCACAGAAAAAAAAATGTTTATTGAATCCCGAGGACTATCTTTCCTCTTGGTATATTGCACTACTGAATCAGGTAGGTACTTTTTTTCAGTTAAGGCCACCATTTCCCTCCTCCAAGTGGGCATGCAGTGATGTCTGAGTGCTGCATGTGTTCAGTCTCCATTGCAGACAGCTCTTCTGTGCTTTACTATATTATTGCTTTGCCTGCGCTAGAACCCTTGGCCTCCAGTGTAGGCATTAGCCATGCTGAAGGAAGCTAAAAAATTCCCCAAGAGTAAGACAGTTTCCAGATGCTGCTCAGCCTTCCCCAGCTATATTTGCCCTCTCAGACTCAGTTCATCTTCTTAACTGTACTGGCATTGGCCTCTGGCTCTTATTCATTGAGAAAGACGCACAACACAAATTTTGTCTTTGGGTACCTTGGAACTTCAAGAAGGATGCTAATGATCCACAGGAGTTCAATATGAATGTGAATCTTTTCACCACTTGCTGGAATATGAGGTTTTTAAAAACTGAGGGTTGTTTTGTACAAAAATTAAGGGACATTACAATCTTTGATCATTATCCTTAATCCATATACTGAAGCATGGTTTGCAGTCAGCTTACTGAAATTATCCTGTACATAAAATATCCTGCCCTTAAAACACTTAAAAATACTTAGGCACATGAGATATCCTTTCAGGCACTAAATGGAATAGAGCTGTTAAAGGAGTTATCTGTGATGAATATGCATCAAAGCCAGAAATGTCAAGCACCATATTAGGCATATTGTGGCTGTGTAAGCATAGTGAAAGGAAAATTGCTTGGTTATCTTGTCTTCTCTGTCAAACAGAGTGACCATTTGATCATTCTGTACTGGACTCGACAGACTTATTTTGGTTAAATACTGTATAATTTTCAACCCATTAATTTGAACTTGTTTGCAACACATCTATCTGTTCAATATGCGCTTCTGTCTGGTATCACAATATTTTGTGTTTGTAACTTCTGAATGTTTTTTTTTCATACAGAAAAGTGTATCAGTACTTGAGTTACATACAAGGAAATAGTCAGCACTGTGACCACATGCTAGCTGACATTCCACTTACATCTACCCCAGGATACAGGTCACATACCTATTTGTCTGATTATAGGATGTGATGTCCACATTATACTTGGGCTGTGTGTTTGTTTTCCTGACATAACAAATTCCATCATGTTTTCTTGTCAATGCAGGTGTTGTCATGGCTGTGGCAGCAATCTTTAGTATGTGTTGATACTGTCTGTTTTATACTGATATCACAGTTGGAGTCAATGATTTCCCACAGTCTGTAGTCCTTCAGGCAGCTGTTTGGACACAAGATGTGTATGTCATCTGTGATGCCCATCACTTAAATAATGAACAAGGAATGGCCTAGCAGATAGCCCTGATGTACAGACCTGATCACTAGACATGAGACATAGTTCACTTAACACATTTCAGCATAGTGAAATAATACATCTGTTATACACTGGTCTACCCACTTGGTGATATAGCTGTTTATGGCCACATATGACAGTATTGATTGAATACCTCAGTGTGGATTTATGATAAATGTCTTGACCTGGTCAGGTTTTACAAGATGATAGTGTTGTCATCATGCATGCCCTCGACAACCTCCATGAGGACATCTATCAGATGTAACAGATATGATGTAGCACTCACAACTCACACAGGTCTGTTGTACACATCCAGGAGATTACTAGTGTCCATTTAGAAAAGGTCGATAATGACGTGTTGGTCTGTCTCACAGTTCAGGAGAGTCAGGATGTGTCTATATCTGCATGCATCAGGTGTGGTTCCTCCCAGCTCAAATGGATGCATGTTGATGTACACCCTTCTATGGGAACATAGCCCATGTGGAGGGTGTGTTGAAATGTGTATTCAACCGTATCAAGAAAGTGTATCTGCTGAGTCATGCCATAGAAGATCTGTGATGTTGTCACAGCCCATTGATTCTGTATGATAGGCCTGGATTAAGGTAAGACAATGCATACTGCCTATCTTGATCTTGCCTAGGGTTTTGACACAATCCCCCATGCAGGTATCATTGCAAAACTCTACCAGCTGGGGATTAACCCTTATGTCACTAGATGGGTAATCAATTGCTACACATACTGTGAAAGTCAGTAGACCTGCCATCATTGGTGTACTCAAGAGATCTGTGATTGGCCCTTTACTGTTTGGAATCTATTTCTCGACAGTTCATGCTAAAGTATGTGGCCTTTGGCTTACCATATTTGCTAATTCTTGCATATTGGGTGCAATAATTGAGTCCATCAATGATGATAACATACTACAGGAGGAACTAACACAGACAAATGATTGGTGACAAAGCCACATGATCTACAAATAAATGCAGAAATGTGCCTTTATGTTGTCCTTCTGAAAAGTGGAATTCCATGCTAATTACAGCATTGACAGCAGTCCTGCTATGTTGAAACCCAGAGATGCAAGCACTGGGAACACGTATGGATAGCTATCTGAACTTTGACCACCAAGTATCCACACAAGTGTTGCAAGTCGATGTTTTTCACATCATATGTCATGCCATAATTTTCAGATCATAGGATCGTATGACAGCACTGTACTCAAATCTCATCAGAACACTAATAGAGTTTAATTGGATGGTGCAGTGGTGCAGCAGTAGCATTGTCATCTCACAGCAAGAGGTTCTCCAGTTCGATTCTTGGCTGGAATGCCTTCTGTGCAGAGTCTGCATGTCCTCCGTGCATTCGTGTGGGATTTCTCTGGGTGCTCCAGTTTCTTCTCACATTACAAAGACATGTATCTGGAGCATTTCTCCCTGGGCCTCTGCTGAGAAATAGGCTTTGCTCCAAGTTGGGCTTTCCCTGTAAACAAATGTTAAATAAATAAAAATAAATAAATAAATAAATAAATAAATAATGCTATCTGCTAAATGTTATATGCTAAATAATGCTATCTGTTGCATGCACCTCACCAGACACATGCAGAAACTGAAGAGACCACAGGCCTTTCTTATCAAGAAAACATAAGGCCTACAGCCCATGCCATTATATATGTGGGCAGACTAAAAGCCATGTTACTGTAAACTGTATCATATAGGACAAAGTGATTTCAACCAGGACCCAGGCCAATCTCTGACCCTCATCTGGTGGAAATAGTGCATATCCACAAATCAGATATAGATGATGACATCAGCAGTGTCTATTGAGGAGAATATGGTCATCTACTTGACTACAGTGATAACAGAACCCCTATCTAAGTACACAGACTGCAGTCTACAGACTACAGACTTCTGTGTTTAAGACAATTTTCAGAGCTCAAGTCTGACTAGGAGTGCCTTAGATAACACACTATAGGTGATGACAACAGCAATGTCGGTTGAGCTGAATATGGCAATAACAGAGTTTCACATCCCAGTGTAAAAGGCTCTCTGTAATGTCAAGCAAGAGCACAAGCACACACACACACACACACACACACACACACACACACACACACACACACACACACACACACACACACACACGCACACTTGTTTGCAGTGAGAACAGAATCTCTCCCTATCTAAGTACCCAGACTACAGAACTCAGTATGTTATGCAAGCACCATGGCACAAGTCTGACTTATAGAAGACTGCAAGTCAACTTATAGTGTACAACATCAAGAGGGAATGTTGGAGAGAAGGTGTTGGGAGGCCTGCATGAAATTTATGCATAAACATGTACAAGTATCAAAATACTGTCAATCCATGGCATTGGAGCAATAACTGTAGGATACACATTTCTGCTCTTCTGTCTAGACACACACACACACACACACACACACACACACACACACACACACACACTTGACTGCAGTGAGAACAGAACCGGTGATTATCGAAGTTCACAGACTACAGAACTAAGTAGATTATGAAAGCAACATGGCAAAAGTCTGACTTTAACAAGATTGCAGGTCATCTTATAGTGGATGACATACGCAGCCATGTTGGACAGAAAATGTTGGTAGGCCTGCATAAGTTTATAGCTTCATAGGTTTATAGGAGGTTGCAAGCCTAATGGCCCTTGGGTGTTTACAAGGCTAGCTGTGTAAAAGCAGAACTGCCCTTATTGAACATAGTTAGATGGTCATTGTTAGCAGAGCAATTTTGTAAGCAGCACCAAATGGCCTTGTCCATGAGAGGCATAGGTACCACCCCGGGGCTGAATTTACAATGGCCCATCCTGTTGTCATGATTAACCTTGAATAGGTTCATTTAGGAGCATTGCTTCACATGCAGTGGGAGCCTATTACAGAGGAGTGTCAGTCACTGGGAGATATATCTGTCTCATTCTCAGTCAAAGCACAAATCAACCACAGTTTACTCCACTAGACGTATAGCCAAAGTAAAACATAAAACAACAAACTAGATAGAAATGCTCACTTTATTTAACAGAAAATAAAGCTTTCAGGATAGTCCTTCTTTAGTATTTCAAAACACATTTTCAAGCACACCCTTTTGTATAAAATAATCAAAGTAACACATGACACAGCCAGCCAATAAAATTGAGTGAACAATTATTTGATTCACAGTTCCCATACCCACATATAAAAAAATGTCTTACATAAATTTTATATTTATATATATATATATATATATATATATATATATATATATATATATATATATGTATTTATATGAAAAATATAAAAATATAGAAATTACTGCCTGCGTGAGGAAGGGGGACCTTGTCATTTATATTTTTTTGTCTAGCAGTTAGTACTGGTTTAATGGTTGTCATATTATTAAGACCAGGTGACCTGTCTGCCTCTAGCCTAATGATCCATCTGTATTTTGCCATTTCTAGCTTGTTAATGTCTCCTTCTCTCAAGTTTTTGTACACTATTTCTAAAACTTTGAGTTTAAAACAATGAGCTGGACCCTTCTTGTTCATATGTTTGGCTAGGGCATTGCTCACTATCCCTCTCCTAATCTCAGATTTATGCTCAATGATGTGGTCTCTAAGCCACCTTGAACATTTTCCCAACTAAAATCTTTCACATTCTATACATATTGCTAAGTATACTATTGCAGTTGTATTCTATGTAGCCTAATACGTAATCTCATAAACCATTTTAGTTACTGGATGTTGAAAATACAGTTTATTACAAATATTTACATAACAGCTACAGTTGTAACAAGGAGCTGTACCATGTTTATGCACTACTGGAGCCATTAAATTAACTTCAAAGTCTTTATAACACACTATCTTTTGAGATTATTACTATTCCTGTAAGGAAATCTAGGTACAGCACCCAACAAAACAGACAGTTCAGGCAAGGACATTAATATTTGCCAAATTATTTTGAATTATAGTCTCCACCTGTCTAGTCATAATATTATATATTGTAAAATATCTCAGTATAGAAGTAATATTCCTTGCCAGTTCATCACCTTAAGTGTATTCATTAAATAATGGGGGTGCTATCAAATTTCTATCTCTTAATACATTATTCATTACTTCTAAAACATGCTCACTATTATAACCTCTGTTTATACATTCTCTAGACAAGGTCTCCATTTGTTCCTTACATTTTAACTCATCAGTATTTAATCTACTAATCCTTAAAAACTGGCTTTTAACAATTTGTTTGAATATGTATTTAGCATGCATACATTTTGCATGCATATACTTATTTACATGAACAGCCTTTCAATGTACACAGGTTTTCAGCAAGTCAAATGCCTTATATAACTTCACATGCAAATATGAATTTTTTTTATAACAAAAATTCATAGTAAACCTTAAAAATGTTGTGGTACTGTTCAAGAATTCATTAAACATTAACAGGCGTTGTTCCTCCCCTTTCCATACTATAAAGCAATCATCCAAAAAGTGCTGATAAAAGAGAATATTTTCTTTAAATGTGTTTAAGTCACTCATAATATAATCTTTCTCCAACTGACTTAACACAATATTAGCATGCTAGCCATGGGAGTACCCATGGCTACACCTGCCACCTGTAAAAATGGTGATCCATTAAATAAAAATACATTCTTAGCTAAAACAATCTCTATCATACTGCAAAGAATTTCTCTCTCTCACCCTTCTTCTTCTTCTTTCGGCTGCTACCGCTAGGGGTTGCCACAGCAGATCAACTGTTTCCATTTCTTCTGTCCTCTGCATCTTGCTCTGTCACACCAACCACCTGCATGTTCTCTCTCACCACATCCATAAACCTTATCTTAGGCCTCCCTCTTTTCCTGTTACCTGGCAGCTTCATCCTTAGCATCTTTTTCCCAATATACTCTGCATCCCTCCTCAGCACATGTCCAAACCAATGTAATCTTGCCTCTCTGGCTTTGTCTCCAAACCTTCCAACCTGGGCTGAGCCTCTAATATACTTATTCCTAATCCTGTCCATCCTTGTCACACCCAGTGCAAATCTTAACATCTTCAACTCTGGCACATCAAGCTCTGATTCCTGCCTTTTTGTCAATACCGCTGTCTCCAACCCATATAACATAGCTGGTCTCACTACCCTCTTGTAGACCTTCCCTTTCACTCTTACTGGTATTCGTCTGTCACAAATCACTCCTGACACTCTTCTCCACCCACTCCATCCTGCCTGTACTCTCTTCTTCACCTTTCTTCCACACTCACCATTGCTCTGAACTGTTGATCCCAAGTACTTAAACTCATCCACCTTCGCCACCTCTACTCTCTGCATCCTCACCATTCCTCTATCCTCCCTCTCATTCACACACATATATTCTGTCTTAGTCCTGCTGACCTTCATTCCTCTTCTCTCTACAGCATATATCCACCTCTCCAGGGTCTCCTCCACCTGTTTCCTACTCTCATTACAGATCACAATGTCATCTGCAAACATCATAGTCTACGAGGACTCCTGTCTGATCTTGTCTCTCAACCTGTCCATCACCATTGCAAATAAGAAAGGGCAGAGAGCTGATCCTTGATGTAATCCCACCTCTACCTTAAACGCATCCATCACTCCCACCGCAGACCTCATCGCTGTCACACTACCCTCGTACATATCCTGTACCACACTTACATACTTCTCTGACACTCCCGACGTTCCCATACAATACCACAACTCCTCTCTATGCACCCTGTCATATGCTTTCTCTAAATCCACAAATACACAATGCTACTCCTTCTGACCTTCTCTGTACTTCTCCATCAACACTCTCAGAGCAAACATCACATCTGTAGTGCTCTTTCCTGGCATGAAACCTACTGCTGATCACTAATCATCACCTCCCTTCTTAACCTAGCTTCCACTACTCTTTCCCATAACTTCATGTTGTGACTGATCAGTTTAATCCCTCTGTAGTTATTGTGAGATATGCCTTCTGAAGATTTCAGGGAAATGTCTTCTCTAAAAGATGTTGAAAGTAAGAGAGCATTATGACAGGAGGTGAAAGGTGATATGAGAGAGTGTGTCAGCATTTGTGTTAGTGCGATTATCTGCAAAGTTAGTCATCCAGAGACCAGTGACATTAGCCTTGACTTCTGAGAAGTAAATGTCAAAAAGTCCAAGTACTGAGCCCTGAGAGAGTCTACTTGTGACTGGCCTCTTTGTAGAGGTAGAGTCTCCAATTTGAACTTCCTGGGTCTTGTCTGTGAGCCAGTTGGCTATCCACAGGGTGACATATAGGTTTGTACAGAACCTCTTGAGTTTGTCAACAATGGCAAAGGGGTATTATGTCAAATGCTTTAGCCATGTCAAGATAGATAGTGTGAATGACTTTGCCCTCATCTGTTGCTTTGGTGACCTTCTCAAAGAAGTCCACAAGGTAGAGTAGGCATGATCTGCCCTTGACAAAAGCAAACTTGGTTGGGTCCAGTGTTTGGAGGTTTACTATATCTCTGTTGATCATCTCCACAACAATTATTCCCATGCCTTTACATATCAGACTAGTAAGACTTATGGGTCTGTAGTTTCCATGGTCTGTAGATGGCTAATCTTTGTGCACAGGGATGGCTGTTGCCTTTCTCCATTAATGAGGCACACAGCCAGTTTGTAGGCTAGAGTTAAATAGCAATTCCAGAGGCCCTGACAGGTCATGTTTCATGCTATTTAGAAAGCATCTTGGGATATTGTCTGGGCCCATTGATGCAGTGTTCTTGGTCTTAGAGATAGTATTAAGAACCGGTTCCCTAGTGACAGTAAGGGGAGTTATATTTGATGATATTTCCTGATGGAAGGTTGAGGAGGAGAGAGGAATAAAGCTGGATCTGAATTTATCAACCAGGAGGTTTGTTATACTTTCTGGCTCAGTATAGGTGGCTCCATTTACAAAGATCTCTGCTCACAATTTTGCATTGCCTTTGAGGTTGCAGACATAGCTAAAGAATGCTTTGTGGTCGTCCTTGGCCTGGAGGCCAAACTTACCTCAAAAATGGCTTTGGTAAACTCTATTTGTCCTTTGACTTGTTTGTTTAGTTTGACAAGAGTGCTTTTATCCTGTTGGGTGCTGCACCTCCTAATTTTTGCCATGATTTTCTTCCACCTGCTACACAGCAGATTGAGTTTGTGATTCCACCAGGATGGCTTGTTTATTGGGTTAGTTCTGTACTTCTTCCTGGTGGGTACAGCTGTCTCTATGCAGCTATTAACATGCCTGTTCAGAGTTTCTGTGAACAGTTCTGCATAGGCAGAAGTGTTCTCAGGGTTTATGGGGCTTGAAAGTCTGCTTGGTTCTCACTTAATAGCAGGAGGTTAGACTTAGAATAGTTCTTGAATATTCCAGGTTTAGCTGGGGGTCCAGGTTTTACTTTTACTTCAAAGGAGACCATTTTGTGGTCTGACTTTACCAGGGGAGGCATTACAGTAGGGGGTGTGCAGCAGTTTCATATAATAGTGAGGATGGGATCTAGTATGGCCACACCCTTAGTTTATCTGTTGGAGGGAGTTAGTGTTTACAAAATCTCTGTGCATGTGTGTTTGATGTTGTATAGGATTCCCAGTTAATGGTGGGGTAATTAAAGTCACCCATGAATATGGTATTGGGTTCGATGTTGATTGTTTCTAATAAGTTTAAATATATGTTATGGGTTTCCTGGTTCATAAAGGGGGACCTATAACTTGCAAGGAAGTGGTATTGGATTTTACCTATGGTGATTTGAACATGGAGCAGTTCATGTGCATTGTCCTATCTGACCAGCCTTGAAGTATATTTATTTCTGATGTAAATAGAGACACCTCCATAGGTTCATAGGTGTGTACTAGGCTAATGACCCTGGGGCCATTACAAGCCTAGCTCAAAGCATTACCCTGGCATTGTGCCATCTGACCATAGTTCCCAGTACCACTGGAGTGATCCCTGGGGTGAATTATCTATTTCTCAACCACTCATCAAGATTTCTCTTGAAGATGGCCAGTGAGGTGCTCCGCTTGACATGTATGAGAAGTCTATTCCATAGCATGGGCAGTCTCTGGGTTATGAACCTGTCCATCCAGCATGTTCTGCTGATTGTGGTAATGAGGTTCTGGAGTGTGTGGTGTGGTGTGGAGGGGTTGGGATTTCTTTAGATGTAGCATTTCAAACAGAGCTGGGTCAGAAATGGCTTTGTAAGTCAATCAGAGATTATCTTTAAGTAGGTGATATGAGACATAGAATAGTTGGAGTTTGTTTTAGTCTGTCCATATAGGGCAAATGTTTAAGACCCAGGATCCTCTTTGTGAGGTACTTTTGTGGCCTCTCCAGTTATTTCAGGTGTTTAGTGAGTACATGCCAAATAGGGCATTGTACTCAATGATTGGCCTAATGAGGGAAGAGTAGAAGGAGATAATGACTTCTTTCTTCCTGGATGCAAAACCCTTAGTAATGAGATGTGTCACATAGAAGGACTTTCTGACCACAGTGGCAATGTGGTGGTCAAAAGAGATGTTGGTGACAACCTGTGTTCCCAGATATCTTATAACGCCTTCTGTGATAACTGGGCTACCATCAATGTGGTAATTCATGGGAACCAGGTTTTTCTCAAAGGAGATGATGACACATTTTTTGGTATTGAGCATAAGGCCATGATTTTGACACCAGTCTCAGTGAGGACTTTCTGTAGGATGTCAACATCACTTGGGGAGTTAATAATAGCTCCCAACTTGCAATCTTCTGCAACTTTGTCAGCCAGAGTCCCTTCGTGTTGGCCTGGACTTCAGAGAAGTAGATACCAAACAGGAGAGGTCCCAGGACCAAACCCTGTGGGACTCCACTCGTGACTGGTCAGGAGTCTGACATGGAGTCAGCTATTTTCACACTAAGGGTTGTACCTGTGAGCCAGTTTGCAACCCACCTAGTAATATAGGGGTTGATGCCTTGCTTAGTGGGTCTTTCCATGATTCCTGAGTGGGGAATGGTATCAAAGGCCTTGGCCAGATCAAGGTAGGCTGTATGAACCACCTTGCCTTCATCCCAGCTCTGTTGACTGACTCAAAGAAGTTGACCAAGTTGAGCAGGCATGATCTACCCTTCACAAAATCCTAACTATGTAATCCAGAGATTGAAGATTCCCTATAGCCTTGTTTATTAGGTCCATGATGATGTGTTCCATAGCTTTGCATATCAGACTCGTGAGGCTAATGGGGTGATAGTTACCAGATTCTGTAGTCGCTCCTCCTTTGTGGAGAGGAATGACTGTAGCAGTGCACCATTCGGTTGGTATAACGCCTGAGGTGAGGCTATGATTGAATAGGGCACACAGATGAGGTGGCAGTATACTCTGTAGTTCATGTAGAACACAGCCAGGGATATTGTCAGGTCCCATAGAAGCTGTATTCTTGGGCTTGGAAAGTGCTGTTTTAACCTGTGCAGCAGTAATACTGGGTGCCAGGCAATCTACTGGGATTGTGACTGGTCCCGGGGGGGGGGGGTAAAGTCGGCACTGAATCTGTCAGCCAGTATATTGGCAATATCTGTTGGCTCGGTATAGGAGGTACCATTGTGCAATAGCTCAGAGCAGATCTGGCTATTGCGTGGAGATTCTTTACATAACTATAGAAGGTCTTGTGGTTGTCCTTACTATCTGCTGCAATTCTGTTTTCATAACTAGCTTTAGAGGATTTGATAAGGGATCTCAACTTTTTGTTGAGGCTGATAAGAGAGTTTTTCCAATCTTGGGACTTCACCTTATTCCACATAAGTTTCCTCCTTCTGTTGTAGAGTTCATTTATGGCAGTGGACAACCAGATTGGCTTCCTTTTTTTGGAGGAGAGCGTCTTGGTTCTGTTGGGTATGGCGAGATCCATGCATTTGTGTACGTGCTTGTACAGTGCATTGGTGTATGATTTGGTGGTCATGCAACTGATCTCCATTTGCATGGGTGCCGTGAAGTTAGCCACCTCTGTTTTTAGGAGCCCAAAGTTAGCTTTGGAGAAGTTTTTCATGCTGGTTACCTTTTTGGGGGGTAGGGGTGGTGGGAGGGATGTGGATTTCCAAGGTGATTAGTTTGTGGTTGGATCTAACGAGGTAGGAGTTGACTATTGGTGTAGAGCAACAGTTGCCCATGTTAGTAATGACCAGGTCAAATCATTGATGTTGCTACCTCTAGTGGGTGTAAGAAAGAGCTGGTCCAGGGAATTGGAATTAATGAATTCCAGAAAATGTTGGGCAAGTTTATTGGTACATAAGTAGTTTTCCCAGTTAATGGAGGGGTAGTTGAAGTTGCCCAGTATGACAATGTTAGGTTGGACCCTAATATGCTCCAAGATACTTAGGAACAAGGACTTTGAGTCTTAGGACATTGTTGGGGACCTATAGCAGGCTACAACCTGACCTGCTGTCTTACCTAATGTTAGCTGCACCTGAAGTATCTCAGATGCGTTAAGTTGGGCTACTAGTCTAGAGGTGTGTGCATCCTTTAGGAATATGGAAACACCACTGCCCTTGGAGCTTTGGTCCAAGTTCTGGGGCTGAAAGGTGTGGAATGAGTTATAGCCTGGTAGTGCAGGGGTGCTTTCTGCTGCCTTGTACCAGGTCTCTGCTATGGAAGAAATTTCAATGCTCTCCATTTTAAGGAGTGCTTCGAGTGAGTGCATTTTGAGATTTAGACTTCTAGCATTGAGCAGCATGACCCTCAAATTGCATTTGTTTGTAGCTGTAATGGTGGTAATTTGGTCTTTGGAACACTGCCTAAAAGGCACTAAAGGGGTGGCAAGAGCCTTGTCCAGTATCCAAAAGCCCAGGGATGACAGAAGCAGGCCATCTTTGGCAAAGCATCGATGTATGTCAATAATATCATCCCAGGCAGACAAATAGTGGATCCCCTTAGAATGACACCAGAAACTTAGCCAATTGTTAAAATCAATCATTTTTTGCTTGTACTGTGGTATCATTCTGGGTGATGGTAGGATGCTGCTCAGGGCTAGGGTCATACCTGCCTGAGCTATCCGAGAGCTCCTCCATGTCTCTTTTCATGTAGTCCAGGAAAGTACATCTCAGGTCATTCACACCCACATATACAATGACAGAGTCATACCTATGCCTGTTGTTGAGAGAGCTGAGTGGATGCGTTATGTGGTGGATCCTGGTGCCTGACAGGCAGCTGACTGCTACTTTCTCCTTATTCAGCCTAGGGAGTGGGATATCAGTGTGCCTCACTACTGAGTCACCTATGACTAGTGTGTGTTGGGTATGCTGTTTTGCCTTAGGGGCTTTGGTTGAGTGGCATGCTGTTTAGGAAATATATGTGTCTTCTGAACAGTGTTGTGTTGTGATGGTTGAGTGTGTTTCTGCCTTGGAGGTCTCTGCTGTTTGAATAGACTTTTATTGAGAGCCTCCGTGAAGGTGAATGTGCAGTTTCTATTTTTATGTGAAGGCAGTGCTGGCGTGTGTTCTGGAGGGCTATGTGTTCCATGTGGTTTAATGAAAGTGTTGACCTTCTCCTCTTGACCAGCTGTTCTGGTCTTGGCTGGAGAGTGTGTGGCTTCCAATTTGGATATATAAGTACATCTCTCGCAAGTCTGAGTGTTGGGAGGTAAGAGGAGAGGTTTGTCAGTGTACATGAGGCAGTTGTTACATTGCCTCAGGATGCCCAAGTTCACCAGGTTAATAGGAGAAAGCACAGGGAACTGACCTTTAGACATGCCTGGAAGGTTGAGCATTAATAATAAGTACTGGAGCTGTTTCCTTGTAGAACGTTTAGTGCTGGTATCACTTTTGTCTATGACAATAATTGCTACAAGAGGTCTGGTAAAGTGCTAGACTAATAAGCTAGTAAGTAGTAAATGTGCAGGAGAGGGGAGAACTAGTAGACTTAAGGGAAAAATTGAAGAGCAGACTTTGGCACTGCTCAAAAGCTTACAAACAGTCATAGGTTCATAGGTTCATACTAGGCTATCTGCCCTAGGGCATTTATAAGCCTAGCCAGAATCTGTTTGGCTTTCGCCACCCATTTTAAATTTATTTTTCGAGGTTAGTATACTGTGCCTCTGTCTAACAGTGACACAGAAGTGATACCCAGGGTAAACCTATGATCTCCCATCCACTCATCAAGATTCCTCTTGAAGAGAGTCAATGAGGGACTCTGCCTAACCTGGACTGGGATTTTATTCCAGAGTGAAGGGAGCCTCTGGGTTATGAATCTGTCCCTCCAGCATGTCCTATTTATTTCAGTGCTGAGGTTCAAGTCTCTTGAGGCGCGTAGCTCGATGGGATTTGGATTTTCTGAGGTGCAGCATATCCATTAATTCCGGGTTGGACATGGCTTTATACATCAGGCACAGATCGCCTCTGAACAGGCGGTATGCCACTGAGTAAAGCTGGAGTTTCTTTAACCGGGCAGCATATGGAATCTGTTTGAGCCCTTTGATCCGCTTGGTGAGGTACTTTTGGGGTCTTTCCAGTTGCTGCAGGTGTCTGGTAAGGTACATCCCAAAAGGGGCATTGTACTCAATTATGGGCCTGATGAGGGATGAGTAAAGAGGCACGATGGCCACCCCTGATCTAGATGTGAATCCCTTCATGATTATACAGATACAACAAATCTGTATCTGGACTAGACTAGTTATAGGAAAGGTGGGAAACAAGTGCAAACGAGGCCAGAAAATTGAGATGGAAAAACTTCCCAAATGGTCAATAAACTACAATTTCAGGCCAGAAACCACTCCTCTTGTGGTAGATAGGGTACCTAGTGCTTACCACTCCCACTGATAAGCTAGAAGGCTTCCCTCCAACACAGAAAGGCTTGGTGGGGTTCAGAAGCTTAGAAATAGTCCTGGATACAGCAAATCTGTATCGCGACTAGGCTAGTTACAGGAAAGGCAGAAAACAAGCTTAGAATTTAGAATTTTTTTTTTTTTTTTAGTAAAGTGGTAGCCAAAATTGTACCAGGAACTTAAAGAAGCTACTTCTTGGATATGTTGCTAACTTATGTGTAGACAGTTTTACTGCCTTTTATAATTTACACAAAGTATGAGCACACTGATTATCTGTGGAAAATGTGATTAGTTATTGCCTGCTGATCCATTTCTTTCTCATACTGTAACCTTGGTCTGGTAATAACTTAATTGTCAGATCCTGCTGCCTTTTTTTGTGTTGCCTAAGTGCTATCATTCCCTTGTTCTGTCCTTCAAAACTGGTGACCTTCTTCTCATTCAATATATGCAGCATCATGGACAAAATAACTGAATTCCATGCATGGACATCCCACTACTCTCCTGACATAATTATAATCACAGAAACATGGCTCAATCCTCACATCCGAGACAACACATTCCTCCCCGACCAAACAAAAAGGTGAAGGTGTTACCATAATATACTCTGACCACCTGAACCTGCCCCTGTAGCAAATGCTCCCCCTTCATTTCATCCAGCAGAAATCTTAATTCTAACTGCAAACTTAACAACCATAATACCCTAACAATAGCATATATATATATATATATATATATATATATATATATATATATATATATATATATATATATATATATCTACAATATACACACACACACACACACACACACACACCCGCGACAATGCCCCTATATTAGAACAAACCCTGCCCTGGCTGCTCCTCAACATACCCAATGAAACCATTCTCGTAAGAGAACTCAGCATCAATTGGTTGTCTCAAAGCTCTAACCCACCCACCTCTTGCTTAAACTTATACAGCTTCAAACAACTACTCTCAGTCCCACACACATTAACAAGCCTTATAACTCCAGTTCTATCATAGACTGGATACTAGTCTCTAATCCTGATGTAGATCACCACCCCAAAACTGTACCTGATTCCATCAGTGACCACTCACCAGTTTGTTTCCAAAGATTCCACCCTTACCATCAAAGGTCACACACATTGAAAGACTGTCAAAGCCTCTCTAATTTCCATCCTGACAAATTTAATAACATGATCTCTTCTATTAAATGGTCCTTCTATCATACCTTGTTCCAGCTGACAAAATCCAATCATTCAATTCCATATTTCTGAATATACTCAACTCCCTTGTCCCCCTCCAAACACTAAGAGCCAAATCTCTCGGCTCCCTATAGCTGTCCCAATCCACATGCTCTCTCTCATACACAAAGGGGCCAATGCCTGAAAACTCTGGATTAAGACTAAATCCCCCTCCCCTCAACAAACCTATAAAGAACTTTGTAACCTTACTATAAACAAGTCAACATCAACAAGAAAAACTTTTACCTAAACTCCCGACTACACATCATAACAACTGAAAAAAATCTGGAGCACTATCAATCACATCTTCCACCTTGGTAAACCCACAACACCAAACCCTTTTCCAAGCAGTACTCCCCTAGAAACAGCCACCTTGCTTGACTCCTGCTTTATAGACTCCATTAGCAAACTATTACCAACCTGGAACTCCACTAACTACACTGATCCCCCCACTACCACTAACCAAAATATCTCCTTCTCTCTTAAGCCTGTTCCCACCAGCTGCAGTAAGCATCTCCTATATAAGGTTTTTTTTTAAGCTTAAGTTTTGCTCTCCATCTGTTGACAAACAACCTCCACTTTTCCTCAAGCTACCTGCAAACTCCATAGCATAACCCATTCCCATTCTTATAAACTGCTCCATGTCAGAATCCACAGTTCCCTCACTTTAAAACAAAGAGTTAGAAGGTCACACTGAAAAAAAACAATCAGAAAAAACTAAATGAAAACTCCAGCCAAGCTAGAACTTCCAATGAGTGACCTCCCAAACCTCCTGAAACAGAGGCACATGGGATATATGCAGATGGCCCTTATGGACATCAGGTGTTTCAGCTATATGGCAATTCTGATTGCCCATGACTTTTACATTTGAAGTCATTTTAATGGACAATATCAGGCCAATAAAGCCAAACCCTACTAGCCATGGATATGCATATTTCGGACTTGTTATGACCTCATCAGCATAACATAAGCAGAATGATTGACTAAGCATAAGAAATACAGGGTTGTTACACCCAGCTGATGTCCATTATCATTAGGGTGACTGCAAAATATCCCAAATACCAAATTAAAACAAAGAGTTAGAAGGTCACACTGAAAAAACAATCAGAAAAAACTAAATGAAAATTCCAGCCAAGCTAGAACTTCCAATGACTGACCTCCCAAACCTCCTGTAACAGAGGCACATGACCTAACATAACTCATCACTTCCCCCACAAGAACAGATAAGAGAACCAACACCAATCCACTCTAAATTGGATACTTGTATCCCACCCATCACTGATATCCCTAGCAGGGTGTCTACCAGAAACCACCAAGCCACATTCTTACTCAGATCAAAATCACCACAACTGACCCAAATATCTACGCATCTAATTAGAAGCAAAAACCACTTTAACCACTCCAACTTTATAAATGACCTAAAAATGTGCAACTCTACCCCCCTAAAAAACCTGCCTTTTGAACAAGAATTAAAACTAAATATGCCCCCTGGTTAACCCCAGACACAAAATCCCACCTCAAAAAAAGAAACAAGGCCTGGACCAACTACCTCAACAGCAAATCCTAATTGAACAAACAAATATACGTTGAACTACGTAACAAAGCCAAAAAACTCACCAAAACAGACAAAGCATCTTACTACCAAAAGTTACAGGATAAGCAAAGGAACAACCCACAAAATTTTTGGGCAGCAATTAATTCTATTCTACAACCAGGTAAAACAACTACCCCAACCCCAAAAATAAATAATAACCAAGAAGACATCCCCACTCAAGTTAATAAATACTTTACAGAAACCATCCAGACCCTTGCAAACAACCAACCCTATGACAACATCCCCACCCCTGCAACTCAACCCCCCCACCCCAACTAACAATTGCCCCAAGTTCAGCTTCCACCCAGAACCAACCAATTCCATTGGAAAACTACTCTGCAAGCTCAAACCAACATCTCTAGCCTCAGATAAATTACCTGCTGAATACCTCCACCTGGCTGCAGAAGCCATATCATATCCTGTCTCCATCCTAATTAACAGATCCATCTCTGAATCTATAGTACCCAAGCTATGGAAAATATCACATATCATCCCTCTACAAGAAGGGGGAACTTCTCTGGAACTCAATAACTACCGCCCTATAGCCATACTACCCCCTTTATCTAAAATTTTGAGAGGGTAATACACAAGCAACTAATGAAATATCTCCTAGAAAATAATCTAATAGCAACACAACAACATAGTTTTAGACCCTTCCATAGCACCACCACCGCACTAACAGAATTCACCAACATTGTCAATACTCACAGAAATAAAGGACTCCTTGTATCTGCCACCTTCCTTGACTTGGCCAAAGCATTCAATATGGTTAACCATAATAAACTCCTTCTTTCACTAGCAACTCTAAACCTTACCACCCCTGCCATCTCCTGGTTCAAAAACTACCTAGAGGGAAGGAAACAAGCTGTTATGTGGCAAAACCAACTTTCTCCCTCCCTACCAGTCTCCCTAGGAGTACCTCAAGTTTCCATCCGGGGGCCACTGCTTTTTACCCTCTTCACCAATCAGTTCTCAAACAGTATTCCTAAAGCCTCAATAGTGCAATATGCATATGATACCACCATAATAAGCACAGCCAAATCAATTGACATCCTTCACTCCCTAACACAAGAATGCTTTTCCCAAGCAGAAACTTGGATTACAAACCAAAGGCTCATTCTGAACCCAAGTAAAACAAAGCTAGTACTCTTTAGCTCCCACAGAGCCACATCTCCCACTGATTCTTTCTTCATCACCTCCTTTAACAAGACCACAGTCACCCCCAAAATCATACCAAACTCTTAGGGGTTGAAATAGATAATCAGCTTAGAGTTCATAGGTTCATAGGTTCATACTAGGCTATCTGCCCTAGGGCATTTATAAGCCTAGCCAGAGTGTGTTTGGCTTTCGCCACCCATTTTAAATTTATTTTGCTATGCCCTTTTTCAAGGTTAGTATACGGTGCCTCTGTCTAACAGTGACACAGAAGTGATACCCGGGGTAAACCTACAATCTCCCATCCACTCATCAAGATTCCTCTTGAAGAGAGTCAATGAGGGACTCTGCCTAACCTGGACTGCGATTTTATTCCAGAGTGAAGGGAGCCTCTGGGTTATGAATCTGTCCCTCCAGCATGTCCTATTTATTTCAGTGCTGAAGTTCAAGTCTCTTGAGCGCGTAGCTCGATGGGATTTGGATTTTCTGAGGTGCAGCATGTCCGTTAATTCCAGGTTGGACATGGCTTTATACGTCAGGCACAGATCGCCTCTGAGCAGGCGGTATGCCACTGAGTAGAGCTGGAGTTTTTTTAACCGGGCAGCATATGGCATCTGTTTGAGCCCTTTGATCCTCTTGGTGAGGTACTTTTGGGGTCTTTCCAGCTGCTGCAAGTGTCTGGTAAGATACATCCCAATTTAGGCATTTTACTCAATTATGGGCCTGATGAGGGATGAGTAAAGAGGCACGATGACCTCCCCTGATCTAGATGTGAATCCCTTCATGATTAGGTGGGCTATATAAAATGTTTTTCAAACCACTTTGGCCACGTGGTTGTCAAATGAGAGATTGCTATCAACTTGGGTCCCCAGGTCCCTAATTACTTCTTCTGTACTTAATGGATTACCACCTATGTGGTAATTTGTGGGCACTTTGTTTTTGCCAAAGGGGGTGACTATACACTTTTTGGAGTTCAGCTTGAGGCCATGGCTTTGGCACTAGTTGTCTGTTTCTATGAGGCCCTTTTGGAGGATGCTTGTGTCGGCTGGAGAGTCGATTATGGTGCCCAGTTTGCAGTCATCTGCGAACTTAGTAAGCCACAGTCCTTCCGTGTTGGTCTGTACCTCAGAGAAATATATACCAAACAAGAGAGGTCCCAGAACTGAGCCTTGTGGGATGCCACTTGTAACTGGTTTGGAGTCTGACATGGCTTCAGCAATTCTAACCATGTGGGTTCTATCCTTGAGCCAGTTTGCAACCCATCTAGTGGCATAGGGGTTTATATTTAAGCTGGTGAGCTTATCTATAATGCCCGAGTGGGGTATTGTATCGAAGGCTTTTGCAAGGCACCTTCCCCTCGTCAATGGCCTTGGTGACTGTTTCAAAGAAATCGACCAGGTTTAAGAGGCAGGATCTGCCCTTAACAAAGCCAAACTGGGTAGGATCCAGTGTCTGTAGGTCCCCAATATCTTTATTTCTGAGGTCCATGATGATCCTTTCCATAGCTTTGCAGACCAAGCTAGTCAGGCTTATGGGGCGATAGTTTCCAGGATCCGCTGAGGCACCACCTTTGTGGAGAGGGACCACTGTTGCTGTATGCCACTCTTTGGGTACATATCCTGTAGTAAGGCTGAGATTGAACAGTAGTTTTATGTTTGGGTTTTATGTTTGGGTTTAGTTGACCTACATATTTCTATAACCATAAAAAAGTACATAAAAAACTTAGCCTACTGTATCGCAATAAAAAAATCCTCACTGACCACTCCAAAACTACAATAGCAAGGACTCACCTACTATCCACCCTAATTTATGTCTCCCCATGCGTACAAATCTCTGCAAATCCAACCTAAACAAACTTGATAGTTGTTATAATAAGTAGCCACATTTGCTACAACCTCTCCCATTAGAACACATCACTGTGAATGCCTAAAAAAACTCAATTGGCAGAAACTACCACTACTACTTCAACTCAATCAACTATCGCTAGCCCACAAAATAATACATAACTCTGAAAACACCCCAGCCCTACAAAAGCTTTTGCAACCCTATACAATCAACAAGCCCTTGAGGTCTAGCACACAAAACCTCCTCAAAGTAACCAAATATAACAATGAAGCTGGTAAGTCTGTCTACAGCCACTGTATAGCAAAACCTGGAACTCCCTTCCTGCCCACATAACTGACAGCAAATCCCCATCACATTTCAAAAAACTTGTTAAAACTCACTTTTTGAATAATCGACTGTGCTCCTGTATACCCCCTGGCTAATGTCTCATTAGAATACTTCACCTGACTGAAGTAACTCTGCTTAGCCAACCAATCATAGTACTGTACCCACTTAGGACTGTTAATCTACTGCTCATCCCATCTCTCCAGGAGTTAGGGAAAACTACCCCAGCAATGTTGTGCTTTCCATAAGCAACTAAAACCAGGAGAAGACATATCGTAAATCAATTTGTTATCCTTCTCAACTAAAACCAGTGAAGACATATAGTAAATCGATTTGCTATCCTTCTCAACTATAGCGAGCATCATCTGCTCTCTCGGAGTCTTATTCTATGTCTCTCTCTGCTTTTACTCTGATAGTAAATCTATCACAGGCATCCTAAATATAGGAATATCTTCTAAAATGTAATATTATATTGTAGAGAGTGAATGTATCCTATCTGTTAGTTAATATGCATGTCAAAGTCTCTTCTATGGAAATTGTATGTCAAAAGTCTGTCCTTAAAACTATGTTTTGTAAAAAATTGTTCTCTTGGAGCTATTCTCCCCGGACTTCCACTGAAAATGGGCTTGTCATCCAGTTGGACTCTCCCAGTCAACAAATGTAAAATAAATAAAATAAATAAACAGCTTGGCAGAAAAGTGTATTATTAGGTTTTTGCCAGACTGTTAATTTAACAGTTTAGCAATTACATCACAAATTTACAATTATTTACCTACACTAATTTAGCAGTATTAGAGCTGGAATCCAGAATGACAAAACCACTCCCTTCCCTCCATGAATATTAATGTTGTAAACACAGCTTACTACATTTAATCTTCTGAGATCAGAAGCCACATCTAAAAATTTAATATTTTTAATGGCCTCAAAATGCACTTTTGTTTCTACACAAAAAATGTTCACAAGCATAAAGATTCATGGAAACATCTTTTTTGAAAGTGAAAGCATGTTTCACACCTTTAAAAATGCTCTTTAAAAGAAAAAAGGAAAGAACAAAACAAGAGTAAATATACAGCTTTCAATCCTATCAATAAAATAAGTATTTACTAGATCATAATTGCATGAGAAATGGAAAAAAATGAATTTTTGCTTCATAAATCAAAGTCACTGAGTTCTTATGAGTGATGTTTCTATAGAAATAAGAAGTTTATAGTGCTACTACTATTGTGAGTTAGCATAGATTAGTAAGACTGTAGTGGTGGTTCTGGAGGCGAGGGGTGATGACAACATTATGGGCCGGATTCACGAAGGCTTGCACGGAGTCTAAGAGTAGTGCAATACTCCATGCAGCCATGTCTGCCAAGCAATCCAGGAACAGCCGGCAGGGGCCTGCAAGAGAGCTCCTAAAACGACTCTTGCACGGACAGGGTTAGTTTATGCAAATTACCTCATTTGCTGCTGAAAGCTATGCAAATGAGGTAAATTTGTGATCCAGAAAACACTAACCTGTCCGAGTAAGAGTAGTGTTATTTGCAGAAATGTACTCAGTTGTCAACTGAGTACCGTTCTGCAAATAGCAAAATGGAGCCATGACAGCTCCAAATAAAGGATGCATCCAGTTGATGAAGCATGCCAATGGCCAAATATATGGCCACTGGCATTTTATGCATTGTAAAATAATAAAAAGTAATATTATTTTTTTTCCTCGATCTCCGATATTTAAGCATAACGCAGCGCAGCGCAAATGTGCGGTGCACTAAAAAATCAGAAAATCAAGAATTTAAAAGCCACAAATATGATATAATTTGAAATATTCATCTGCCATGCAAGTGAATGGCAGGCTGAGGACAACATGGCTACTGAGTAGTGGTTGCTAAGGGGGGAAGCTCAGTGTGAGAGATGTAACCAAGCATTAGTAGGCAATCCTATGCAAATGAGGATAAGGATAGTGAATCCCAGTAATTCCTGCTATGTGAACCATACCCCCAGAGTGTAACAGTAGGATAAGGGGAGGAACAGAGTAGAAGATGGGTGACATCATGAGGGGGTATGTATCAAAAAGACTGTAAGCTTATTGAAGCAGAGTGGCATGTGTTTGCTGTGAGTTACTCAGGACTAGGAGAGGTGTGTCTACAGTTGTCTAAACTGAAACCCAGAAACCGAAGATGTTTACACTGTGTGCGCACGTTTGCACGCCTGTAAACCCATGTAAGCCTGTGTGCGCGTGTGTGCACCCGTGTAAGCCTGTGTAAGGCTGTGTAAGCCTGTGTGCGTGGATGTGCACCCGCCTAAGCCTGTGTCAGCTTGTGTAAGCCTGTTTGCGTGCTTGTGCACTCGCGTGCGTGTGTCTGTGCTTGTTTGGCAGCACTGCACCCTGTGGAAACAGAAAGGGAAAAGGAAGGAAAAGAAGTAGCAGGAAGTTAACCAAGGAGAACTAGCAGAGCTGCCCGGGTGAAATCAATCAGAATCAGCCAATTACACAGGCAGTACAGTAGCCCAGCCCAGCCTAGCACTTAAAACTCTGCAAACAACATTCCCCATGTTTTTCTCAGAAACACTGCAACACTGCTGTCAGCAAAGAGAAGTGAAAACTTAAAAAGCATAAACTGAGACACAAAAATGTTAGGGGCTGCCACTGCTGTTATAAGGCAACATGTGCAAGATGCTGAGGGTGGTGCCATTGCGAATGCTGCTGAACAACCCACAGTGAGGAGACGGAGAAGAGTGTACAGACCCAGGGTAACCTACCGGCGGCTACATGAGCTGGAGATAGTGGAGCGCTATAGAGTGGATAGAGACCTCCTGCAGCAAATTGTTGAGCTGTACAGGCCACGCCTCTCACACAGAACCAATAGAGGGGAACCCATCCCAGTGGAAACCAAGGTATGTGTTGGCCTAAGAATACTAGCAACAGATACCTTCCAGAGACCAACTGGTGATATGATGGGGATTTCACAGGCATCAGCATCCAGGGTACTGCATCAGTTCCTGAATGCCATAGCAGCACATGTCGGTAATCATGTATATTTCCCCAATTCCTGTGAGGTATTGGCCAGCAATATGCATCTCTTCCAGCAAATAGCAGAATACCCTGAGGTAGTGGGTGCAATTGACTGCACACACACACATACACATCAAAGCACCAGCCGGTGAGCAGGGTAGGGCCTACATCAACCGCAAGGGCTTCCACTCCATCAATTTCCAGGTTGTGTGTGATGCCCAGGGCATAATACTGAATGTGTGCGCTGGCTGCCCTGGAAGCTACCACAATTCCCATATCTGGCATCTGTCACAGCTGTACCAGACATTTGCCAGTGGGGACATCCCTGACGGTGACCTAGTGGGGGATGCTGGATATGCACTTGAGCCGTGGCTAATGACACCCATCAGAAATGCACACACACCAGAACAAGAACTCCATAATGAGGCACATGCACAAACACAAAATGTAATCGAGCATATGTTTGGGATGCTCAAGTCACGGTTCCAGTGCCTGGACACATCTGGTGGAGCCTTGCAGTACTCACCAGCTACATGTACTCAAATTGTCATGGTATGTGCCATGCTACACAATATGATCCTGTGAAAACAGCTGCAGCAGGAACAGCATGGTGCAGGGCCAAACAGCCCCCCACCATTGCCAAGGCCTGCACAGGCACAGCGTAACTGTGAGGAGGAACAACCTGAGCCTGTCCCAGTAGGCAGAAGGAGGTGTGCCCAGTATGCCTTGTCCTTGGCAAACAGGCAAAGCATAGCACATACACTGGCTCAGTAGGAACCATGGAAATTATACCTCTCTCTGACTTGAACATAAAATAAAATGGATGCCTAACTTGACACTACCTGTTTCCAAACATGTATAGGCAGTGTAGTATGTGCATCCAACATAGGCAGCCCTGCAACACCACCTGAGACATGGTTGCCATGTTTTAAGCAATATAAAGTAGTGCTAAGCAGCTTTCACCAATATCTAGTACATGTAAACAAAATTGGTCGTGCAATGTTGGGCAAGGTCAGGGAAAGTTGAGCAACATCAGTTAAACATGCTCATATCTGCTTTACTGTTCCTTAAGCAGTCAAGTCTGGCCAGCATGAAAATAAAAAGCAGTGTTAGGCATTGAACCCAGGATACTGTGCACTGTAGTTACAGTACTGAACCACTAAGCCATGATAGCATGTCAGTGGCATGGACACAGCAGGACAATTGTACACTAATGCAAACAGAAAACAATGCTGTATCATGCCACTAAAGAGGCAAATGGGTAACCTTCCCCACATGCCTATGCAGACAGAGAACATGAGGCCAGGCATTGTGATGTGAGTTGTGTAGGCTATGAAGTTGCAAGCTAATATACATGACATTGGATGCAAAGATCTATATTACAGTACTATGCCTCAAGCCAGTACGATAGGCAACTGTACAGACTGTAATGGTGCCCTGTACATAGCAGTGCAGGCACAGCAAATGTGTATAAGTGTCAGGTGAAACCCACATCCTATGTACACCCACAATAACAATCTGTTGTGCCCACGTGTAGAAATGTACAAAGAATAGCTGTCCCCCCTGTATGGAGAAATGTTGATAAGTCTATGCAAAGTGTCTCTTGGAAGCCCTGCAGGCACAGCATGATCCCTGTTGATCTATGACACAAAGGTGAGCCCTGCTGTTAATATACAACTTGATTTACCATACACGTATAGTATAAATGTGTATACTGTGCATGCTCACACACTCCAACAAATGTAGTGGATTTCATTCAGCATCACACTGAAAGGTCATACTGGGCATGCTCACACTCTTAAAGAAACTAAGTAAATGTCAGGCGGAAGATACTGAAAGGTCATACTGGGCATGCTCACACACACTGGCTAAATATGGATGTGATAATAACGGATCTATGGACAAATGTGTATAGTCATCTCTACTTCCATAAACACATTCACAAAGTGGTCTGAAAATCCTGCTATGTGTTCACACAAACTGCCAAGGTCTGTGCGTGTAGGTCAAAAGAGGTTGCTACAACCCAGCAGTCATCAGACCTGTCAGAGAGTACCACAACACACTTGCAGTGAATCTGACTAGGCATGCTCAGCAGCTAGAAACACCAATGAAGTACCTTAACAAGAGGATTACTGGCCTCAAATTGTTGCCCCATGCAACAAGACTGAAATGTAACCCAATCTGTACTCTGTTGCATACTGTCTACTCAGGAGATCTCTGCCCAACAGACAGGTCCATTTCATGGTTACACTCAGATCTGTTCTGAGTTACAGCTCAATGGCACTAAAAGTACAGAGACAACTGATACTGCCAACACCCTGGCAGATAGGATCAGTGTTAACATCACCCCCCTCTCACCTATGAAAGCGCACATGTCTATAATGGAAGACTGCAAAGTTGCTATCATCACAGCTGCTCAGGTAAAAAGCACTCTCCAAAGCCAGTATCACAGCAGCCATGGGACTAGTTAACCTCCCAGGGTGTGTAGTATCTACATTCCTGAAGTAAACATTAACATGGAAGGCCTGTGGCTACTGAAGTTTCCAGAGGACTGCAAACTAGGAGCCATCATTCTAAACACTAAAGATGTGGACATCCTACAAAAGGGCCTCACTGAGCTAGATGGCTGTTGTCCAAGCCATGGGCTGTAGCTTAATGCTAAAAGGTGTATTATCATCACCATTGTTAAAAACACTGTAGCCAAGAACTACAACATAGGTGGTAGTATACTTCACACTGTAAGCATGACAAGAGACCCTGGGTCACAGGTGGACAGTGGATACAACTGTGATGAGCACATTCCAATAGTAGTCAGGAAACCCTCTTATGTGGCACACCTCACCACAAAATGTATCTCATGCAGAATAGAAGAGGCCATTGTTCCCCTCTACTCACCACTCACTAGAACTCTTAAAGAGTACAACGCCACTGTTGCTATGTACCTCACAAGACAACTACAACAACTGGAAAACCAGCAGCAATACCTCACAAAGAGCATTAGTAGCCTGAAATACATGCCATACACAGACCATCGCAAAATGCTCCATCCATACTCCCTTGCATATCGCCTACTGAGAGGTGTTCACTGTGTAACATACAAAGCTATGTCAAACATAGAGCTGTTGGATATGATCCACGTAAAACACTCACAATCACCTTGACCTTTGGACCCAAGACCATGAGTTAAATACAAAAGGAAGGGGTGTAGCCATTTACCTTATGGATCCACACCTCCAGGTTACTGGCACAGCATGAGGCCTTGGAGACCATGCAAGTGCAACTAACATTGGGCAAAGCTGCCCATCAGATTGTAGCCTGCTACAGATCATGTACCTTGTCTCAGGAACCTCACTCAGTATTCTGGAGAACAATGGCAAATATAAACGTCCTATCAAACACCATTATATGAGGAGATTACAACTACCCAAACATTGAGTGTGTGAATTACTCATATACAATGTCCTTTGCCCGATGTGCCCTAGCATTAAGAAACTCTAACACCATGGAACAGCTGGTCAGCACACCCACTAGAGGTGACAACATACTGGACATGATCATCACAAACATGGGGTACCAGTGTTCCACAACAGAGATAAATCCTCACTGGTAATATCAGATCATTAAGTAATCACACTGGATATCCACATCCTGCCCCCGCACACAGTCAATGAAACCACTGTGAAGACATCTGCAAAAGCAAACTGCACACTTCCCAAGACCAAAGTGGAACGTTCTGAAGACCCCTTGCTATAGGATAATGGTATGCAATCTGTAGAATCATTTACAAGTGCATCCTATGAGCATCTACAGGGATGCATGGAATGAGACATCACAAATAAAACCAAGATGCATTCCTCCAAAAATAAGACAACACGCATGTGTTTGTTGTCCATAAATAAGCTAGACAAGAGAAGGAGGAAACAAACACATGATAGATCCAACTTCACTAAAGGAAAGGCATCACTGATCATTATCAGGAAGAAATAATGATCTCTCTTAAAATAATCCAAGGATGGTGTCTATAGACAAATAGCCAAGGAATGTAAGAATAACCACCACAAAGCCTTTGGTAGCTATACCAGACATATAGGTGTCAACTTCCAAATATGCTGTCAGCTACTGAAAAAAGGAATGACATACACCAAACCAACTTTCATTGCCCGCACCCAGGGAGAGAAGTTCAGTGTAAACTCCCCCATCACCCCCAACAGGGCCTGTGTCCATCACAGAAGGATGGAGAGGCCCAGATGTCATGGACATGCAGGTAAGGATAGCCATCACCAAAGCTAAGAACATAGCATCATTATGACTGTATGTTGTCCCAGGCTGCATCTTACACTAGGCCCATAAGTAACTACACCCTCACCTACAGTCACTGTCCAGACTCAAGCGTACCACAGGCTATGTACCCAAAAAATGGCATACACTAACAGTAATCCAGCTCCACAAAGGGTGTGCCAAAATAGAACCTGGAAACCATTGCCCAATATGTGTACTCAGCCTGGTCTACAGAGCTATTGAGCAAATTGTCATGGAACCCATACACTGAGACATTGGAGATCTCCAGACACTGGACTCTACCCAACTTCGCCTTGTTAAAGGCAGAGCCTGGCTCCGAAACCTAGTTGACTTATTTAAAACAGTTACCATGAGCATAGATGGAGGTGAAAGTAGTCCACACAGTCCACCTGGACCTCACTAAGGGCTTACCACACCATTCCCCACTTTGTCATCATGGACAAGTGTACCAGCTTGAACATGGACAGCTATGTCACAGGATGGGTGGCCAAGTGGCTCACAGATCAAACACACATGTTCATAGTTGTGGGTGCCATGTCCAACTGTAAGTCAGTCACAAATGGCATCACACTGGTCTTGGTCCTTGGTCTCCACCTGTTCGGTAGATACTGCTCAGAGTTAGAAGCAAGCACGGTAGGTGTAAGGCTGAACAGGTTTACAGATGACTGGAAACTGTGGTCCATAATTGACTGTACAGCTGACACAGACATCCTCCAGAAGTGTCTTACAGAGACAGATACCTGGTGTCAATACAATGCCCTCAAGCTGAATGGCAAAGAATGCATAGTCATCCCCTTTGGGTAATACAAAGTGCACACAAATTACCACATAGGTGGTAATCCAGCATGTACGGAGAAAGTCATTATGGCCCTGGGGACACAGGCAGATAGTAAACTCACCTTTGATGATCACGTGTCCAAAGTGTTTAGACATTCCTTCAGTGTAGGCCATCTAATGTCACCTAATGTAACCCACTTCATATAGTCTCTTTATGTCACCATCCTACAAATATACCTGTGAAAAGGATAACTCCCAGTAATGTGTATATCATGTCATGCTAATGCATACTCTTTTAGTATCATGAGGTAGTTAGGTAGGGGTTTGAATCCTGCGCTGGACAACTGTGTGTGTAGCCTGCTTGGGAAGGCGCAACCTTTTAGTAGAGTAGTGAAACACCTCAATATTGGGAATCTTACCTTTGTCAAGTCTGATGATGTCACCATCCTACAAATATACCTGTGGAAAAGAGGACTCCAAGTAATAAGTATAGTGTGTCGTGTTAATGCGTATTTCTCTAGTATCATGAAGTAGTTAGGTAGGAGCTTGAATCCTGCACTAGACAACTGTGTGTGTGGTCTCCTTGGGAAGGGGAAACCTTTTAGGGGAGTAGTGAAACACCTCAATAGTGGTAATCTCACCTTTGTCAAGTCTGATGATGTCACCATTCTACAAATATACATGTGGAAAAGAGGACTCCCAGTAATATGTGTAGCGCGTCGTGTTAATGTGAATTTCTCTAGGATCGTGAAGTAATTAGAGAGAGGTTTGAATCCTGCACTGAACACCTGTGTGTGTGGCCCTTTTGGGAAGTAGCAACCTTTTAGGAGAGTAGTGAAACACCTCAATATTGGTAATTTTACCTTTGTCAAGTCTGATGATGTCACCATCCTACAAATATACATGTGGAAAAGAGGACTCCCAATGAAATGTATAGCGCATCATGTCAATGCATATTCTGTTAGTATCATGAAGAAGTTAGGTAGGGGTTTGAATCTTGCACTGGACAACTGTGTGTGTGTGTGTGTGTGTGTGTGTGTGTGTGTGGTCTCCTTGGGAAAGCGCAACCTTTTAGGAGAGTAGTGAAACACCTCAATATTGGTACTCTTACCTTTGTCAAGTCTAATGATGTCACCATCCTACAAATATACATGTGGAAATGAGGACTCCCAGTAATATGTGTAGCGCGTCATGTTAATGCGTATTTCTCTAGTATCCTAAAGTAGTTAGATAGAGATTTGAATCCTACACTGGACAACTGTGTGTGTGCGTGTGGTCTTCTTGGGAAGGAGCAATGTTTTAGGAGAGTAGTGAAACACCTCAATATTGGCAATCTTACCTTTGTCAAGTCTGATGATGTCACCATCTTGCAAATATACCTGTGGAAAAAAGGACTCCCAGTAATATGTATGGCGCGTCGTGTTAATATGTATTCCTCTAGTATTATGAAGTAGTTAGATAGGGGTTTGAATCCTGCACTTGGTGAGTGTGTGTGACACTATTGGTCAATGTGTTGTGGGTTTTGCTTTTACTACTGTATGACATATCAGTATGCATTGCACATGTAAGCTAGCTGTGTGGCAAATACATATACATACATGTTACCCAAATGATTGCATGTGTGGGAACCCTGCTTTCTCCAAGAACACAGCTGCCATCCTTGCCAGACTGTGCTGCTGCTTCCCAGACCTTAGGTCACATCTGTATGCTTGTGACAAGCCCAGCCACTGCACTGATCCCTGGCCTTGGTCATCTGTGTCACACAAAGTCATTACGGTTCCTATTGGAATGTGTGTGTGAGGGTCTATGGCCGAGGTATATGTCAGACCTGTTCAAACGCAGCAAAGTCTGTCAATGATGACTATTCATAACAGGTGTTGAACAACCCTTGTGGATATGCATGCAGACCCCTTATTGCTTATGTGATCCACCGAGGGATCTCACGATACCTTTGGAAATGTGATCAACAAAGGATAGATGACGTCACACTTGGTTGCATGTACATATTGGTACCTGTTCATCATGTTGGCGGCTACTACCTATGTGGTACAGTGGGGATAATGTGTTCCGTAAAGGTGGATGACTATGCTTAGTTTGGCTTATAGCTTTCCAGCATGGGTTTGACAACAAGCATCTGTCTGTATGATACCCTTGTGCAGGATGTGTGTGTCATCTGGAGAATGCATTATAGGCCACAGTATGCATTACCAGATGTGGACGGACATATCCTTACTGTGATTGCTTGTACCTAAGAGAGCTATATGCCAAACAGGAGTGGTCTCAGTAATGGGTGCAGGTGAATACCAGTGGTTACTGGCATAGTATAGTACCTGCAGGATCCAAATGTTGCTGTGTTACCTACATCTGTGTGTCGGTTGTCAAGACATCATCTAACGATCGGTTATGGTCAGGCTGTGGAAGTGATGTATACTACCAGAATGCAAAACAATGACAGATGGTAACAGTATCACCCACAGCACAGTGTCAAACCATGTCATTAAAACATGTGTAGTCAGGTTCCGAAATGTGTGTAGTACAATGCATACTGGCCACCAATAGAAACTATGGAGAGTTACTGTGTAATACAGAGCATGTCACCCTGGCCATGTGTCCACTATGCATGTACATGCAGACAGTGCACCTCCACCATGTTCACAACTGTACACCTGAAAATCTGTGCTACACACATCCCACACATACTGTCCAATCTCTAACACATGCTGCCAATACTGCACACATCAGTCAAGTGGCACGTGTCCGGACAATACACAATTGGAACCAACACTGGTATAAACAACACTACAATGACAATCATAGCATTAATGCATCATGCCTGCTCAGCTATACCTTCAGGCATATCATTACACTGTACTGCTGACAACATGCTAACATTGCTATACTGCTATAAAGACACCCTGTGCATCAGCATCATGATAGCCTGTTCCTGCATCAATGTTACAGATGACAGGAGGCAGCACAGGTTTCATCATATGCACATGGTGTGTTGTTGGTTTGCCAGAGGCCTACAGTGAGCCATCCAATCAACATGTATGTGTGTGTGTGTGTTTGAGAGGCAAGAATACTGGAATGGGCCAATGTTGATGTAATGTGTGTAGGTATGTGTTAGCCCTAGATGTCTGGAGTATGTGTGTGTGTCTGCATGCACACAGTTCCACCATGTGGCTGCCATATATGGGTATTTGTGGGACAGCCACAGACTGTACCTGCAAGGCTTCACAGATCACTGTCTCTGGCCACGGATATGGTACCTCTGCCTGGCAGGGGTGATACTGACACTATCAGGTACTAAACCAGACTGGGTACTATCCCCAGAGGTAGATGGATGTACACTGGACACAGGTCCCTGCTGGGACTGTCCAGAGCCATGTGCACATGGTCTTTTAGGACGTTCTATGGACAGCCCACCCCCAACATTGCTGGTGCTGGTACTGGCACTACGGGAGCAGCTGTGGCTTGAGGGATGTCCGCCGTGACTGCCAGCTGCTGATCTTGCTGGCATACTTCCACATCGACATCTCAACCATCCCGCACTGTCCTGACACATGGACATGACATTGCGGAGGATATCTAATGTCTCTCCCCAACGTCTATCAGTGACCTCGGTGTAATGACAGATGGCACCTGTTAGGCCACATTTACTGTCAATGACGGAGGTGTTATGTGCCCTCTGTGCCCTTAGTCCCTGTCTGGTGTACCGTTCCATACGTGCCTGTGCCTCCATGATAGCCTGGAACATGCGTGACGTTGTCAGACCTGTGGCACGTCTGCCAGTGGCATGATGAGCAGCAGTGCTCCTTCAAGAGCCCCTGGACATATGCCTATGTGGTACCCTTCCAGACATCTGGGTATGGCTGCTGTGTTGGGATGCATGTGCCATGGATACCACACTGTCCTGGCCAATGCCAACTGTACACTGTCCCTCAGCTATGGGCATTGGTGATGGATGTATTGGCAGTATAACTGTATGCATGGATGGTGTGGACAGCTGTGTACTGTCGATTGGTGGCCCAACGACAGACTCTGGCAAACATGCCTGTGCCTCAACACACTTCTTAGTTTAAGTTTGCTTAAAAGTTAAACTACAGGCTAATACACTCAAGTGTACTAGCTTTTGATAGCATTTAATCGAAAAGCAAAGCATTTATTGTGTTTTCTGTTCTGTCTGTGAAAAAAACTTGAAAAAAAACAAAAAAAATATTCTTGTTCTCCTAACTTTCCTGGCTAGTTTGTTCCAGTGATCAGATTTTTCTGATCCCTGGGCTTTGTCTTGGTTCCTGTACTTCTCCATTTTCTTTGTTTTGTCAGGGGGAAGTTTCTTTACTCACCAGTGGGAGTGGGAAGTACTGAGCTGCCTGTTTGTCCTCAGAGGAGTGGTTTAAGACAGTAACTTGTAGTTCAGTGGCCATTTTGGGTCATTTCCTGCCTTTTCCAGCCCCCTGCTATAAAGCACACTTTAGCGTGCTTCAGCGCGATTTAGCGCAGAGTTGCCACTAGAGCAGCATCAGGCAGCGCCGGTTTAACAAGGTTAAACTTTTTCTGGCTCCATAAAGTCTGTTCTTCATTTTTTCCCTTAGAACTGCTCTACTAGTAACCTAAACAGTATATCCCTTGACTAAAAAGCGCAGCACTTGTTCCTAAAAGTTTTTTTTTTTTTCTCAAAATAAAAAAGCTCAGCACTTGTCACTTCTATATTATACAAAGTCCCTCACTTGCGAAACCCCCCCAGGAGTACCCACTTCCTTACTAAGTCCTCTCTTATTCAGTCTCATACCTAACTTCTTAATTTTTCTAGCATGTCGAAGGGCCAGATGCTGGCGTCCTCTCCTGCCCAGTTGGTGAATCTGGGAATATTGAGGCAATGTTACAATTGCCTCATGTACACAGACAACCATCTCCTCCTCCCACATAACACAAATACTTGTGAGAGATGCAGCTATTTAGCCAAACTGGAGGCTGAGCTCTCTCAACTCAGGACTGGCAAGACCAGACAGGAGGAGAAGGAAACTACACACACCACAAAACCATCCTCACATAATGCTACCACACCACTGAATCAAACACATAAACACACAAAGACATAGTCGGAGGTTCTGAGTAAAAATTTACCTAAACAGCAGAGGCCTCCAAAGCAGACACCCAAACAACTGCTACCTCAAGACACCCCACAAGCAACACATAAACCAAAAAAATCAGTGTGCAAAGCAGTCACAGCCCTTAAGGCCAAATACAACACCATACTTGTCATAGGTGACTCCATAGTCAGACACACTGACGTTCCACTCACCAGGCTGAACAAGGAGAGGGTCACAGTAAGCTGCCTATCGGGCGCTAGAATCTGCCACATAACACAAGCACTCGGGTCACTCCATGGCAGGTACAAATATGACACAGTCATTGTCCATGCTGGTGTGAATGACCTGAGACATACCTCCCTGGACTACATGAAAAGAGACATAGAGGAGCTCTCTGATTATGTAGCCCAGGCAGGTATGACCCTGACCCTGAGCAGTATCCTTCCTTCACCAAGAATGATGCCACAATATAGAGACAAGATGATCAGCTTTAACAATTGGCTTAATGTCTGGTGTCATTCAAAGGGGATCCAGTGTCTGTCTGCCTGGGATGACATGCTTGACAAGCCACGCTGCTTCGCAAGGGACGGCTTGCACCTGTCACCCTGGGATTCCGGATATTGGCTAAGGCTCTTGCCACCCCATAGTGCCTTTTTAGGCAAGGCTCAAATTCTAAACCTACCACCCTAGAAAACAAAAATGGGAAGAAACTGAGGGTAATGCTGCTCAATGCCAGAAGTCTACATCTCAAAATGCATGCACTCGAGGCCCTTCTCAGTATGGAGAACATCAATGTCTGTGCTGTAACTGAAACCTGGTTCAAGGCTCCTGAGAGCACCCCGGCACTAATAGGTTTTACCTCATATCATGCGTTCCGGCCCCAAAACCCGGACCACACCACAAAAGGAGGGGGTGTATCCATATTCATAAAGAATGCCCACACCTCCAGGTTGGTGGCAACGCACGAAGCTTCGGAAACCATCCAGGTGCAACTAACCATAGGCAAAACTGCTCTACAAATTGTAGCATGCTACAGGCCACCCTCTCAAACTCAGGAACCCCACACAGCCTTCCTGAAGACACTGGAGGGTATAAATGCATCTCCAAACACCATCATATTGGGTGACTTCAACTACCCGAATATAGACTGGGAACATTACTCAAGCCCTAACTTTCTAGCCCAACAGTTCCTGGAGTTCATAAATTCAAATGCCATGGAACAGCTAGTCACTGTTCCCACGAGAGGAGACAATATACTAGATCTCATTATCACAAACATGGGGACAAAATGCTCCACACCAGAAGTATATCCCTCATTGGTGAGATCTGATCATAAACTAATCTCACTGGAAATCCACATCCGCCCCACCCCAAACAAAAGACCACAGTGAAGAACTTCTCAAAAGCAAACTTCACACTACTCAAGACTGGTGTGGTATCCTTCAAGGCCCCTGAGCCAGTGGAAACCACAACCAAAGCTGGAAGCCCTTACAAATGCCTTCTATGAACACCTCCAGGACTGCATGGATCAGGCAATCCCAAATAAAACCAAGACTCTTTCCACAAAGGGCAAACGTCCAGTCTGGTGGACCCCAGCCATTAATAAACTTTACAATAAGAGGAGAAAGCTATTACATGATAGAACAAAATCCATAAAAGGAAGTCACCCTGATCATTATTAGTAAAAAATACGAGCACTCATAAAATCAACTAAGGCCAATTTTGAGAGAAAAATTGCCATGGATTCAAAGGACAATCATAAGGCCTTTTTCAGCTATGTTAGGAACCTGGGTGGAAACTCCCAGATATGCTCAGAATTAGTCCAAAATGATACAAAAATCACTGAACCCACAGACATTGCCAACATACTGGCAGACAGGTTCAGTGCAAACTTCACCCCCTCTCCCCCCCTAAAGGAGAGATAACTATCCCAGTGGAGTGTAGCCTCCCAGACATCTCAAATGTGCAGGTGAAATCTGCTCTCTCTAAAGCTAAAAACACAGCATCAATGGGACCGGATGGTGTCCCCAGCTGTGTGCTACACGAGCTAAATGAGGAATTAAACCTGCACATAAGGCAGCTGTTTAATCTCAGCCTTACCACAGGATACGTCCCCAAGGAGTGGCGTACGGCAACTGTGGTCCCACTCCACAAAGTCGGTGCCTCTACGGACCCTGGTAATTACCGCCCCATAAGCTTAACAAGTCTAGTCTGCAAAGCTATGGAGAGGATCATAATGGAGCTCATAAACAAAGATATAGGGGACTTGCAGACATTGGACCCGACCCAGTTTGGCTTCGTCAAGGGCAGATCATGCCTTTTGAACTTGGTCGACTTCTTCAAAACAGTCACCAAGGCCATTGATGAGGGAAAGGCAGTCCATACAGCCTACCTTGACCTTGCAAAGGCTTTCGACACAATACCCCACTCGTGTATTGTAAAAAACTTACCAGCTTAAATGTAAACCCATATGTCACAAGATGGGTTGCAAACTGGCTTAAGGACAGAACCCACAGGGTTAGAGTTGCTGGCGCTATGTCAGACTCCAAGCCGGTCACAAGTGGTGTCCCACAGGGCTCGGTCCTTGGCCCCCTATTGTTCGGCATCTACTTCTCAGAAGTACAAGCCAACATGGGAGGGCTTTGGCTGACAAAGTTTGCAGACGACTGCAAACTGGGCGCCGTAGTGGAAAGTGCATCGGACATGGATATCCTTCAGAAGGGACTCACGGAAACAGATAGCTGGTGCCAGAGCCATGGCCTGAAGTTAAACGCCAAAAAATGTATAGTCATACCCTTCGGGAAAAACAAGCTAACCCCAAGCTACCATATAGGTGACAATCCACTAAGCACAGAAGAGGTTATCAGGGACCTGGGGACCCAGGTTGACAGTGGCCTTTCTTTTGAGACTCACGTTGCTAAAGTGGTTAGAAAGACCTTCTACATTGCCCACCTGATCATGAAGGGATTCACATCCAGATCTAGTGAGGTCATTGTTCCCCTGTTCTCTTCACTTATCAGACCAATGATCGAGTACAATGCCCCATTCGGGATGTATCTCACCCAACATCTGCAGCAATTGGAGAGACCCCAAAAGTTCCTCACCAAAAGGATAAAGGGACTCCAATATCTGTCATATGCTGCCAGATTGAAGAAACTCCAGCTCAATTCAGTCGCATACCGTCTGCTCAGAGGTGACATGTGCCTGACATACAAGGCCATGTCCAACCTGGAATTAATGGACATGCTCCACCTCAAAAAATCCAAATCCACCAAAACCACTAGAGCAAGCGACTTAAACCTTAGCACGGATATAAATAGGACGTGCTGGAGGGATAGATTTATCACTCAGAGACTCCCTATGCTGTGGAATAAAATCCCAGTCCATGTGAGGCAGAGCACCTCGTTGGCTCTGTTCAAGAGAAATCTTGACCTGTGGATGGGAGATTGTAGGTTTACCCCGGGAATCATCTCTGTGTCACTGCTGGACAGAGGCACAACAAACTAATGGGCGCAGTATTTTTTCATATAAGGGGTGGCGTAAGCCACAAAACTTTGGGCTAGGCTTATAAATGCCTTAGGGCAGATAACCTAGTATAAACCTATGAACCTATGAACCTATAATAACCACAACTATTTCTTGCTGACCTAAAATCCTGCAACTGGACCATATTAAGAACTCTACCCCTCCAGGAGAGTGTTTTCCCACTTTAACGACACATTCCTTAAGATACTTGACTCACATGCCCCACATAGACAAATTAGATCCAATGTACGTATAGCACCTTGGCTAACTAGAGAAACAAAAACCAAAATTAAACTCCGTGACCAAGCCTGGGATAAATGGAGAGCCACAAAAACCCCCCAAGATCGTACTAAATTTCAACAACTAAGAAACACTACTAAAACAGCCATTACCCAAGACAAAAAACAATACTTCTGCCACCTCCAGCATAAACACCAGAACAACCCAAAGAAATTCTGGGCAGGTTTTAACAACCTCCTGCACCCAGGTAAAACTACTACCCCAACCCCTGAGAAACTCATTGAGAAAGGGCAGGAGGAAGTAGCCAATACCTTTAACTCATTCTTCACTGAGACAATCCAAACTCTAGCCAGTCAGCTAACCTCCTCTCCCCCATCTGCCACACAACCCCATGATGATGCCCCTACCCCGTTTGCTTTAAAGCCAGTCTCTTCCTCCTACATACGTACTCTCTTAAAAAAGCTCAAACCAACCACCCTAGCAGCTGATCACCTCCCAGCGGAATTCTTACAAATTGCGTCTGATGTAATTGCTTACCCTATATCAATCCTTATCAATAGAACCATAACTGAAGCCAGCATCCCCTCTATTTGGAAGATTTCTTACATCATTCCGCTTCACAAAGGAGGCACCTCCACGGAAATATCAAACTATAGACCAATAGCTATACTGTCACCAATAGCGAAAATTATGGAAAGATGCATCCACAAACAACTTCTTCACTACCTAACCTGTAATCATCTCTTGTCCAACTCCCAGCACGGCTTTCGCCCCCACCACAGTACAACCACTGCCCTCCTTTCCTTTGTAGACTCCATTAATAACAATCGCAATAACAAACTAATATCCTCCGCCCACTTTCTGGACCTATCAAAAGCATTCGATATGCTCAATCACCAGCTCCTTCTTACCACCCTTGCAACCCTACATCTGCACACCCCAGCACTAACCTGGTTCAAGGCTTACCTCACTGGTAGGCAACAAGCTGTCCTGTGGCAAAATAGACTATCAGGCCTGCTCCCCAATACCATAGGTGTTCCTCAGGGCTCAATATTGGGTCCACTTCTGTTTTCCATCTTCATAAATGACCTTCACTCAGTCATCCCTAAATCCACCTGCATCCAATATGCAGACGACTCCACCTTGATCTGCTCAGATGTCTCCCTCTTTAATCTCCAAACCACCACTCAACTCTGCTTTTCTCTAGTAGAAAAATGGTTCACCGACCTGAAACTCCTACTCAACCCAACTAAAACCAAATTACTACTATTTTTCCCCAACGTCTTCTCAACCCTAGGAAAAGAACTCCCAAATAATAACAATACAACCTTCCATGTTAAATACAACAATGGGACTATCATAACCCCTGTCACCAGTACCAAATTACTAGGTGTAACTATTGATCATAAGCTCAAATTTGACATACACATTACCCAAACCGTAAAATCTGTTAACAAAAAACTTGGATCCATGTACAGAATAAAAAACTTTTTAACTCCTACTGCCAAATTAACTATTGCCCGCACACATCTCCTCTCCACCCTCCTCTATGCCTCCCCAATCTTTTCTTTCCTCAATAAACGTGAACTTAACATGCTCTCTTGCCTATAACCACATTGCTAGATTTATAACAGGTTCCCCATATCACACCCACCATTGTCTTAACCTGAGGAAACTTGGCTGGTTGGAACTGCCCAACCTTCTCAAACTTAACCAACTCACTGAAGCTTGGAAAATAATTAACCAACCAGATAGAACTCCCTCACTGTGTAGCATTCTGACCCCATACACTAACCTTAATAGTCTTCGATCATCCAACAGCACCCAGATCCTAACCATTAAAGCTAAGAACTCGGGCGGTGATGCTCTCTTTGCCAACTCCATTGGCAAGCCGTGGAACTCCCTGCCAAACTACCTTAGAATTACAACCTCGCACAATCAGTTCAAAAACAACCTGAAAGAATATCTCAAGACACAATGGCTATGCCCATGCCCTGAACCTGACTAACTACATATATCAAACCCATCTAGTCCCATATCTCCTTAGTCCATGTTCCCTATGCAGATCTTTAAAATCTCTCAACCCTAATTGTAAACGGGTGATTCTTGAACTAGTCTATATACTATTAGTATATAAGAAATCACTGCTATGTATTACCTGCTGTTTGTTCTTTTGTCTTATATAACATCTAGGAAATTTTTTCTCATCTTGTAAATTTAACATGTACCCTTTTTTTTTTAGAGCTTGTATTTTTTATAACTTGTATTTTCAACTTGTTTTAACCATTATGTTGGAGCTTTTCTCCTTGGGCCTCTACTGAAAAAGGATATGTATCCAGCTAGACTAGCCCGGTTAACAAATGTAAAATAAATAAAAATAAATAAATAAAATAAAAAATAATCAGTATCACTGTTTTGCTTGGTGACATCATTTTCTCTGCTGCAGTGAACCAGCCCAAGGTCAGCACCTGTGAGAGGAAGACAGGAAACACACTTTACGACCTGTACATGATGTCGACACACATGCACACATGCACACATGCGCACATGAACACATGCACACATGCAAACATGCACACATGCACACATGCACACATGCACACATGCACACAAATGCACTCATCACTAAAATACACACACAGGCAGACACACACACACACACACACACACACACACACACACACACACACACACACACACACACACACACACCACCAGCAATGCAGAATATACTCAATAGCGGGTGATGGTAGGGTACAGTATCACAAGGCAAACAGTTATATCACATGTGTCAGCATGCAGGACGTGCATTTCCCAACAGCATGCAGTGCGGGTGTTGACAGTCCTTGCCAATAACACTATACATGTCTTTGATGCATGTGTGTTGTTGTTCAGTGATTGGCCTCACCCTGGAATGCACTGTGTACATGGGCACAACAGTGCTGTGCAAGTATTATAAGCTCTGCAATGTTCTGTGCACCATCTCTCACAGGTATACATACCATGGCTGGATGTGTATCTGTGTGTCACATAGATATCCATTTCTGATTAGAGCATCTGTGTCTTCAGCAGATAATTGTGGACACAGGATTTGCACATGCATGCCATGTATACACACAGGATGAGTGGTGCATGTTTACCTGATGGAATACCATTGCTCAATATGGCCATTGTACAGTGGTTATGGTGAGTGTAGGACATATTGTGGGACATGCCAGTGCATGACATGGCATGCTACAACACAGATGCAACATTAAACATCACACAGACACAGTGTGTGTCATGTGGACCTATACACTCAATAGCATTACAAGACATATATGTGTCACTTAATGGCGATTGCTATGCATATTGTTATAGGTGCCTATGTTTGCATACACACAACACTGAGGTGCATAGCAGGTAATGTTATGTGTAGTACTGTGGTCACTGTAACTGGATGGGGTGTACTACCATGAGCCATCATCATGCAGCATCAAGTGGTCACTCAAGGCTACTTATGTGTGCCAGACCGGCACATACCATGCTGTACTGGAACTGCAGTACCATGGCTACATTCACCATTCACAGCCAGTTGTTACATGGGTTTGTAAGGTGCACAATAGGGGGCATTGCCTACCATGAATGTGTAATGTGCTGAAGAGTGTCGCACAGCCACATGTGAGGCATCTACCCCTCAGGTATATTATGTGTGCTGTGTGGATGAAGTGTGGGATACTGTAGTGTGACCTTACAGTGGGCGTCTGAATATGCCATGTGTAGCATGTTAACGTGTACTGTCTATGACAGTGTTGTATATGTTGTGTGCATGTGTATCGACTCTGCCTATGCAATGTCCACATCAGTGTTGCCACAATTCTGTGGAATGCTCTGTGTATTGTATGTGTTTTAGGCAGCTACCCACATTACTGAGATGTGCATAGTCTCACAGCAAACTTGCACAGCATGCATTATGCATATGTGTGTTACCTGTACATGGCCTACACCTCACCTATGACATGCACATTTAATTTGCAGTATTAAAGGTAGAACACACTCACCAGCATGGGTCGGCTGCCATGCTGTCACACCAGAGGGATCTACAAGGATATGAGACACTTTGTCAGTGGCAAGAACTGTGGCATTGCTACTGTGTGTTTGCAATCATACAGTAGTACAATGGGTGACAGTCACAGGCCTACAGATTGTATTCCTAATTATTACCATTGCACAACACTAGGCACCACATCGTCTAAATACACAGTACACATCTCACATAAGCATGCTCTATCAATTGAGGTAACAGTAGTCTACAGCTATGCCATGTTACCTGCATGCTCCATGTCAGCTTGCTGGGTAACTCCGGACTCCATGATGACACACGTTAGTTATTGGGGTTGTTGTTGTCCAGGAGCCACCTGGTTCAGGAGCAGCTCCTCCACTCTGGTGAGGGGGGGATGGATGGCTACCCCCCCACCTGTGGCAAGCTGCTGTCTGCGGATATCAGACGAATGCTGCCGGACATGTCTAATTAAATCACTGCAGTGATGGCGTACCTGCTCATATGTCTGGTTATGCATGCCTATGTCATTTACCCGATGGACAAGCTCTTGCCACACCGCAGTCTGCTCATGCTGGTCCTGGCTGGTTCTAGAGAACAGCAGGGCATACTGCTGCACCAGGCTGGATGTTATGACCGCTTCCTCTGCTGTGCTTTAGGTGGGATTATGATGGTGAGACATAGCCCTGGAAGACAATGAAACAATATGTGTGAGCAAGTCATGAGGCACACGTATATTTCTAATGTACAGATATCAATTAACTGCCATATATAGCAACCTATTGGCTGTCAGAAGATACACACTTGCAATACCACATGTCAGTACTCAACCCACAACTGCCTGACAGTGCCTGGCACACTCTATATATCAAACCACGTTTTGCACAGCAACAAACTTACAACAGTATGTAATACTATACAACAGTACATGACGTACTGTATGCAACACAATGCACAACCTAGACACAGGAGGTATATATCATGCTAATGCATCATAAAAAGTGTAATCCATTGCAATGAACTTAAAGTCCAGTGACAGTATCACTGGTATACCACACTAGTCGTTGATGGCAGACCCCTGCCTAGCATATGTGCACATCTGTGAATATAGGTGTCATACTGCTGTACTACACTATACATGTTGCTAGATACGCACCTATATCCTGTAACACACATATGACCGAGGCCATGATACAGGAATACACACACACACACACACACACACACACACACACACACACACACACACACAAGCACATACACATCAGACATACATACCAGACACATAGGTATGGCAACACAGGTGACCTTTACTGTGTGTCAGTAGTTACGAGACCATTTGCCTGAGGTATGTAATCTGTGAGGACTACAGGGAACACACGGAACAGTGGTTCCAATCAATGTGGACGTACACCATACTGTGTTGTTTAGGCATACAGCCTCATGTAGTACTACAGTTCATACAGGGGTTAGATTCGTCATCAGTAACACTCAATAAGCATGCATGTACAGCTTTGGCCTACAAAGGGCACCCCAGTCGACAACAAGGGACTATGTCAGAACGTACGGCATACTGCTTTTTCAGCCTAGCAATTGTATACACATCTTTTGCTGGGACATATGATACCATGACAGAAACAGTTTCCCACTAAGCTATCACACATAAACCAAACTCTGACACATTCACCAACACATTCACCATCACACTCAGTCAAATTCACATTGCAATTATTGCAACAAGTACATGTGGGTGTGTATCACTTCCTAGGTAGGTAAGAGGCTATTGGCCCTAGGGCCTATAGAAGCCTAGCCATATGCTACTCTGGCCTTTGACACACAAGTCATTGCATTTCACATGGCTCTGTCAAGCAGAGACACAGAGGTGAATGCCTGGGTGTATTCACTATCTCCCATACAATCTTCATGATTATTTATGATGACTGCTAATTAGGAGCTTTGTTTGCTATGGATAGTTGGTTTGTTCCAGAGTATGGGATGTCTTTGAGATGGGAATCTATCCCTCCAGCATGTGCTGTTTATTGTGGTCAGAAGGTCTGAGTCCCTAGAGAGTGTAGCTTGTAGAGAGTGTGATCTGTTTACATGCAGCATGTCCAACAGCTCTGGTTTTTACATAGCTTAGTAAGTTAGGCACAGGTCACCTCTGGTTAGGCGGTATGCGACACAGTGTAGTTGTGGGTTTGTGAGATGGTCTGCATAGGGCATCTGTTTGAGGCTGGTATTACTCTTTGTGAGGTATGTCTTTGTTGTTTCCAGTTGCTGTGGATGTCTTGTGAGGTACATACCACATGGGGCATTATACTCTATAATGGGTTTGCTGTGTGTGGAGTAGAGGGGAACACTGACCTATACTGCCCTGTATGACACACCTTTTGTGATTACGTGTGCCACATAGACAGGTTACATGACTAGTGTGGCACTGTGACAATCAAAAGGGAGACTACTGTCCACCTGTGTCCCATGGTCTCTTATCACACCTTCAGTGTTAAGTAGACTACCACCTATGTGGTAGATAATGGGTACTGAGTTTTTGCAAGGAGGGATGCCAATGCAGTGTCAACATTGAGCTTGAGTCCATGGCTTTGTCACCAGGCATCTGTTGCAGTAAATATGACCCTGTCTCTCTCTCTCACTCTCTCTCCCTCTCTCTCGCTGTATGTATATATATATATATATATATATATATATATATATATATATATATATATATATATATATATATATATATATATATATACTGCTGACAGCCCATTTCACTGAAACCCATTTAGTTGACAGCTCATTTCATTGACAAAAGTATTCAAGGCAAAAACCTGGGTTTTGCCCCCCTCCCCACTGTTGTGCGACTGTGGAGTTGTTATATATAGGTGGTGGGGGTGTGAGGGGCACAGCCCCCCACATTGGGGAGGGGTGGGGGGCACAGCCCCCCACCCCCACCTAGAATGTTTGTCAATGAAATGAGCTGTCAACGAAATGGGTTTCAGTGAAATGGGCTGTCAGCTTAATATATATATATATATATATATATATATATATATATATATATATATATATGTGTGTGTATATATACACACACATACATATAAACATCCATTGGTGTACATATCAATATACATATAGGCACATATACTGTCCACCTTTCATGGTGGGAATATTGAGTATGGGTAGGTTGTGAGGTATACAGTTATGTCATAATATTGCACAGTGTTGTGCGGAATGCATTGAAGGTGTTCTCAGCCCATGTAACTTTAGCAGGCCTCACTGGCTGCAACACTACAAACCTGACGAATCATACCCACAGCGTTCAACCACCACATGTCAATATACCAGCACTGTATGCTGTCTGGTATGCCACACACTACAACCTATATAGGAATATGCACATAACAACCTTCAACAACATATATGTATCCACCTTTCACAAACAGTTGTAGTATGTCCCTTGCTCTATGCACATGTACAGATGCTAATATATCTGACACAGACAGATCACTCTGTATGTGTGTGCCATACACACAAAATGACCACACTGTTGTAAGTCCATGTACCTCATGGCTGACCTGTTGTGCCTTGCTGCAACATGAACAGGTGTCACATGTGAGCACACAGTAATATTAGAGAGTGTATATATAGCTGCAAATGCTTAATTACCATACTAGCCTGGTACAGCTGTTGCCAATGCTAAGCTACACGTTGATATGACTATCATGCATTTGTTACTCTGTCACATCCATGGTTATTTAGTGGTATGCGCTACTCCCCCGAACAGACATTGTCCACACTACTGTACAGAACACAGATAACATGGTTCAGATGTTTGACATTTAATGCTGAGCTACATATATCACAGTTATGTCCCACTGCACACAGCTACACACTGATATGTCCATCGCAGTAGTTATGCAGGGCATCTGTGCATAGATACATACTGCTGCCACATATTGATGTTTCAAAGTATGTAGAGTGGTCTTCAAATACATCTATTACATGCCAGTAAATACATATCTGTTACATACCTTTCCTTTGCATGCATTCGTATTTTTCACTTAGCTGTCTCTGTGGCTGAATGTAATAAATATTTTGTTTTTTTATTATTTTTTTATTAGCTTATAGTTTTTTTTCCCCACTGGTGTGGGTGGGGGTGTGAGTCTCTCTCTCTCACTGTCTCTGTGTGTGTCTCTTTCTCTCTCTCTCTCTCTCTCTCACCATCTGCAATGGGATGATTGCATGTGTGGCCAGCAGGTACAGCCTGCTTTTATAGGTATCTGCACATGTGCATGTGATGACTTCTGCACCAATTGGTGGCCACCATTTGGTAATTGCATGCAGCCTGCTGTGTGGTAATTGCAGTACTCACTGTCATAGCAACCCAATGCTATAAATTGCTATGTCAGGTAGGCATTGCCCTTTCACCTTTCCAGAGTGGGGCCCATGCTTGTTTGCTGTGGAGACCGTTGGGTAAGTCAGAAGGTTGGTATAGTTCTTATATCTGAAACTAGGGGTGTAGTCAGTGATATAATTGTTGTACTCAGACCTGAATGTTGCCACTACCACTACACAGTTGTCAGTGTAGAATTGTACTCACCCCTACATATGCTAACACAAGATACATGGGAGCATGCAGTTTCTTTTCTACTTATACAATTTACTGCCATACAAAAGTAGTTATTGAGATGTATACACTTGGCACATGAACTGTTTGTGAACTGCTATACTGTGAACATTTATTCACTCACCTTTGAATGGTTTGTGCTTTTTTAGTGTTGACATTAGCACAGGCTGCTCAAGAAAACTATATAAATTTATGTACTGAGTATGCCTACCTACATCATTGGTAGACCCTGAACACACAGGTTTATTATACATTTGGGTAGGGGTGCAGTAGGACAGAGAGCATTATGTCTTAATGTGTGAACTTTATCTTGCTGGACCTAAAGGGTTGCTGTGCACCTGTTTGTTTACCAAGGTAAGTAGTCTGTCTGCATAGCTCCCAACTGTGGACCTATCCAGATGGTAGCCCGAGGTTAGCCTTTTATTCTTTGTGCACCACGCCGTTCTTTTCAGCAGTGGAACAATGGCATTGTCACAGTTGGTTGCTACCAGTACGTGGCTACATCCCTTGGTATATCAGTGTTGTACTCCTACATAAGGGTATGCTTCTAGAACTCCTTCCAAAGCTATTTGCACAGTGTGTAACAGCAGAATAGCTGATATGCCTGTGTGTTTCTGCCTCTGCCAGGCCTCTCAGATACTCAGGAACATATTTGAACAGACTCAGGGTAAAGTAGGTCGAAGTGAGGTACACCTTTACAATATTAGTAACATTAGGTTGAGACTTTGAGAGAACCAGAGCATATGGATTAATACATATTTCCTGAAGTACAAGTGGTGTCTAACTCTTACTTTTTGTCACAGTTGGGAAGTATGGCCTCTACCCTAGTCAGATATGCTATTGTTTATCCTGCTATAATACTGTGTGGGGGTTGTGACGTGCTGCTGTAACATTATTTCCTGCTAGAATGGCTGGTTCTCTTTTCACTGTCATGTAATGCAATTCCACAAGAACTGCTGGTAAAGATCCACAGAACAGGATTTGTGTTATGGCATTCCTATTTGTCCTTTACATTCACTCATTCTGATGCATGATATATTGGTTTCAGCACCAATTTGCTGCATGCTTACCATGGCTCAGTGGTACTTAATGCAGTCTAGTGTGTCCAAGGTCCGGGATTCGAGAATGACAGTGGTGTTTTATTTTGCTTCTGAGCATAACAAGACCCCACATATGCAGGGTGACTAAGGCACTTTTAAGCAGTTGTAAGTGGGTTTGCATGGGTTTGCGCAAAGCTTAGCAATACTAAGCTAAGCGCACACATGAGCACACTCGCTCAAACCCGCTTACTACTGCTTAAAAGTGCTTACTCCCGCTAACCCTCGTGCTCATTTCTTTGAAAGAAAAGAAAATGGGGAGATAGAAAAGTGGTGAAAAAGCAGTACAAAGAGGGAAATACAGTAGGGAAATCAGCACAGGATGTGCAGGATGGGTGTAGGGAAGGTCCATAGCTGCCCATTTCTTTAACAGCAGCAGCTGTGCATATACTTGTAGTTTGGAGGGAATTTTGAAACCTTACACCCCTGAGAGAGGGGTGAGGACAACGAAGTATATTGTACTGCCAATTGAATTTCAGTGTCTGTATCTGGCAGACATTTGTGTAAAATGGGCAGCTATGTATGGGGCATAATTTTTTTGTGGGAGCAGATTGCTCATTTTTTTTTTCAGGTGAGAGTGGAATGTGAGGTAAGGGAAGTAGGTATGTTGTGGGAGGTAGGTTGGGGAGGTAAACAGACAAGACAAACAAGATGCATACAGGGGCAGAATATGACACACAACTGATGGGGAAGGATGTTTGGAAATCACAAGCCCATGAGCCCACAGATGGTAACAGTGGAACTGAGATCCCCACCCATGGGCAGTCACCACTGCACCTTTACAGCCCGGAGGGTGGCTGTGCTGGGGGCTGCATAGGAGGGGCAGGCTCACCCATGAGTCATGCCACTCTTGCCTGAAGCTGGCATAGGGGATCAGTGACTGTACGCTCGATCTCCCTACACACCACAGCCTGGACCATTTGGATGGTGATAGGTGGCCCTCCTCCAGTCACGCTTGCACAGGGGGGATGAGCCCCATCCCCTGCAGTGCTTCCACCCGAAGGTGGCACAGGGCCACCGGAGGAGGAGGCCCTGGGCTGGGCACTGGACATGCTGGTGCCAGGTGCCATCGCCAGCTGTGGTGGGAGAGGAGGGTCCACTGGGACAGGCCTTCCCATACGTTCTATGTTTAGCAGGATTTAATGACAATATGGGTTAGTAACAGACAACAGCATTCCAAATTAGTTGTAACAGCATGCAGTAGTATTCCCAGTAACCCAACACACAATAATTCCAACAGTTGAACAGCAAGCATAACACATGCATATTTAGAACAACAGTGAACATTCCAACAGCATGCAGGGTTGATTGGTGGCAACAGGCCACCAAGATTGTGATATGTGAACAGGGCACATGCATCAAAGTACATGCAGATATTTATAAACCAATAGGACATATGTCCCAACAAAGTTTGTCAGATTACACATACCCATTTAGGTGTGGAATGCCATTATTTATGACCATAAAGTAGGGTGTAAAAGGATCACTCCATTAACAACTTATATATACTTATAACTTTACTCTACATTCCTACTGACTGCAGGTATATATCCCCTACATGTATTAATACACTAGGCAGTGTCCATTAGATTGTGAAATGGGTTTTGATAGTTGTTTATGTACCTGACCTGTATCTGACATACAAACTGTTCAGGATGCAGATATTGCTGCTACGTATTTATATATTTCATTTATATTCATATATCTACATATTTGGCTGTCTTCAGGTGACATTATCAGCTACATTTAAACAGACCCCTATATTTCTAACAGCACGCTGACATTTGTGGGGAACACAATCACAAGCTACTCATGTGCCAGATTAACCTGTACATGATAGCCATGAGCCAGCAGTTGAGGACTGTATATATGCTTAAGAGCTACTGGCATTCCCTTCATCCACTTTATATGGACCTACACAAGTGTGGATTGACAGCACTTAATACAACTGTACTATTTCCATAATGCAAGGGTACAACAACATATCAAAGAAAGTGACACTGACACAGTCCAGGAATTATACCTTTATTAATTACATTACACACTTTTGTAGTGACTCTCTCATTCATTTCATATTTTGGTGCATGCAGAATACTTTTATTCCAGACTTATTATACCTTTATTAATGGGTTACAACACTTGTTCATGCTCTCTCACTTATTTTATATTACAATACATGCAGAGACTTTATTCAAGACTTATTATAACTTTATTAATGGGTTACAACACTCTTTTTCAGGCTCTCTCACTTATTTTATATAATAATACATGCAGAATAATTACTAACCTGCCTGGTGGCACAGCCTTAGCAGCTTATCTGCATAGGCTTGCCAATTTGCAGCACGGACACCTGCAGCTGTGAAGTAAATGAAGGAATATTGAGACATACCTATCCATTATATAGACTACAATAGCATTTCTTACATACTTCATTCCATGGCTACCTACTCAGCCATGTACGGGCCTCCTGTATCCATTGGTTCAGTTGGTCCTGCTTTTATCTCTTCAGGTCTGCATGGTGGTGATGGACCTGCTCACCAGTCCGTGGGATGCCTGTGGCACTGGTGAGATCATAAGCTAACCAGTTCCAAGCCTTCACTTTGTACTCAGTCCCTTGAAACTGGCCCTGCAGGAGTCTTGACTCATGATGGTGAACAAGGAGCCAAACCATGTATTTTGACTCCTCGATGCCCCACCGTTGCACTCAAAAGAGAGTACCATCTCCAGCACTAGCCATTCTGACTGCAGATGGGAGCTACAACCAGTTATGGAGAGTATTCCCGCCTATGGAGCTTATTTCCTGCACTTATTTGTGATTGGCCATTTTTGAAATATCTCAGCTAACAGCAAACCTGCTTAGCAATGGTTAAACTTCCATTTATAAGTATATGTATGTTAACAGTACATATTTATGCTATGCTGTCATGGCTTAGTGGTTCAGTACTTTGATTATGGTGCACAGTATCCCGGGTTTGAGCCTTGTCATTGCTTTTTATTTTACTACTATGCAGATAGGCTAGGGGGTGTGGACTTTGCTCAACTTTGCTCTACTTTGCTCCACGTTGCCTGATGTTGCCCGATGGTGCGCTGGTTAGCGCAGTGCGCAACTCCGCACAAACCTATTGCAATAAGTAAAGCACTGCTTAGCTATGGGCAACTATATTGCGCTAGTAAAGCACTGCCTAGCTATGGGCAACTATATTTCGCTGGATACAATGCTGCTTAGCTATGGGCAGTTATATGTCAATATCCTTAATGCTGCTCACCTTCTTATATATATATATATATATATATATATATATATATATATATATATATATACATTTTGTTCACTAATACATAGGCCATGTCAATGCTTTTTACTACAATTTCATTCATATATGTCAGGAATTATTTTATATACTAATTTAAAACATAAAATAGAAAGGGGAGTGGTGGGAATAGAACCGGGAATGCCTTCTCTTTGTGCGAAGGCTCTACCACTACACTATTGCTATTTGGCTTAATTTGCATAAACATCTCTTATTATGCTCTTCGATGTCGAAATTGCTAACTGTAGCTAAGCAATGGGCACACCAGTGCAATCACACGCAAATACGGGCAGCTATATCGGGTATTATAAATGAAAAATTAAAGGTTTACATTTTATAATTACAAAGGGGTTTAGTATGTGGGGATGTGTAGTGTTCGCTATGTATACATTTCAGTGGACTCACTCATTGCACTTGTCATTTTTACATTTATATATTTACAGGGGCGTGGATATTTGCACTTCTCGGCAGTCCAACACGCCCCCTGCAGTCATACACGCTCCGTGTTAGCCTTCCAGTTGAGTCAGTGCTCCCTCATGAATATGCATAGCGTGCTGACATCTTCCTGTTACACTGCCGTTTGCGTGTAAGACTTATTTAGTCTTACATGGAGGATTACTGAATCCCCCCAATGTCATCTTACAACTGGATGGGCAATAATTTCTATATGTTGGATAAGAGACACTTGATAATTTAAAATTCTCCAAGTTGATGAGTGTTGTCTCCACTTATAAATCTATAGTTAAACATATAAAGATATATATATATTCACTTCAGAAGATTGAAACACTATATATATATATATATATATATATATATATATATATATATATATATATATATATAATATATACACACACACACACACACACACACACACACACACATATATATATATATATATATATATATATATATATATATATATATATATATATATATATATATATATATATATATGTATGTATATATATATATATATATATATATATATATATATATATATATATATATATATATATATATATATGTATATATATATATATATATATATATATATATATATATATATATATATGTATATGTATATATAGAATATATATATATATATATATATATATATATATATATATATATATATGTATATATAGAATATATATATATATATATATATATATATGTGTGTGTGTGTGTGTGTGTATGTAAGTATGGATTCACTTTATAATCCTGAAGTACTGAAATCTCGAATTTCAGTATCTCAAGACTATAAAGCTGAACATTCACAATATCAAAACCCCAAAAGCGCGAGATTCAAAATCGTTACTTTTAAATACACCCTCCACCACACAAACATACATACACCTTCCTCCCCACACTACAACAAGCCAACAAAATCCACACAAACACAACACCACAAATACATACAACTACCCTACATATAAGCAGGCACCCCCCCATATGTGTCGTTGCGCCGCCCACACCCCCACTACTTGTATATACTAACTCTGTGGTTGCACTAAAATGACAAATACACTAAACCCATCACTACATACTCTATATTCTCCTTGCACAAACACAAACCACAAATGTACAGACACCACCACTCTCAACACTTTCACACTCACACTCTAACCTACCTTCCCTAAACTACACCTAAAACTTCTCAACTCACTCACATACACTCAAATCCCTACCCAAAACCCTTAAAAAAACAGCACTTACCTGAATATCCACATATATCCACACAACAGCAGGCAAACCATATCCCACAGTACATCGTGGTGCAGAAGGTTGTGGGTTCAATTCCCTTATCAGGTAGAATGAATGCTAACACTACAGTGCAGCATAAGAAGTGGTGCTGCACTCCTGGGTGTTATCCTTCAGATGAGATGAGATGAGATGTTAAACCAAAGCCCCATCTTGAGTTAGTGGTAGCTCAGGTGGATGTAAAAGATCCAATGGCACCTGTCAAAATGAGTAGAGAAAGTTCTCCGATGCCTTGGCCAAATTTCTCTGAGTGATATAAATACCATCTTAGCTGAAAAAGCGGTAACTAGCCTAGTGCAAGATGAACACAGTGAGACAGTGCACATGGAAGAATCACAAAGACAAACAGGGAGGTACCTGTTGATGACAAGGTGATACATCAGCAACAGACATGCACACACACACACACACACATACGCGCACACACACGCACACACACACACACGCGCACACACACGCACATACACACACACACACACACACACACACACACACACACACACACACACACACACACACACACACACACACACACACACGCACATTGCTTGCCTCTGTCTATAATAAAAACACAATAAAGTGAAAACTAACTCTTAAGGGCAAACATAACAAAAATAAATAAACAGACCTTGCTGACAGTGCAGGTATAGCTGATTACAAACTACAGACAGACAGTGCAGGAAACTTGTACAGTAAACAACTGCTTTGGAAAGAATACCAGTTAAACTAAGTTTTGTTTGTCATCACATCCCTCCCTAATTGCAAGCCCAGGTATATAACACAGAATGTTTTGGGTAATGACCCAGTGCAAGCTTAGCATTTTGAGTACCATTTAGAGTACTAGCAAAGTGATAAGTTAAACTAGTGCTGGAGCATTAGTAACAAGAGGGAACGTGCGAGAGTGGCGGACCACCCTAGTCTTCATCAATATACTGTCCCCATACATGGACTGCTCTGCACTTTTCATGAGAAGGTCATGATTGCCAGCAAGCAGAAGGGCAATTGCTGAGTATGTGATCTGAAGATCCTGTGAGCACTGTGTTCGACAGTTTCCACGTTCCCAAACTTATTCTGTGGTACAGTATTAATCATGGATGTCACATTCCCCTCTCTGCTACTTAAATTCCAGCAGCTGTACACCATCCATGTGGATGTGACAATTGGTATACTGCTAACATCTGCAGTGGTGTACACAAGTCATGTGACAACATGTTATTCAATGTTCATCTATGTTAAAGAAGTATAGCGAATATTTATAGAACAGCACCAAATCCTCAAAAAGTTAGTTCCTCTTCCATAAATGCAGCCCTGAACCCCAGAAAATGCGGGGTTAAGAAAAAAATAATAATAGCCATCATAAGCAAGCAATAATGCCTAGCAGGGTGTGCATTAATGTGTAATTAATGCCCACCCAGGGGTGTTGTGAAGCCTGACAGCGCAGGCGGAGGGCCTCCACAACCCTTGAAGGGCATTAATTACCCATTAACACACACTGTGGAGGGCATTATTGTACTTAGACAATGGGCTTTCTGTAAAATTGCTGTGTCGTAATTACTTACGTATTTTTTAAGTACTATTTTATTTTTTTAAATATATTTTTTATGTAAAATAGTTTCTCTGCCTAATGTTTCATTCTTGCTGTAGTATATGTTAAGGATGTTGGAGGAAGCATTTTACATCTAAAATGTAACACTATAAAAAAATCCAGGTATTTACTTTATATATATGGTTCCTTACTCCTAAAAGGTTTGGTTTATTGCCAGTCATTGAAGACAGAAGTTACTAAATAATGACATACATTTGAATTTCAAATTTTTATTTCCTATAAATAATGACATGCATTTGAGTTTCAGATTTCATATCCTTGAGAAAATTTATGCTAACAACACAAATCATGTTCTTCTAGCAACTATCAAAGTTTATAAGAGCAATATTTAAAATGTGTTCCTATTTCTTAGCATACCCCCCTCAGTTATGTTAGGCTTTGTCCATATTTCTTGTGTTAAGAGTTTGACAGGTATGTCTAAGTGGTGAAGAAGTACATAAAAGCTGCCAGGGATCATTCTCTCTTCACTCTCTCTCCCATACGCTACCAGGGATCATTCAAGGGCTTTCACACTTCACTCACACTCTCTTTCTCTATCACTCTTTTTCTCCCGCCCCATACAGTCTCTCAGCTTTCATGCACATGCTAATTCAGACATGCAAAGAGAAACATAAACACACATACACACACACACACACACACACACACACACACACACACACACACACACACACACACACACACACACAACTTTTCTGTTTCACAGCAGCGACCACTCTCTGTCTCTTACTATCATGCAAGCATACACTCTCACACACATGCTTAATTTTAGTTATTTTTTTTGTTTTACACTTGCTAAACCGCAGAAGTGCTGCTTAGCAAGTGTAAAATAATGGCTCACTTACTCTCAGTTTCACTGACATGCATGCATACACTTGCAGACAGACATAAACACTCACACACTTTCATTTTTCAGTTTATTTTTCTTTTTAATATACCTGTCTGCTCATGATTGGCTGTGGAGTTTTACAGTGTCGATTTGCCAGCCCAGCACCCAACCTTCCACAGAAGGCACACACATGCACACCCTCACACCTAGGGCCAATTAAGAGTGTCCAATCCACCTACAGCATGTCTTTGGGATGAAACCAGAGCACTCGGAGGAAACCCACGCGACCACAGGGAGGACACGCAGACTTTGCAAAGAAGGCACCCCAGCCGAGAATTGAACCAGAGAACCTCTTGCTGTGAGGCGGCAACGCTAACCGCTGCACCACCATGGTGACCCCTAACTGGGAAAAAGCCAAAAGAAGAAGAAGACACTTGCTAAGCAGCAGAAGCGCTGCTTAGTGAACTTAAAATAATGGGAGACATTTAGTTTTCTCAATCCTAGCTCCACGGCAGCTTGATATGCTGCCATGAATCAGCAGACTTGTTTTTCACGGGCATTACTTGTACATTAATACCCTGCTGGAGAATGTTCGTTCTCCAATCAGGGTAGAGATGTACAGTAAGCCCATTCTTAAAGCCATAATAGATATGCAATTACAAAATATCTCTTATTCCAAAAGGTCAATAACTTATTTTTTAAAGGTGTACAATGTGATATGCCTATATCCATGTTGATCAGTGCAGCTGAACACTCCCCTATGAGCATCATTGCTAAGATATGATTTTAGCTTACACTGTAAACCATAGGTGAACTAAAACTGTATGGTAAAAAGGAAACTCCATCTTCCACATATCACAGTGCACACTTACTTATGAGCAATGCTAATTCACTTTGTACCGAATGTAAATATTGTTTGATATTTTATTTATTTTTATTGAGTATTAAATAATAGTTTGCTCCATTATATACCCAGTTGTTTTAACTTCAGACATGTTCACTTATATTAATATTTCTACTCCTTAAAATATTTTACAATTTTGGAATCTTCTGTGAATTTTTCTACCTAGGCTGTCTCTGAAATTGGCCAGTTTTGATCAGTTCATTACTCTGGTAAACAAATATAAATAGCATAAAATAAATGTGATGTAATTTTTGCCCTTGTAGCAGTGGTGTCTTCCTCTCCTTGTTTTTCTTATTGTGTAATTGATTCCTGTAACTTTCAATATACTTCATGGATTTGAGTGAATGGAGGTGAAAGTCATGCACTGTTCATTCAGTGAGACCTGCATTTTGAGGAAGGTGATAAAAAGAACATCAGAATGAAGAAAATCTTTGCAGTATTCACCAACACTGTGATCCTTATACCACTAAACATTACTTGGAATGCTGCAGATGCAGAAATAGGTGATACGGTGACCTCATGGCATTTGTAACCTACAGCAGCAACAGCATGTCATCCTGAACATGATGCCATCCTTTACTAGAGCACGACGCAGTCTATTATTCTGGCTGCAGAAATAAAGCTGTATTTCTTCTTTGAGGACACGCACAGTGTGTGTGTGTGTGTGTGTGTGTGTGTGTGTGTGTGTGTGTGTGTGTGTGTGTGTGTGTAAAATTCTCATATTTAGGATGGCAGCTTGGTTAACTAATTGAGGCTCAAACCCCGTAGCTTCAGTGCAGAACCTTAGAGCCTGAAACCTCTACATCAACTGCCAGTCACAAGCAAGTGCATTTCAAGGACCATTGAGATTCTGTGCATTTTCAAGGAATGTCGACTTTCTGTGCATTTACAATGTGTAACCATGAAATGGACACACCCTTAGAATTGTACATACATGTATTCATCACATCATCTGGGCTTGTAGTAGGGAATACTGATATTGTCTGGCCGAACACTTGCAGATCACAAAAGTGATAGGGCCGATGTATTGGGAAATGGCTGATATCCCTGCACAAGCTAGCATAAATGGAATACCCCATGCATATCTGTGACTCAGATATAAGCAGTGTACATAGCACACATGCACCCAGCTCACCCAAACGCCACCCACAGGTACCTCTCCGGTCTTATCTCTACTATTGGGAATGGGTACAATATGACCTTCACCAGTGTATGGCACGAGTGGAAGAATGCAGCATGCAGTGCCAGCATCCACACCACCTGATCAATACTGATAGAAAGTATTGGCATGAACACCTAGCACACCTAACCTGTCACCCCAGGGGAATATACTGTATGGCAGTCTGGGACTGTAGGACTGACAGAATGCAATGGCCTGCTACAGCTGGCCTGTAGCACCAACAAATGGCCTACAGGCCCCTGCCAAAGGTCTGCATCTCACCATTACTGCCAATGTATGTTATGTCATGGACACCCAAATAACAACATACACTCCACATAAGCCATATGCAAGGCCATGTGGACAAACCACAGTAACATATCCACCATTTCCCACTGTATGAACTGTGGACCAACACCAAAACACAGCTGTGATGAGGTGATCACTACAGGGAAAGTATCAGAGAATGTATGCATAATGTATGGAAGAGGATAGAGTAATGGAGGTGGGGGTGGGAGCATGGGCAGCATGGAATGTGCAAAGTCTGATACACAGCCATGTGCACATACTATCCCTGGCTGCAAACACAGACATGGGTGGCTGAAAACCTGCCCGTACACCACAATAGGGGTAATGTCCTGACTTATGACCCCTGCCTCTGGATAACTTGTGGGAATCTGTACAGCTGTGAGGTATTGCCACAGCAAGATAAGGCCATGCTGTCACATTGATGGATGTACAAGTATGGGATCTTCTGCCATCACTGTACCAAGGTGCTGAACTGGATACACATACCCAGCAGCAAGTGTCTGCAGCTCCCCCTCCAGAATGGCATAACATTCCATGAATATGTAGGCGTATGACCACAATACTGGACACAGCTACATTCACCCTGTGTTCCCCAGGACATCACTGCCAGCAAATATGTCCACCTGACAGTACCTGAGGACATAAAACATCACAGTGTATAACAGTACACATGTCTGAATATCTCTGCTGACACCAGTACCATGTAGCAGAAGCAGCACAGACACAATCACCTACAGTACACATGATCCCTTGCACAGTTTGACCCCATATTGCCAACTGATCTACAGATATGCTGCAGACACAGTCTGCTAGCTGTAGGTGTATAACACAAAGGTCTGTACTGGAGTACAAACTACCTGGAATGTATCCACACATTCAATACAGAAGGGCATACTGTGCATGCTCACACTCTTAAACAAATGAAGCCCATGTCTGTCAACAACAGTGGACCATACATATCCGACAGTTGCAGATGTTAGTGCATACACTCCTCAGTATGCAACAGTCATGCTTTGCACACACATTGGATAGGAATACAGACATATATATATCCAAGGACAACAAACAATAATATGACAAAAGTACACATACATAGATGTGTGGAAGAGAGTAACAGTGACAAAGAACCTTCTATCATGAGGCCTGTTCCACCCAGGACACAGCCAAATGGCTACAACCACATGATGTGTAAATGTCACTCACTATAGAAATTAGCCACTGGTATCCCTCAGCATTAAAGACTGTGGTGCAATTGCTAGCTGTGCAATATGACTGTACAAGGTAATAGTCATCCAGCAGTTGTATATACGTACCTGTGAAATATAAACCTGCATGTGCCTGAGTGTGGTGTGTCTACGTCTAGATGAATGGGTTATGGCCCATGCACATACACTGCCCTCCCCATAGCCCTACTATGACAAGCCTGCTGATGTCATTCACTTTGAAATACACCTTTGGGAAAGAAGTAGCCCAGTAATCTCCATGGTGCATCCTATAACTGTGTAATGCTATAGTGTGATAAACTAGTTAGGTAGGATTTTAAATCCCAGAAATGGAAACTGTGTGTGTGTGTGTGTGTGTGTGTGTGTGTGTGTGTGTGTGTGTGTGTGTGTGTGTGTGTGTGTGTGTGTTTCTCTGTCTGTGTACGGAGGAATGCTTTTTAGGCTAGTCACACTCATTACATTTCAAATGCCCTACTTTGGCAAGCCTGCTGATGTCATTCACTTTGAAATACACCTTTGGGAAAAGAGTAACCCAGTGATCTCTGTGGTGTGTCCTATAACTGCATAATGCTGTAGTGTGATGTACTAGTTAGGTAGGTGTGCTAATCCCAAACATGACAATTGTGTGTGTGTGTGTGTGTGTGTGTGTGTATGTGTGTGTGTGTGTGTGTGTGTGTGTGTCTGTTTGTGTATGGAGCAATGCTTTTTAGGCTAGTCACACTCACTACATTTCAAATGCTTTACTTTGGCAAGCCTGCTGATGTCATTCACTTTGAAATACACCTTTGGGAAAAAAGAAACTCACTAATCTCTGTGGTGCATCCTATAACTGCATAATACTGGAGTGTAATAAACTAATTAAATAGGAGTTCTAATCCCAGATATGAAGACTGTGTTTGTGTGTGTGTGTGTCTGTCTGTGTAGGGAGTAAAGATTTTTAGGCTAGTCACGCTCACTACATTTCAAATGCCCTATTTTTTGCAAGCCTGCTGATGTCATTCACTTTGAAATACACCTTTGGTAAAAGAGTAGCCCAGCAGTCTCCATGATGCATCCTATAACTGCGTAATGCTGTAGTATGATAAACTAGTCACATAGGAGTTTTAATCCCAGACATGGCAACTGTGTGTTTCTGTGTGTGCGTTTCTGTCTGTGTAGGGAGCAATGCTTTTTAGGCTAGTCACACTCACTACATTTCACATGCCCTACTTTGGTAAGCCTGCTGATGTCATTCACTTTGAAATACACCTTTGTGAAATGAATAGCCCTGTAATCTCTGTGGATTGCCCTATAACTGCATAATGCTGTAGTTTGATAAACTAGTTAGGTCAGAGTTCTAATCCCAAACATGGCAACTGTGTGTGTGTGTGTGTGTGTGTGTGTGTGTGTGTGTGTGTGTGTGTGTGTGTGTGTGTGTGTGTCTGTCTGTCTGTGTAGAGAGCAATGCCTTTTTAGGCTAGTCACACTCACAACATTTCAAATGCCCTACTTTGACAAGCCTGCTGATGTTATTCCCAGTGAAATACACCTTTGTGAAAGGAGTATCCCAGTAATCTCCATGGCATGTCATATAACTGCGTAATGTTATAGTTTGATAAACTAGTTTGGTAGAAGTTCTAATCCCAGACATGGCAAGTGTGCATGTTTGTGTGTAGGTTTTTTTGTCTGTGTAGGGTGCAATGCTTTTGAAGCCATTCACAGTCACTACAACCTCCACTGACCTTCTTTGGCAAGCCTGTTGATGTCATTCCCAGTGAAATACACTTTTGCTGAAGAAGTAGCCCAGTAGTCTCTGTGGCACATCTTATAACTGTGTAATTTTGTAGTGTGTTAAACTATACAGGTAGGAGTTCTAATCCCAGACATGGCAAGTGTATGTTTGTGTGTATATGTGTGTTTGTCATTCGTACCCTCGGTGGAAGTGGCTGTCAGTGTGCAACAACTGGACTCATTGGGGAGTGGGTTTTGCAAATTCCTTATATGGTGGCCCTATTATATGTCACAATGTCCATCTTACAAGGATAACAGATGTGAAATAGCCAAGAGGCTGGGGTTCCAATCCATACCCCTACATGTGACATCAAGGCCTGGTGAACAAAGTTAGCAACCCTTGTATTACCCAGAGAACACTGTTAGCCCATGTCTTATACACAAACACACTTGCCTAGGCAACAACTGCTATGTTGGTAGTACCCTGCATATTGCCCACAGATAGTAACCATGGTGTGATTGTAGTGGACTACAGAGTGCAAGGCACCCTGTCCATCAGTACAATAGGCACGTACATGAAGACAGTGCGCCTTCACTATGTTCCCCACTGGACACCTGCAACACCTGTGGTGCCATCAAATGTGACCCACAAAAGACATACCATGCCTTAAACACATGCCCTGTATGGACAGATTCCACTGATACCAGGGAATACCTGTATCATGCTATCGATGTAGGTGCAGGGTCAACCTGCTATCCATTACCAGTTCTCACTACATGAGGCCAGGACTGGCACATCTGATGATAATCTGTGTATACAACATTGGCCAGACACCCGAGGTACAGATCCACATGTCATTGTACAAGCATGTGGGACATGTGCACATCCCAGACATCGCCCATATTATGGACTAAAGAACAAGCAATGCACAGCAATGGCCGCACACAATAGTTACCCAGGTGACTGGATGGTGAATACAATACCCACCTTGTGGGCCAATTCAGACACTACACCCCTTAGCCACACTGCAGACCATTGTCATGTGGGCTGATGCCAAGGTATACCCTTCTCCTAACCTTGTATAGCCTTCTGGAACTGTCAACCACTACACACCCATGAAGCAATGCATGCATGCATGTCAGTACTGGCACCCTGTGTCTATGTGTGTTTTGTATGATACTTTTGACAACATTCACACTCCCTACAACTCCCATTGGCATACTGAAGCATGCTGTCTGATGTCAGATACCTTCACATACCCTTTGTCCATATAACCTCTGGATACCCCTGTGGTGCATGTGATACGGGTGCATTACTGTATTGTGGCAAACTAACTAGTTAGGAAGTGTATTCCTGACCCTGCCAAGTGTATCAATGTGTGTGTGTCCCTGAAAGAGTGTGGCTGTGTTGATGCAGACACATGTTCATGTGGACAGGTACGTTTACTATATCTACCATATCGCTACCATATTACTGTTGCAGATGTCACTCACCAGCACATATAAGTTTGGACAGCTCAACATGTAAGGTATGTGGTGCATGCAATAACTGCATAGACATATGATAGCAATACATAGTCAGTCAGGGATTTGAAACCCTGTATTGGTAAGTGTGTGACACAAACATGCATACATTTTACTCTCCTACCCCCTCCATGACTTACTTTGTCTCTGTCTGTCTCTCTCACTCCCTCTCTGGTGGATGTGGAGAACTACACCTATTTTGCTTAGGCAGCAGCTTGTGTTTTGATCAGCTGATGGCCTCTGCATGAATTGCAGCCCTCCTCTAGCTGATTGCATGTGGAACAGCTGTGGTAACATCCCCATAGCCATTTGCATGGAAACACACTCCAGTATATAGGAATATCATGTTGGTGTTGGGCCTTTTCATTCCCTGTGAGCAGGACCTAGATGTGATGTTTGACAAACTGCATCACAAATGGATTTGGGATTTACCTCTAACAACATACACTGTGGAAACAGGCCAACGCACGGGAGGGTGATGTGCCTGACATGACTGCAGAATGTAAGTGTTGCTATTATGCATTTGGAGTAATGTTGATTTAACAGGGTGTGTGTGTGGATATGGCTGGTCTACATGTTTCAATACCTGTCATGACAGTGCTATGTTTTTGAGGAAACTCCCATGTATACGGTAATCTGCAAACTGGGCAGTGTGTGGACCCTTCTGTTTCTTGTGTTACTCACAGAACACCTATCTGAAAACTGCAGAAGCATAGTGTGAGTACTGCAATCAGTACATGGTGATAGCCATGAGAGTTACTGACCTCATATCCCTCATAGAACATATATGACAACAAACTCTGGTATGACAGTAAATATATGAGGTTATCACAGCAACATGCCAATATTGGGGCAGTGTTCATAGCTCCAGCCACAAGTCTGTCAACCTTTGTACATATGTCATGCAGTAAGAGGTGCTTATGTCCTGTACACCATTATTTATTGACATCATACCTGATAACAACCCAGTCAGATATCAGACTGCTAGACATGTTATGTATAGCAGAGGTTGTTTCTAAGGATATAGCTTGGCCATTCTGCAGTGGTGTGTACAGTACTGGGGTCTGTGTACTTAGGGTGATTGAAAGTATGTGTATTACACATATGTACCTTGGGCTGTGCACAGACTGTGGTAGATGCCATTGTTGTCAGTCCTGTTCTATCTGATGTTACATGCTGCTCCAGTGTATGGTACGATATTGGCTCACATGTCTGTAGGGCAAGACACACGTGTCCCATACCACACAGACAGCCATTGGACCCAACAGTGCCATGACCCAGTGTATGTAGGGTCAGTGTTTGAATGGCACATATGAGGATAGTGTTCATCAGACAGTCCATATAGTGTCATATTGAGCTTGTGTACCATCTGTGGCTATGGCTGTGTTTACATTGGTTGATGGTATGCACTTTCACACAGGTGTCTGTTACTCTGTGCTGTGACATATGTGCAGAGCCCACTATAATCACAGGTACATGTGTATACCCCCATATAAAATGTAGTCCAGTGTTGTGGCAGTCCGCCTGTAGTTTGCACAGTGCTTTGTGACATACCTAGCAGCCTAGTGTAATTACCCAGTGTGCTGATATGTCCAATTATTTGCAAGACATACTGTTGCCAGGCAACCATAACCGTTGTGTATTTCTGACAAAGCAGTGGGATTCTGTACAGATTTATGTCACTAACTACAGGGTAGTATGTGGCCATGTGACCCCTGCACCATCAGGTATTATGTGTCAGGTCAGACTGGCATGTGTGCATGCATAAACTGTGTGGGCATATGTAGTCCAGTATTTACGTGATATACCCATGTACATGGCTATTAACATCCACATTGGGAGGTGTGGTCCACATGTCTTGCATGAAGGGGATATGTGTACACCTCTGGACTGACCACAGAGTGCCACACTGTCCACATATATTGGTTATATCTCTGCTGTAGTCCACAGGATCATTACTGTGCTAGCAGTGGTACTATACTATGATGTCCTTAGGATGTCTGTTAGTAGTCAATGGTACACATGTCAAAAGTAGATGTGACCTCCCACATGCAACATGTCTCTTAAGAGAAACCCTATTACAGTAGCGACAGTCTACATATATACCTGTAATACATACATGACATCCCCTTGCACTAAGAGATTGGGACTATTGGGGCTGAGGTAGGACTTCATTCCATGTTCTAGACATATGGTGAATATATATGTATATATATTCATCCATGTATCTATATAGATATATATACATATCGACATACATAGATGTATATATATATATATATATATATATATATATATATACATATATACACATACATATACATACAAACACTCAAATATATCCATATACACAGCAATATAGGCTGTGCATACATATATATCTATATATACACACACATATATATATATATATATATATATATATATATATATATATATATATATATATATACATATATATATATATATATATATATATCTATATATATATATATATATACATATATATATATATATATATATATATATATATATATATATATATATACATACAAAGAGATCTACACATTGCCATATATATGATGCACTATGCAGAGATGTAGACAGACATATGTATGAATATACATTTGTATGTACATGTAGACATATATCAACATATGTATATGTATATATCCATATTCCTGTCATGTGTAAACATCACAGTTGTGTATACCTTCCCAGATGTATCTCACCGTATGTATCTGATATGTGTACCACCCCCTAACCAGAAAACCACAGTGAAAAGCTTCTCTAAAGCAAATTTCACACTCCTCAAAACCGAGGTGGAATACTTCAAAGCCCCCGGGCCTGTCGAAAATAAGGCCCAGACCGCAGAATCCTTTATAAACGCAATCTATGAACACCTTCAGGAATGCATGGATCATGCGATCCCAAATAAAACCAAGACCCAATCCTCCAAAGGCAGACGTCCTGTCTGGTGGACCCCAGCCATAAATAAACTATACAATAGAAGGAGGAAGCTACTAAATGATAGAGCAAAATCCCAAAAAGGGAAGGCATCACTGATCAGTATTAGCAAAAAACTATGGGCACTCATAAAATTGTCTAAGGCCAGCTTCGAGGGAAAAATTGCACAGGACACTAAGGATAATCACAAGGCTTTCTTTAGTTATGTTAGGAACCTGGGTGGTAACTCCCAGATATGCTCAGAATTAGTCCAAAATGACAAAAAAATACAGCGAACCCACAGACATTGCCAACATCCTAGCTGACAGGTTCAGTGCAAACTTCTCCCCCCCTCCCCACCAAAAGGCCAAATATCTATCCCAGCAGAGTGCTGCCCCCCTGACATCTCAGATGCTCAGGTAAGAGCCGCCCTCTCCAAAGAAAAAAACACAGCATCAATGGGACCAGACAGTGTCCCGGGCTGCATCCTATATGAACTCCAAGAAGAGCTAAACCCGAACATAAAACTACTGTTCAGTCTCAGCCTTACTATAGGATATGTGCCCAAAGAGTGGCGTACAGCAACAGTGGTCCCTCTCCATAAAGGTGGTGCCTCAACGGATCCTGGAAACTATCGCCCCATAAGCCTGACTAGCTTGGTCTGCAAAGCTATGGAAAGGATCATCATGGACCTCATAAATAAAGATATTGAGGACCTACAGACACTGGATCCTGTCCAGTTCAGCTTTGTTAAGGGCAGATCCTGCCTCTTAAACCTGGTTGATTTCTTTGAAACTGTCACCAAGGCCATTGACGAGGGGAAGGTGGTCCACACAGCCTACCTGGACCTCACAAAATCATTCGATACAATACCCCACTCAGGCATTATAGATAAGCTCACCAGCTTAAATATAAACCCCTATGTCACTAGATGGATTGCAAACTGGTTCAAGGACAGAACCCACATGGTTAGAATTGCTGGAGCCATGTCAGACTCCAAACCAGTTACAAGTGGTGTCCCACAAGGCTCAGTCCTGGGACCTCTCTTGTTCGGTATATATTTCTCGGAGGTACAGGCCAACACAGAAAGACTGTGGCTGACCAAGTTCGCAGATGACTGCAAACTGGGTGCCATAATCGACTCTCCAGCTGACACAAGCATCCTCCAAAAGGGCCTCATAGAAACAGACAACTGGTGCCAGAGGCATGGCCTCAAACTAAATGCCAAAAGTGTATAGTCATCCCTTTGGCAAAACAAAGTGCCCACAAATTACCACATAGGTGGTAATCCATTAAGTACAGAAGAAGTAATTAGGGACCTGGGGACCCAAGTCGATAGCAATCTCTCATTTGACAACCACGTGGCCAAAGTGGTTAGAAAAACATTTTATATAGCCCACCTAATCATGAAGGGATTCACATCTAGATCAGGGGAGGTCATCGTGCCTCTTTACTCATCCCTCATCAGGCCCATAATTGAGTACAATGCCCCTTTTGATATGTACCTTACCAGACACCTGCAGCAACTGGAAAGACCCCAAAAGTACCTCACCAAGAGGATCAAAGGGCTCAAACAGATGCCATATGCTGCCCGGTTAAAGAAACTCCAGCTCTACTCAGTGGTCTACCGCCTGCTCAGAGTCGATCTGTGCCTGACATATAAAGCCATATCCAACCCGGAATTAATGGACATGCTGCACCTCAGAAAATCCAAATCCCATCGAGCTGCGCGCTCGAGAGACTTGAACCTCAGCAATGAAATAAATAGGACATGCTGGAGGGACAGATTCATAACCCAGAGGCTCCCTTCACTCTGGAATAAAATCCCAGTCTAGGTTAGGGGGAGTCCCTCATTGACTCTCTTCAAGAGGAATCTTGATGAGTGGATGGGAGATCGTAGGTTTACCCCGGGTATCACTTCTGTGTCGCTGTTAGACAGAGGCACAGTATACTAACCTCGAAAAAGGACATAGCAAAATAAATTTAAAATGGGTGGCGAAAGCCAAACAAATTCTGACTAGGCTTATAAATGCCCTAGGGCAGATAGCCTAGTATGAACCTATGAACCTATGATATAACAACATATTTGATGCAACAGTAATATCAATAACAAGTACTACACAATTGTGGAAGTAAAAGCAATTGTTCAATAATAATCAATATGTGTATTGACAGATATATTGGCAAAACAATAACTGGCTTCATAGTGGTCATGGTGTAGTGGTTAACTGTTTTGACTATAGTGTACAGGGTCCTGGGTTTGAGACCTGCAAGGGCTGTTTATTTTGTTGTTGGAAAGAACAATGGTGGTCAGATACAGAGTGGTTAAGGCAGTTTTGAGCAGCTTTAAGCAGGTTTGTGCAACGCTAAGTGGTGCTAACGTACGGTTAAATGTATGTACGCTTACACTGTGTGGGCTTCGCTTTCCAGTGCGCAAATCTGCTTAGCTATTATATTGGAGAAATGTTGACACCTGCTAAGCATGGCTTAGCCCTGGTAACCAGTTCTTACCACCCAGTCTGATAACATAGCAGGGTAATGACATCTGTAATAAGTGTATGCGATGCCATGTACAATACATGCTTCTATGTGCTTTCATTACAGTAGCAAGGGATGTGAGTATCATGTCTGGGACACACAAGTATATGAGACCTGTACAGCACTGTTATCCATGCGAATGTAATACATACAGGGGTAGTAACCCAGGGTACATGCTGTCACACTGGCAGGTAGTGTATCATGGTGGTACTACTGTTAGCAGTGCTTTCCCAGGCAAGAGTAGAGTGCTAAATGTAGTACTGACAACAAGCATGCCTGTTGGCATAGCTGGACTCTGAAGCTTCCTTGTTGTGTTTCTGATGTGTGAGCTTTTTCTCAGTATATATCCCCTACTGAATAATGATCCAACATGTGGAATGTAACTGTAGACTACCATCTGTACAGCACATGTTAGTGAGGGCTTCCAACATGTAGTTATGGCATACATATTGTTGTCAAATGTCTATCTGTCTACACATTCATCCTACTGCATAGCAATTTGCCAAGCTGATGATTGTTAGTCCCTGTACAGATGTGCAGATGGCAGGTATCCAGCTGTGATATGTACAGGCAACCTATGCTTGATCGACACTGACATATCTGCCCAGCTGTGTAATAACTAGCACATATAGGAGACAACACCCTGTACGCACCACATGTCATGAGTACCTGCACCACACTACCACAGTCAACAGAACATGTTTGGGTACAGGTCTCCATCACAGACACTAATCATGTGTTGCAATGCATGTTGCATACATGTCAACTAGATCACCTCAGTGGCCATGTGCAGGAGACACCCAGAGGATTGGCTGATGCATGTCACTTTCACCCTGAGGGTCACCACAGTGGTGACTGCTGGCACATGACAGGTGCAGGATACCACTGTACACACATCCCATACACAACCCATCCCTCCATGGACAATAGCCAGGTACACATCTATGACCACCTGCAGTGATCTACCACTGTACTGCCACATGTCTATGTGTGCATTACTGAGGATAGCAGTGTCTGTGTGTTAGTACACCTGTACTTGGGAATTCCATGAGGGCCTTCACAACCACCGCAACACCCATTGCCATAGTCAGTTGTGGCTGCTGCTGTATCAGACATTACGCTCCTCTCTCTACCGGCTACACAAGCTTTGCAGTACCAGTACAACAGTGTTGTACAAATGGGTTGATAGGTATGGGATACTCCCTGAGTTCTGGCAAGTGTGTGTATGTGTGCATGTCTGTATATCTGTAGGGTACAGCATTCCGAGACCACATACTCCTACTACAATATGCATTGCCACACAGTAGTACAGATTGCGTTGCTGCTGCCCATAGGTGAGGCATGACAATGCAACACCCTACTATGCCTGTGACATGTGCATTAGATGCATGTTCCTGTAGTACCACTGTCAGGATATACAATGGGTTGTATCACAGTCATGGGCAATGTGTGATAGTGGATATGTCAAAGTGTCATCATGGGTTCCAGGGAGTACAATATCCACTGGGGGATGTGGGTGCTGTATATACTGTCATTACACCATGGTACACCCGTTATATGTCCCATGTACCACTTTATGGTGATCACTGTCACCAACCATACAGGTAACTGATACCACAATCCAGCCCAGTTATGCATGTGCTGTGTGCAGCCTACCTGTAACACATTGGACACATGGACAAGTTAGTTAGCAGCGATAGGCCCAGGTCTCTCAGATGTGTGTCTGTCTGTTATGTATCTGTTGATGTGTATATGATGGTATGTCACACTATGTTTCGTCCATATACAACCATAACATCCCCCATTAGCATACTGTACATGTCTGGGGATGTTCTGCATGTAACATGTAACCTGGAACACACCTCACCCTAAACGCTGTGTGGTGTGTGTAATGAAAGCCACACAGTTCAGTAGCACTACATACCTAGGTAGGGGTCTAGCCCCAGTGTTGCCAAGTAAAAGTGTGCACTGTATGTGGATGGGTCTACATCACGTTGTAGATTATACAAACCCCAGGGGTCACCTATCCATGTGGCACAAGCAATTACTGTTATACAAACCTGTGACATGTGTTTAACTCTACCCCAGATATGTCACACCCATGGTGTCACAGCAGTGCTATACTCCTTGTGGAATATGACTGCAGATCATCCTCCTGCGGACACATGTACACCTACAACACCAATGGAAAACATTATGGAGACCACAATCAACCAGTGTTACTAACAGCTCTAATGCATCATTGCTGGACGGCTACACTACCTGACATGTATGCATTAAACTTTACTCCTGACATGTTACACTGCAGTACTTTAGTACAATGTAGTACAGTCACTGTGTGCATCAGAACTATATTAGTCTGTCCCTGTATTGATGGTATGGATGATATGGATGTGGCATAGGTATCATCATATGCACAGGGTGTTTTGTTGGTTTGCCCGAGGCTGCGGGTGGCCCATACATTTGACACCATGTGTGTGGGTGAGGGGTGTAATGAGCTGAACTGGGCATGGTGATGTGGTTTGTGTAGGCATGGGGTTGCCTAGGTGTGTTCCTATAGTGTGTGGGTATGCATGCACACAGTTCTGCCATGTGGCCGCCCTATACAGGTGTTTATGGAAGCTGCAGTCCATACCTGGCAGGGTGTGCAGTTCACCACCTCCGGCCACAGACACGTGGACTGTGCCTGCCAGGGGTCCCATGGGCACATCCAGGTATAGGCCTCAATGTGCTACTCTCCCCTGATGACGACAGATGTCTGCTGGAACCAGGTCCCTCCTGGGACTTTCCAGGACCAGGTGCTCATGGCCTGCTGTGCTGTGGTGTGGACAGCATGCTCCCTGCTGTGTTGGGGCTGGTACTGTCACTATGGGAGAGCCTTGGTGTCCTAGCACATCCATGTTGACCGCCAGCTGTTGGTGTTGCTGGTCTATGTCCACGCGGCTGTCGCACACTCCCACCACATGTTCAAGCACGGACAAACCACGGTCGATGAGGCCCATCATCTCACCAAACCATCTATCCATGACCTCGGTATGAGCACGGAGGGCACCAGACAATTCAAAGAAGTTGTTGCTTGCAGATGTGAGAGCAGCCCTCTGCAGCTTTAGGCCCTGTCTGGTGTATAGTTTCATACATGCCTGCACCCCCATGACAGCCTGAAACATTCACCTTGTGGTACCAGATGTGGCATGTCTGTCAGGGGCATGATGACCAGCGGCCCTACCATGAGCACCCTGGGACATCTGTCTATGTGGTGCCCTGATGGACATCTGGCTATGCCTCCTGTGACCAGACACAGTAGGCATGGATACCACACTCTCCTGTGCACTGCCACCAACCACCAGCTGTCCCTAAGTTATGGCCACTGGTGATGGGGTATGTATAGGCAGTGAAACTGTGTGTGGGGTTGGGGTGACTAAGAGGGGGATGTCAAATGATGGCACTGTTTCAGCCCCTGACAACCTCATCTGTGCCTCAACAGTACTATCATCATCTTCGGTGTCTGTATGTACACCAACATCAGATTGCATGCAGGAGGGACCCTGACCCACCTCGTCACCTGTGGGGATAACAAGAAACACACTTTACAACCTGTACAGCATTGCATAACAGTACACACACACACACACACACACACACACACACACACACACACACACACACACACACACACACACACACACACATTCCACCTTAATACCTACTGTCCGTAAATTTACAGGCAGTCCCACATTTATTCCAGTATGTTCCACATCCTGCATCACAGTTGGAACATACATTTATTCATACCACTCATTAATGGATCATTCCTCTAAATGCCTAGACAAGTGATCAAAACACAAGACCTGTTACTCCCTTACCTCCTGACCTGAGTCAAGTGGTTTTACATGGCCTCACCACTGTCATTCAGTGTTCACCCTGTGTATTTCTAGACTTCATGAGCATGGCCCTATATGTCAAGGGCTACTATGTTCACTCCATAATGTCACACACTGGAGTGTCATATGTAAGTATTGCTCAGTACAGGCCATATATGCTGCTCAATCAGCCTATCATGTGACAACTGTAATATATGGATACACTCCCTTGTGTTTTCTAGTAATTCCCCAATGCATCTGTAGTTCTGCATGCGTGGGTTGTCAGTCACATCTCTGCTGAATGCGATATGAAGGGTATACCTGGTGTCTACTTTCCCTCCCAATGCATGTTCCATGCTACAGACCTTATTATACTATCAGCTGTCCTGTGATTACATATCAGACAAGTATTCCTGGTGTGTCATGTGTCAGTCCATGTGCATGTACTGCATGATCCCAAAGGGAAGTACTGATGTATGAACAACCCCACAATCACACATGTGCATACATGGACATCCACACACACACACACACACACACACACACACACACACACACACACACACACACACACACACACACACACATGCACACACACATCCTACATGCATCAACCTTCCTCCAGAGTGATCCTAGAGACAAAATAACCCCCTCCCACACACACACACACACACACACACACACACACACACACACACACACACACACACACACACACACATACACACAAGGTGAGTTTGCACAAAGATAGTACACACAGTCCTCCTATTACTCATCTGTTAACATGCATAACATATGGTACACAACAACATTCAGTACAGCTATAGTCAACCCATGCTAGCAACAGTATACATGTGTGTGATGAATGGGCTGTGTTAGTAGGTGATGCCCCTTCCCCTGGATACCACCGCACCCGTGTACACGGTATTAATGTGCACCTGTTCTGCATCCTGCCATGTACTGTGCACCAAACCTCACAGGTGTACAACCCATTGCTGAATGTGTAGTACTGTGTCAGTTATGTCAGCTCTAATGCTCACAGCCCCTATGTCTTTCAGCAACAAATACCTGGGATGATATGTGGACAGATATCTTTTGTGAATGCCTGATGTCTGGTTTACAGATCTCAACATCAGCGGACCATGTATGACCAATCCAATGCTATTACACTGACAACCCTCTAAACATACCATGGCTATGGGGGAATGTACACACCCTTATTGATATGATGCACCCTTACTTGATCTGCCATGGGACCACATCACTGCATATATTTACACTACATGAGCCCAGTATGTGACATACGTCCTGTACATTCACATGCAGTGTCTACGAAATGTGTTAGGTGTGAGGATGCTGACAACAATGCATACACTCTATGTGTGCATATGTGTACACACCCTTATCATGACAGTTTGTTGCACTTATTGTTATGTGTACTACAGCAGTCACTATACCTGGCATGGGTATACTAGCATGGGCCATCTGCCCCCTTTGCCAAGTTTTTAATTTTTGGTTTTTTAGGGGGGGGGGGGGTTTTTTTTTTTTTTTTTTTGCCCCCACCCCCCCATTGTTCCCCAAATTCCCCGCCATGATTGCAAAGGGTCTACTTTTATTTGTTTCAAAAATCCACTTGGGTGTTCACACCCCCTGCCATCCCCTTTTTTTGGCCTTTTGGGGGTTTTCTGTGTGCAGCCTACCTGTAAAAATTGGACACATGGACAAGTTGGGCGGGATAGGCCCAGGTCTCTCAGATGTGTGTCTGCCTGTTATGTGTCTGTTAATGTGTTTTGGGTATGTCACACTATGTTTGTCCATATAACCATTACACCCCCATTAGCATACTGTACATGTCTGGGGATGTTCTGGCATGTAACCTGGAACCCCCCACCCTAAAGCTGTGTGGTGTGTGTGGCCACACAGTTCAGTAGCACTACATACCTAGGTGGGGGTCTAGTCCCAGTGTTGCCAAGTAAAAGTGCATGTATGTGGATGGGTCTACATCATTTTAGATTATACAAACCCAGGGGTCACCTTCCATGTGGCACAGGCAATCTGTTATACAAACCTGTGACATGTGTTAACTGTACCCCAGATATGTCACACCATGGTGTCACCACAGTCCCATACCCTTGTGGAATATGACTGCAGCCCATCCTCCTGACACATGTACACCTACAACACAAATGGATAACATTATGGAGACCACAATCAACCAGTGTTACTAACAGCTATAATGCATCATTGCTGGAGGCTACACTACCTGACATTTTGCATTAAACTTTACTCCTGACATGTTACACTGCAGTACTTTGGTACTGTAGTACAGTCACTGTGTGCATCAGAACCATATTAGCCTGTCCCTGTTTGGGTATGGATAAAGGGATGTGGCAAGGTATCATCATATGCACAGGGGTTTTGTTGGTTTGCCGAGGCTGGGGTGGCCATACATTTGACACCATGTGTGTGGGTGGGGGTGTAATGAGTGAACTGGGCATGGTGATGTGGTTTGTAGGATGGGGTTCCCCTAGGTGTGTTTATAGTGTGGGGGGTATGCATGCACACAGTTCTGCCATGTGGCCACCCTATACAGGTGTTTATGGAAGCTGCAGTCCATACCTGGCAGGGTGTGCAGTTCACCCCGCCCAGACATGGACTGTGCCTGCCAGGGGTTCCATGGGCACGTCCAGGTACAGGCCTCAATGTCCTACTCTCCCCTGATGACGACAGATGTCCGCTGGAACCAGGTCCCTCCTGGGACTTTCCAGGACCATGCTCATGGCCTGCTGTGTGTGGTGTGGACAGCACCCCTGCGTGTGGGGCTGGTACTGCCACTATGGGAGCCTTGGTGTCCTAGCACATCCATGTTGACGCCAGCTGTTGGTGTTGCTGGCCTATGCCCACCCCTTGCCACTCCCACCACATGTTCAAGCACGGACAAACCAGGTGATGGGGCCCCATCATCTCACCAAACCATCTATCCATGCCCTGGGTATAGCAGGAGGCACCAGACAGTTCAGGAAGTTGTTGCTTGCAGAGGGAGAGCAGCCCTCTGCAGCCTCAGGCCCTGTCTGGTGTATTTTCCCATACATGCCTGCACCCCATGACAGCCTGAAACATGCACCTTGGTACCAGTGTGGCATGTCTGGGGGCATGATGACCACCCCCTACCATGAGCACCCTGGGACATCTGCCTATGTGGTGCCCTGAGGACATCTGGCTATGCCTGCTGTGACCAGACACAGTAGGCATGGATACCACACTCCCTGTGCACTGCCACCAAACCAGCTGTCCCTTATGGCCACTGGTGATGGGGTTTTAAGGCATGAAACTGTGTGGGGGGTTGGGGGGCAAAGAGGGGATGTCAAATGATGGCACTGTTTCAGCCCCTGAAAACCCCCACTGTGCCTCAACAGTACTATCATCATCTTCGTGTCTGTATGGACACCAACATCAGATTGCATGCAGGAGGGACCCTGACCCACCTCCCACCTGTGGGGAAAAAAAAAACACACTTTAAACCTGTACAGCATTGCATAACAGACACACACACACACACACACACACACACACACACACACACACACACACACACACACACACACACACACCCCCCCCCCTTAATACCTACCTGTCCTTTTACAGACAGCCCCAATTTATTCCATTTTTCCCCCATCCTGCATCACATTTTAACATAAAATTAATACCACTCATTAATATCATTCCTCTAAATGCCTAGACAAGTGATCACAACACAAGACCTGTTACTCCATTACCTTGACCTGAGTAGTGGTTTTACATGGCCTCACCTGTCATTCAGTGTTCACCCTTTTATTCTGACATCATGAGCATGGCCCTATATGTGGGCTACTATGTTCACTCCATAATGTCACCCCTGGAGTGTCATGAAATTTGCTCAGTACATCCCAAATATGCTGCTCAATCAGCCTATCATGTGACAACTGTAATATATGGATACACTCCCTGGTGTTTCTAGTAATTCCCCAATGCATCTGTAGTGCTGCATGTTTGTAGTCATCTCTGCTGAATGCATATTAAGGGTATACCTGGTGTCTACTTTCCTCCCAATGCATGTTCCATGCTACAGACCTTATTATACTATCAGCTGTCCTGTGATTACATATCAGACAAGTATTCCTGGTTTTCATGTGTCAGTCCATGTCCATGTACTGCATGATCCCAAAGGGAGTACTGATGTATGAACAACCCCACAATCACACATGTGCATACATGGACCCCCACACACACACACACACACACACACACACACACACACACACACACACACACACACAAAACCACACACCTCCCATCACTTCCCCAGAGTGACCAGAACAAAAAACCCCAAACACACACACACACACACACACACACACACACACACACACACACACACACAAACACACACATACACACGGTGAGGTTGCAAAAGATAGTACACACAGTCCTCCATTACCCATCTGTCAACATGCATAACATATGGTACACAACAGCACATGCAGTATAGTCAATCCATGCTAGCAACAGTATACATGGGGGATGGGGGCTGTGTTAGTAGGTGATCCCCCTTCCCTGGATACCACTGCAGTACAGTTTTGGGGCACCTGTTCTGCATCCATGTACTGTGCACCAAACCTCGCAGATGTACAGCCCATTGCTGAATGTGTAGTACTGTGTCAGTTATGTCAGCTCTAATGCTCACAGCCCCTATGTTTTTCAGCAACATATACCCAGGATGATGTCTGGACAGATGCCATTTGTGAATGCCTGATGTCTGGTTTACAGATCTCAACATCAGGGGACCATGTATGACCAATCCAATACTATTACATTGACAACCTCAAAACATACCATGGCTAGGGGGTGTACACACCCTTATTGTTTGATGCACCCCCGATCTGCCATGGGACCACATCACTGCATATTTACATACATGACCCCATATGTGACTTTGTCCTGTACATTCACATGCAGTGTCTAAAATGTGTTAGGTGTGAGGATGCTGACAACAATGCATACACTCATGGGGCATATGTGTACACCCTTTTTGACAGTTTGTTGCCCCTATTGTTATTTTACTACAGCAGTCACTATCCTGGCAGGGTATACTAGCATGGGCCATCTGCATTTGCCAGTGTATGGTCAGTCTGCCCTACACATGTCCCCAAATCTGCATTTGCAAGGTCTACTCATGTGCACATCCCTTGGTGTTCACACACTCCCTATTGCTGTGGGGTAGGGTTACATCTGCCACAGTTCCTGAACCTGACTGTGTGCAGATACAGCCATTCTTACATCCTTAGGACCCCTGCTGCAGTGCATTGTTGTGTCATGCTGACACCCCCCCCCTTCAGCCTTTTGCAGATGCTTGACAAGTATGGCCTACACATGTGTCAGTTTGCAGTGCCCCAAACCTGAACACCAATGTTTACAGCCTAGTCCCAGCTAATAATGTGGACCAGGGTTTATCCCATAGTGTAATCTGTAACAGTTGCCATTGTAATACTGGTATATACACTGTTGTTGCACTGTAAAAGGGTGATGTTTCAAAATGTCCCTACTGTAGGCCATGTATCCCACCATTATTTAATCCCTGTGGACACTTTTCAATGACAGGATGTTAGTTATCTTGCAGGTGTCTGACATACCCTTCCAATCCCCCATCATGGTCACCACTGTGATGCAGTGCATTTAAAAACAATACATGAACATGTACAGCATGCATTCGGGGTGGTTTTAGATGTGTGCATGGAATATACCATAGCCATTACATCCCGTGTTTGGCAAGCATCAACATAAACCATATCCCCAGGGCTGCTCCCTTTGGTTTATCCCGGGGACCTACATAAGAGTGAGAGATGCAAAGTCAGTGGCCACACCTGTGGCATTGCTACAGGGGGGGGCAGCATTAAAAACATCATAAAAGTACAATATACCAATGCACACTGTTTATTACTACTATGCAGCAAAAAATATATATGACATGTCAGATATGCATGATCTACCTGTACAGATGTGGATTTTGAAACAGTGGTCTACTGATGTTGGGCCTTACATGCTCCTAGCGTGTGGGGGAGCACCCACCCCACAATGGTGTCTGGCAGTTGTTGGCGGGATGGCAGGTGCCAGGGCTGGAGGAGCTCCTCAACATTTTCGGGGTGGATGGAAACCCCCCCCTTTTGGGTGACCCCAGACTGCAGCAGCACCAATGGGATTGCAACAGGTCAGAACAATGATGCTGGACCTGCTCTTGCTTTTGCAGCCGAATCATTGACCCTGTGGACTAGGTTGTTCCACAGGGCAGTCCACTCCTGCTGCTCATGGGCAGGGGCCAAACAGGACAGGGTAGTGCTGGATGAAAAGTTCAGCATGTCATTTTCAGCTGCTGAAAAAGCGGGTAGGTGTCCAGGGACATCTTGCCTGAAAGACATAAAGATGGAAACAGGTCTGAGCAACTCCAGCAAGGTTACCATAGTTCTTAATACACATCTTTTCACCCCCCCACCATATCAGTGACAACAAACTGTACAACCAAAGGTATGGCTACAGCTTACCTACCATGGGAATATTTTTTTTTTTTTGTATTGTACCACACTTTGTGCTATGTGTTTGTAGCCATGTTCCTGTGGGACACTATCATTGCTGGCCTGTTACAGACTATTCACCTGCATGCCATTGTCAGGGCAACATGGTTCCATATATGCTGTGGTATGCTTGCTATGTGATTCCCACATCTGACATTCTGTGTTATTGGGGATATCTATGCATGTTGTTGGACATGTTCTGGGATTGTGTAGACTATTACTCCCCACATATGTTCTATAACAGTGACACAATAGCATGTTTGGGGAATGTTTGCCAGAAACCCCCTCTCCAACTCATCGGGCCATGTTACCAGGCCACATCACATGTGGGACCCACCTGGGGCCTCCTCATGCTGGTCAGCACTGTCTTCAGGTGGAACCACCTCGGGGGTTGTCCCCCCGGGGCACACAAAAATGATCCCCCTGAGGTCAGGTCCATTTTAAGCTCCAAGACACATGTGGGATGTGCTACATCACCTGGGCACCCAGTCCAATTCACAGGGTCCACATGCCTCCTGCTCACCCTTTCAGGCCAGGCACCTTCGGGGGTGGACTGCTTTTGGAGTAGCAATGGGTGGGGGGCCCTTGTTCTATTGGGGCCCAGGGGGCTTCCACTTTTCAGACACACCCCCATCCAGGGTGTTTACCCACCACATGTGTCATATACCACCCCTGTAGGCTGTCCTCTTATCTACCAACCCGACCACCTCCAAAAATATACTGCCATATTTTCCCATATTCCCATTCCTACTTCACAGACAAGGGCAATGTGGTCCCAAAAAGGGGGTTCACATGTGACATACCCATCCATGTTGCACCCCTTACAGCTGTATTTTGATATTGCTATGTGTGCTGTTCCTCACACATGCAGCACGGGGGAAAAAGGGACATGTTTTTACATACATAATATGTGGGTTTTGTATATGTAGACATATATGTATATTTTATGTTTTTGGTATATATTAAAAATTGTTTATAAAATATATATATATATATATATATATATATATATATATATATATATTCTACATAGGGGTTTCTGTATATTGTGGAATATAATATATATATATATATATATATATATATATATATATATATATATATATATATATATATATATATGTACATACTTTATATGTACACATATACATACCTATATATGGGGTACATTCAGACATCAGTCCACTTTCTCATAACTCCTTCCTGACAGCTACTGTTCTGCCTTGCTACAGACAGGTGCCACATATGGACAAAGCCTAACTTAGGGGTATAAAAGGGCCAGATTGCGGGTAACCCACACCTATGGCATTTAAATGCTACAATACATGTTAACCTGAGTTCCTGAAGGGTGGGCTTTGGAACCCACATGTCCATCATTATGGCATTACTTCCACCACCAGCTATTGCCACAAATATACATCCCTTCCATTACACACACACTATTTTGGCATATATCTTGTCAGCCAGTGTGTCTCACAGTTGACAGTATCACTACCACAGGGACAGACTCAAATGTCATAGCAGTTGTTCAGCTGAAATCATTACAGCAAAAACTGATGGAAATTTAAATCATTCCACATCATCTACCCCATATTATGGACCAGGTACTACAGTCAATTACATGCATATTTTCTTCACATACCTGTTGTGGGATGAGGTCTTTTGGATATTTTGTAGGATTTTTTTCTTTTTTAGCCTGCTTTTTGTTGTCTTTTTGGTGTTTTGCTTCACTCTTTTTTTGTTTCTTTTTCTCTTCTCTCTCTCTCCCCCCCAGTAAATGGATTGAGCTGCTTGGAATAGATTGCAGCATGGCTTTTGTGGGTGATGCACATGATCAGGTGATGGCCTCTCCACCAGTGTCCACCACTTGCTAGCTGCATGCACCCCTGTGTAGTCTTCCAATTACCACTGTCATGGAAACCCCACTACTATAAACCCCTACAAAATTTCATGTTCTGATTTCAATAACTGCCCTTGCAAGCATTTAAGCCTACCCAATTATTTTTTTAGACTCAAACCACCTTGTGTTTGTAAGGAAAAAACCTTTAACCATTAGGCCAATATATATATATATATATATATATATATATATATATATATATATATATATTTTTGCAGTGTGCCCCACTGTAGATTTGATCTAGACACCCCAGTCCCATCTCTTTATTCTACCTAATCCCTTTCTGCACTTGTTTTAGTCCTTTTAATTTAATTACATTTTTCAAACTGTGTGTGGACTAATATTGCTACATACTCAAGTGTGCCAGCTTACACTGCATGTGAATTGTTTTACTACTTTTTTTGCTACTTTTCTAAAAAAAAAATATCTGCTTTTACTGTATTTGTGTTTATTCCTACTTTATTTGCTTTTGCATCTTAAAAGTACCATTTTTTTAACTGCTTGTTGTATCTCAAAGTTTTTTAGTTTAAGCATTTGGGCTTCAGACCAGTTGTTTTAAAAGGAAGGTTTGTGGTCTGCACTGTGGTGGCAGAACAGGTAGCTTGCATCTTCTAAGTTGGGAACTGCTGATGAGGGCTCAGTGTCTGTTATTCAAAAAGTGTATTAATTCTGGTTTAAGCACTTGAGCTTCAGGCCAGTTATTTTACATTAGAAGGGTTCGTGGTCTGCACTCTTGTGGGGGAGAGGCGGGACTCTGCCCTTCTGAGCGGGGAAATTTTTGGTTAAAGGCTTATAGTGCCTGTATATTTGAACTGCTTTTTACTGAAATTGGTACACCTTTTTTGTAGCATAGACTAGATCCAGGCCTGCTGAATCTAGCTTTGTTGTTTAACTTGAGCACTAATCCAGGCATTTTTTAAAGTATTCAATTGTATTTATTACTTCTTGGTAGTAACTTGTTAAAAGTGTAGCTACCATCCAAATTTTTTTGAATTAAGCCTTGGGGCTTCAGACCTTTTTTTTTACATTGGGAAGGTTTGTGGCCTGCACTGTGGTGGCAGGACAGGTAGTTAAATCCTTCTAAGTTGGGAACTGCTAAATGAGGGCTCAGTGTCTGTTATTCTAAAAGTATATTAGTTTTTGTTTAAGCACTTGGGCTTCAGGCCAGTTATTTTACATTAAGAAGGTTTGTGGTCTGCACTTTGGGGGGGAGAGGCTGGACTCTGCCCTTCTGAGCTGGGAATCTCTCGTTAAATGCTTATACTGCCTGCATTTTTTAACTGTTTCTTACTGAAATTGGTACACCTTGTTTGTTGTAGCATAGATTCCAGGCCTCTGAATCTAGCTTTGTTTGTATGCTTGTTGTTTGTTTGTTGTTTTTTCCCTGAAATGCTAATTCCACCTAAATGGCTGTTCAGCTTCTATGGATCCCTATGATATCTGCATTGTTTTGAACTTATTTCCTTGTTTCACTTGAAAGAAAGTTACTGTTTCCATTTTGCATTTGTTACCTGTCACATTGCATTTAAGTTACCTGGCACTTGCCCACTAAAGCAATTATATAAGTCAGCACTAAAAATTAAAAACTACACCCCCCCTCCCTTGAGTACCTTGTTCCCCATTAGCCCTTTTTTAATTATAAAGGAATTCCCAATACTATTCTAGCATGTCCAAAGGTCAGTTGTCAATCTCCTCCCCGTCCAGCTGGTGAATCTAATCTTGAGGCAATGTTACAACTGCCTCATGTAAAAACAACCCTCTCCTCCTCCCAACAAATTCCAACACATGTGAGAGATGCAACCATTAGCCATACTGGAGGCTAAGCCCCCAATTCAGTAGGGGAACCAGTCGGGAAAGAGAAGGAAACCACACTCACTAAAAATTCCAGTCTCACATAGACCTACCACCAAACCAAACACATAAACACAAAAAAACATACTGAGGCTCTAAATAAAATCTGCCTAAGCAGCAGAGACCTCCAAAGCAGACCCCCAAGCAACCTACCCCAAAACAAAACAGGGCAACACATAGCTCAAAAGCCAGTGTCCAAACAGTCACAGCCCTTAAGGCTAAACAACACACCTGATCACTTGTAATAGGTGACTTTTCCAGGCACACTGACTCCCGCCACCAGGCTGAACAAGGAGAAGGTCACGGTGATTGCCTGTGGGGCGCTAGGATCTGCCACATAACACAAGCACTCAGGTCCCCCAAGGCAAGTACAAATATGACTCAGTCATTGTCCATGCTGGTGTGAATGACCTGAGACGATCCCTGGATTTCATGAAAGAGACAGAGGAGCTCTCTAAATTAGCCCAGGCCGGTATGACCCTGACCTTGAGTAGCATCTTACCCTCACCAAGAATGATGCCACAATATGAAGACAAGATGATCAATTTCAACAATGGCTTAAGATTGGTGTCATTCAAAGGGAACCAAATTCTGTCAGCCTGGGATGACATGCTCGAAAGCCACAATGTTTTAAGGGGCTTGCACCTGTCACCCTGGGCTTTGGATATTGGCAAAGGCCCCACCCCCATAGTCCCTTTTTTGGGCCCTCAAAGACAAACCCACCTCCATAGGTATCACAAGGGATAAGAAACTAAGAGTAATGCTACTCAATGCCAGAAGTCTAAACCTCAAGATGCCCCAAAAACCTCTCCTTAGCATGGAGAACATCGATATCTGTGCAGTAACAGAAACCTGGTTCAAGGCTCCAGAAAGCACCCCAGCACCACCAGGTTATACCCTCCCTGCTTTTAAAACTTGGACGAAAAAAAAGGAGTATCAATATTCACAAAGATACCCCCACCTCCAGGTTGGTGGCACGAAAACATCAGAGACTATCCATGTGCAACTAACAGTGGGTAAAACTGCCTTCCCGTTTATAGCCTGCTACAGACCCCCAAAAGGAACCCCACCCTTCCTGAGAACACTGAAAATATGAAGGTCTCTCCAAACACCATTATATTGGGCCCCTACCCAAAAAAGACTGGGAGCATTACTCTAGCTCCAACACCCCAGCCCAAAGGTTCCTAGAATTTATAAATTTAAATGCTATGGAACAACTTGTTACCACTCCCACAAGAGGGAAAAAATACTGGACCTGATCATCACCAACATGGGGACTCTATGCTCCAGAACAGAAGTGTATCCTCATTGGTAAGATAAAACCATAAACTAATCTCACTGGATATTACATCCTGACTCCACCCCCCCAAAACCACAGTGAAAAACTTTCTAAGCAAATTTCCCCCAAAAAATGAGGTGGAATCCTTCAAAGCCCCGGCCTGTGGAAAATAAGCCCCGACCACAGAATCCTTTATAAATGCATTCTATGAACACCTTCAGGAATGCATGGATCATCAATCCCAAATAAAACCAAGTCCCAATACTCCAAAGGCAGTCTGGTGGACCCCAGCCATAAACAAACTATAAATAGAAGGGAAAACTACTACATGATAGAGCAAAATCCAAAAAAGGGGAAAGGCCCTCTGATCAGTATTAGGAAAAAAATTGGGGACTCATAAAATCTCTAAGGCAGCTTGGAAAAAAATTTCACAGGACACTAAGGATAATCACAAGGCTTTAGTTATGTTAGGAACCTGGGGGGGAATTCCCAGATATGCTCAGATTAGTCCAAAATGACAAAAATACACTGAACCCACAGACATTGCCAACATCCTAGCTGACAGGTTCAGCAAACTCCCCCACCAAAAAGGGGAAATATCTATCCCAGCGAGTGCTGCCCCCTGACATCTCAGATGCTCAGGTAAGAGCTACCTCTCCAAAGCAAAAAAAACAGCATCAATGGGACCAGGGTGTCCCGGGGCCCCTACATGAACTCCAAGAAGAGCTAAACCCAAACATAAAAATACTGTTCATTTTCAGCCCTACAGGATATGTACCCAAAAAGTGGTGACAGCAACAGTGGTCCCTCTCCACAAAGGTGGTGCCTCAAGGGGTCCTGGAAACATCGCCCATAAGCCTGACTAGGTCTGCAAAGCTATGGAAAGGATCATCATGGACCCCATAAATAAAGATAGGGACCTACAGACACTGGATCCTACCCAGTTTGCTTTTTTAAGGGGAGATCCTGCCCCTTTAAACCTGGTTGATTTCTTTGAAACAGTCACAGCCATTGCCCAGGGGGAAAGGGGACACAGCCACCTGGACTAAAAACTTTTATACAAAACCCCACTGGCATTATAGATAAGCTCACCATTTTCCCTTTTTGATGGGTTGCAAACTGGCTCAAGGACAGAACCCACATGGGTTTCTGAGCCATGTCAGACTCCCAAAACCCGTTACAAGTGGCCCCCCCAGGCTCAGTCCTGGGACCTCTCTTGTTCGGTATATATCTGGAGGTACAGCCAACATGGAAGGACTGTGGCTGACCAAGTTTGCAGATGACTGCAAACTGGGTAATTTACCTCCAGCCACACAAGCATCCTCCAAAGGGGCCCCATAGAAACATCAAAAGTGTATAGTCATCCCCCTTTTGGGAAAAAAAAAGCCCCCCAAAATTTCCCCATAGGTGGTAATCTTTAATACAAAAAGGGAATTAGGGACCTGGGGACCCAAGTTGATAGCAATCTCTCATTTGACAACCACGTGCCAAAGTGGTTAGAAAAACATTTTATATAGCCCACCTAATCATGAAGGGATTCACATCTAGATAAGGGAGGTCATCTTGCCTCTTTACTGATCCCTCTTCAGACCCTTAATTGAGTAATGCCCCCTTTTGGGGTGTACCTTACCAGACACCTGCAGCAACTGAAAGACCCCCAAAAATACCTCACCAAGAGGATCAAAGGGGTCAAACAGATGGCATAACCAGCCCAGTAAAAGAAACTCCAGCTCTACTCAGTGGCATATGCTCAGAGTCAATCTGTGCCTGAATAAAAGCCATGTCCAACCCGAATTAATGGGCATACTGCACCTCTGAAAATCAAATCACACATCAAACTCGTGCCGAGACTTGAACCTCAGCACTGAAATAAATAGGACATGCAGGACAGATTCCTGTGGGGCTCCCTTCACTCTGGAATAAAATCAGTCAGTTGGGCAGAGTCCCTCATTGACCCCTCTCTTCGCAGGAATCTTGATGAGTGGATGGGAGATTGTAGGTTTACCCAGGTATCACTTCTGTGTCACTGTTAGACAGAGGCACAGATACTAACCTAAAAAGGGGAAGCAAAAATTTTTTTTAAAATGGGTGGGGAAAGCCAAACACATTTGGGTAGGCTTATAAATGCCCAGGGCAGATAGCCTAGTAAACCATGAACCTATATAATATATATATATATTATATATATATAATATATATATTTTATAATGTAAAATTATATATATATATATATATATATATATATATATATGAAAATATATTAAAATTAAAATATATATATATATATTGTAGACAAAAATATATATATATCTGTAGTGATGTTTATTTGTTTATTTATATTTTTAAAAATTTTTTTATTTATATATTTGTAAAAAATATTTTTATATTATTTTAAAATTATTTTTAAAAAAAAATATTTTTTATTAAATATTTAACAATATTATAACGATTTTTTTACAAAACTTTGAACTGTAAATTTTAAATATCCCCGGTATGCCCGAATTTAAAATTGCCCACTATTTTTAACCCCTACTGCAAAAGGAGGAAATTCCCCATTTTTAAAAACCAGCCAAATTTACTAAAACCAAAACTTTTTTTTCCCGGGGCTAGGGCCCCTCTTGGGAAACGCCCATGTTACAAAGCACAAAAGGAAAAAAAACAAATAAACAAGAAAAGATAACAAAATTATGCAACCTTTTCTTGCAACGCAGACTGCATAACTACAGAAAATGTGACCTATTCAAAGAAAGTTTTCTTACCTTTCCCCCCTTTTTAATAAAGGGAAATTTTTCACACTTACTTCCGAGGTTTCAAAAATTTAAAACAGCCTTTATTCATTTCCCATTTCAGTTTCTGTTCATATGAGTTATGGATGGTTAGAAAAAACAATTTTAGCAGTTCACTGTAGAAAGGCCCCTTCCCTTTTTTTCAACTTTTAATTAACTTTTTGGAGGTTAATGTGTAATATTTTAATATTTAAAAATGGGAGGGGTTTTTGAACTTTTTTAATAGTAAAAATTTATTAACAATAGGAATTGTATTTAAAATTTTTTCATATTGAATGCATTTACGGGTTTACATCATTTTAATAAGTATCGTGAACTGAAAAATGTTACCCATCCCTCTTGCATTTAAAGTCTAAAAGGCATACAAACTACCCTTGATCTGTCATTTTAAAAAACTGTTCCTTCCATTTTTGGGAAACTCATTACTTAAATATATGGGTTTCAACTGCGGCATGGTTCAGCCATAACGGGGAAATCCTTACTATTGGGATCCATTACGGGCTCTCAAAATTACATAGGGGAATTTTCTATTTTAAAGTATAGGGAAATGGGGATCATTTACCCTATATGTTTTTGGGAATTTCAGCCCACAAATGGTGACAGATTTCTAGAGATGGGAAACCAATCTGTTTCTATGCTGTTTTATAATTATTTATGGGTTTGCATTTAATTTACAAAAATGAAAACCCATTGCCACCAAGAGTCATCCTTCACTCACTTCCTACATCATTCTCTGAAGCAAAAATAAATAAAAACAAAATTTTAAAAAAATTTGCTAAAGCATTATACTTATGTTCTGGTAGTTGCAGGCTTATCTTCTTCCAATATCACTTCTTTCTACCCGGTTTCAGGTTTCTCCATAATTACCCATACGGACCATGGCAACTAGGGAACAATTCCCCATCGTTCATTAAGGTCACTGTGCTGTATACTTAGTGTACCATATCAAAAAAATATATATGAGTAAGTTAAATAAAGGGACACATCTTGGAAATTCCTTGAACTGGTTTTTCCCTTTGCATTATTGAAAAATGAAGATGGGGGGGAAATTTCAAAAATTATTACAAATTAACAGAAAGCTGGGGATATCCCTTGACCAAAAAAATATCCTTAATTAAAAAAATTAAGGAGGGTGGCCCTGTGCTGGGTATTCCCTACCAAAAATTTCTCTACCCAAATTATCGGACTCCCAACAAATATTGGATGAACTCTAAAAAAAGGGGGTTCCGAAAAGTTCAAAATATGAAAAAAAAAATTCGAGTTGGGAAACTGAAATAATCCCAGAGTAAAAAAGTAGTCTGACTTTGGGAAGATTTTAGGCTTAAAATCCATTAAGGGATTAACAGAGTTTTGTGAAGGGTAGATATGCCCGCCCCTTGGTTTTTTCCTGGTCATTGCCAGGCTGTGGGTAAGGGAAAGGGGTTTTCCCTCCTTGTTGGCCCGGCCCTTTGATACCCTTCCCATGGGGAATCATAGAAAAACACAATGGCATAACTCCTTTCCCAGGTGGGTTGAAATGGCCACAGAAGAACCCATGTGTGGTTGATCCAAGTAGACCTGACCGTCCCTAGTCCCACAATTCGGTTGGGTCCTCCCTTTTGGTATCTACTTTTTTCCCCAAAATGAAACTCTGGTTGACAAAATTTCCCGTGAAGCAAGTTGTACCCTTTTAATCCCCAATATTTGAAATTTCAGAAAGGTCCAGTGAGACCACGACTGTGTGGCCTGTCCCTTAAGTAATGCCAAAAATTTCTTCACCCTTTAAAAACTTTCCTTTTTAATTTCCCCAATATGGTATCCACAATACAAATTTTAAAATTAACACAACACAATCCTTTTTCCACCACTTTCCACTTTGGCAAAAGTTTTTGGTTATAATTTTTTTCCCCTTTTCCTCTCTTCCTTCATTTAACATCAGACAATGCCCCTTTGGCATTCCCCCACGCCCCCCAAAACCACAAAAACCCACAAAAGACCAGGGCCAAACACTTTTCCAAAACAACTCAAAAACCCACATTCCTGCTCATATTCCATAGACAATCCTTTTATTAAATGCCAATTGACCCAGTTTTGAAATGAATCTAAAAAATCCCAACGGGCCCCCTGTCCAGGAATCAGTATTCCAAATAACAAACATTAGGGGCATTATAACCCAGAATTGCCCATCTATAATAGATTCCCAATTGCAAGCAAGAATGGCCCTTTAAGGAAATCTTGATGATAGATTTGGAAATAAAAATTCACCCCGGGACACTCCAGGGGTCTACTTTAAAACACAAAACTAAGGTTGGGGCATGCCAGGGGAAACCAGGGGACTTTAAACTATCCATTTGCCTCTCAACCTTAACCAAAAAAGGCCCTTAGCCATAAATTTGAAGAAAATGTGGGGAAAAGTGAAACTGTAACCCTTTTCCATTTTAGGGAAATCAAGAAAAATGGTTAAAAATCTTTTAATTAAACCCCTTTTTTTTTTTTTTTTTTTTTTTTTTTTTTTTTTTTTTTTTTTTTTTTTTTTTTTTTTTTTTTTTTTTTTTTTTTTTTTTTTTTTTTTTTTTTTTTTTTTTTTTTTTTTTTTTTTTTTTTTTTTTTTTTTTTTTTTTTTTTTTTTTTTTTTTTTTTTTTTTTTTTTTTTTTTTTTTTTTTTTTTTTTTTTTTTTTTTTTTTTTTTTTTTTTTTTTTTTTTTTTTTTTTTTTTTTTTTTTTTTTTTTTTTTTTTTTTTTTTTTTTTTTTTTTTTTTTTTTTTTTTTTTTTTTTTTTTTTTTTTTTTTTTTTTTTTTTTTTTTTTTTTTTTTTTTTTTTTTTTTTTTTTTTTTTTTTTTTTTTTTTTTTTTTTTTTTTTTTTTTTTTTTTTTTTTTTTTTTTTTTTTTTTTTTTTTTTTTTTTTTTTTTTTTTTTTTTTTTTTTTTTTTTTTTTTTTTTTTTTTTTTTTTTTTTTTTTTTTTTTTTTTTTTTTTTTTTTTTTTTTTTTTTTTTTTTTTTTTTTTTTTTTTTTTTTTTTTTTTTTTTTTTTTTTTTTTTTTTTTTTTTTTTTTTTTTTTTTTTTTTTTTTTTTTTTTTTTTTTTTTTTTTTTTTTTTTTTTTTTTTTTTTTTTTTTTTTTTTTTTTTTTTTTTTTTTTTTTTTTTTTTTTTTTTTTTTTTTTCCTTTGGGAAAAAGAACTTTAACAAAAAAATCCAAAAAAAATTAAAAAATTAAAAAAATTATGGGGAATGCCCCCCCCCCAAAAAACCCCAAAAACCCAAAAAAGAAAAAAATGAAAAAACCCTTGGGCCTTTTTTTAAAAAAATTGGGAAAAATTAAAAAACACTTTTTTTTTTTCAAAAAAGTTTTTCCCTAGAAGTAACACTATATATGATATCTAGACAAGCTACACATACATATCCAAACATATACAACACAACAACAATCCCCTTACCTAGCCCAAACTAATCCAAACTGGCAAACAGTTGGATATATACTCCCATCCCTAATCCTGAAACTCTCCATACATTATCCCACATGCAGAACAATAAAGCTATCCCTGTTCCCAGTCCCTATTTAACCCTAACCAGCAAACACACACACACACACACACACACACACACACACACACACACACACACGCACACGCACACGCACACATGCACACGCACACACTCACACTCACACACACACACACATACGCATGCACACACAGATACATACTGTTTCCCATAGTACCAATCCATTTATTTATTTTGTTAAAATGCACATTAGGCAACATAGATATTTGGTCAAATGAATGTTCTTTAACAATAATCCACAGCTCACTTTGTAAACAAAGTGAATTTTCAAAAAAGTGAATTGCTGCAAATATGTATCTATTACATTTATGATCACCTAAAATAACCACAGACTTTGCTTCACATCCCCTCCCAGAAATTAAACATAGTAATTCCACAATTGCACAGTCAATGAAAAAGTGGTGAAGTCCTTACCTATATTACAGTTGAACTGTTGCAGTTTGACTGTAATATAATTCAGCCACTGGCATCAAGTACAAAAATTGCCAAAAACAGTGGTACACAATAAATGCATGCAGGGACCAAGTCTATGGCACCTGCATATATACATACAAACACACTCACGCGTACCACATGCACACATGAATACACAGATACATTTTAGCAAAACGTAATACAAACTAGCAAACTCTCAACCCTTTATCTCCAAAATGTGGAACATTTCAGCTCATAATGTGGAAGAAATGTGCAAAATGTGAAGCACATGCTGGCAGCTTACTAACCACTTCAAAGAGGAATCTCACAGGATGGTTAAAATGTGTTACTTTCTTCTTATAAACCATTCTTTTGATGAACTAACATAATCCAGAATTACATACTATGAATGCTAGCTATCCAGAGATATGAAACTTGGCTCAAAATGATTATCACTGTCAAAGTGACACCCTGACCCCATGTGGAAAATGGGAAAAAGGGATTGTGGATGGATGGATGGATGAATGAATGGATGGATGGATGGATGGATGGATGGATGGATGGATGGAAGGATGGATGGATGGATGGATGGATGATTACTAGCTAAAAGAGTTCTTAATACTGAATGTTTGACAGACCCTTTAAATGTGTAACATTGAGGAGTATGGACTTTTTTAGACTCAATGAGGAACATTCCTTATTATAAGATATACTTCAGACATATGAACACTAGCTGTCTTAGTGTTAACATTGTTAGTGTTAGCCCTTATTCTTTGTGTGCAACCATCTGCTCATTTAACCACAATTCAGTTCTTATGTGTGTGCACTGCACCATTTATTTTGTGATCATTAAGTCAAAGTTCTACACATTTTATACAACAGATACTTCTTGCTTGATGTGCCCGGCACCATTCTGTGTTTATGTGGACTGATAAATTAATTTAGTCCAGTCATGTTTCAGTCTGTTCCCAGTTACTCTTCTGTTGTAGTTGCACTGCTGCCAGGATGTCATGCTTGGTTCTCTTCCTCTTGTATTACCTTGCCACATATGCGGACTCCCATTCAGGTGTGTTCTTCACCAATTCTCCTTTTCATTATCATACTGTTAGTCTGGTTTGCTGTGGTCCATTTTATCTTGGTGAATATTTCCCACCTATCTTTTTGATCTTAGGGAAATCTTGTCCAGTTATTTCATAGACGTTTGCTGCAATTCCTTCTGGCTTCCCTTGCCTGGGTATATATTTCCCTCTCTCTTTATGTGTTTCTGTCTATTCTTGTCTTCTTGTATTGTCACTCCACTGTAGATAATTTTGAAGTGGGTCTCTGAATTAGTTGAGATACCACCACTTTTCTTTTAACTGCAGCATACTTGTTTTCCAACTTCTCCATCCATCCTGTATGCTTACTAGCACAGTATATATCCGTTGCCCTACAGTAGGTCTGCACTGCTTAAATCGGGCTCCTTACCATTAACTGAAACTACTAAACTTGCAGGAAATGGATGTTTTAGCAGTATGTCTCTTTTCCTAGGTTCTTCATTGGGTTCACATTTTGCTAGCAGTTTTATTGAATAAACAGGGACCAAGTTGATATGATAGCCATCTGATGCATATGTTTTTTATATTCTTGATGCATCAGAAAATGCTTCTAGGCAATGAATCAGAGAGTACTGGAGGCAGTGGAAAACATGGTATGGGATTTCTCATTGTAATATGATTTGGGATTTCTCATTATATCTGCTTCTTAAATGTTCTGTCACACCATCAATAGTGCTGAGCAGACATTGTGGAGGGTTAAAATGTTGCTGTTACTTTTCTTAAAAAAATAAAAAAACCCTGCAGTTGCCAGAAGTAAAACCCGATATTGTTTTTATTAGCGCTTTTGTCCACTTCATTCTAAGCATAAACTTCATTAGATGAAAAGGCTCCATCAGCTCTATTGCTTAAATAGTAAAATTATATACTGCCACCTAGTGGTTATCAAGCCATACTACTTAAAAATAAAAGTACATCAGAACCAGAAGATCTTACTCAATAACCAATCAAACATACTTCACTCTGAAAAAATACATTAAACACAATCATGATTATTATTCACTCGCTATTGACATAATATAAACTAATCACCATGTTAAATGGTGAAACAGCATTAAATTTTACTGATAGATATTCTATCATTTTATCTTGCTGGTTTAAAAATACTACCTTTGTGTGAATTTCTGCTTATCTTGCTAGAAACTCCATTTTGCCTGACTGAGAGTGTTTCTTAAACAATCTGGAATTACAGAGCTCACATAAGTATATTTTTTGCACTTTATCCAACTGTTCAGTTTTTATCAGTACTGCAGTGTTTTTATTTATTTGCTTAACAGTACTGCACTGTTTTATAAATTTGCTTGACTGAATTATTTACTTTTCTGTGTCTCCATTTATAGATTTGCTGACCTCTGGTTGATTTTTTCCCACCCTGCCACCCAACTATTGTGTTTTTAAAGTTGGTGACTTTTGCTGTTACCCACCCCTACTGTAAATTTGATCTGGAACACTGCTCCCAGTCCTATCTCATTAGCTCATTCTACCTAATACAGAGATCATTTGGGATGGCCAATCCCCTTAGTTCCTTAACCTTGAATTATCATCTGTTCCTCCTCTCTCCCTTTCCACTTTACTAACAAAAAAAAAAAAAAAAACAAACAACACTGTATTCAGCTGTTTATACTGTATTTGTGTTTCTTCCTCCTACTCTATCACTCCATCTTGCTTTTTCTGCTACTTGCTGCTGTTTGCTCTCTAAAGTGTTCAATTGCATCTCTTCTGTTGCATTTATTACTGCTTGTTTAAAGCCTGTTTAAATTGAAAGAGTTATTCTAAGCCTCTTAGTTTTGGTTTACGCACTTGGGCTTTAGGCCTACCCCTTGGCTCTCCCTGGCCTTTCTCCCTCAGATTCTGACAAATATGGATGGACAATTTCTTACAGTTTCTCCTGGCAGCCTGGTTGATATGGGCATCCTGAGATAGTGTAGCAACTGCCTCATGTACATGGGCAACCATCTACTACTACCACCTAGGAACACAATTTGCAAGAGATGCAATTACATTAGGAGCCTAGAGTCTATGCTTACTCCCTCACAAGCCAGTATATCTGGCACTGAGATGACTGTCAGCACAATCACTACACCTCAAACATCACCCTCTCCTACACAACACCAACCCACATATGCAGAGGTTCTCAACAAAAACATACCCAAACAAAGGAGACCTCTGAGGCAAGAGCACATGCAATCTTCACAGCCCTCCACACCACATACCATGCATAGTTCACACACCTGTATCTCACATCCACTAAGGCTTGACCATAAACCCAACATATTAGTCATAGGAGACTCCATTGTGAGACACACAGATGTGCCTCTCACCAGGCTGGATAAGGAGAAAGTCATGGTTAGTTGTCTGTCAGGGGCCAGAATCCACCATATCACATACGCACTCAAGTCTCACAACAACAGGTACTGTTATGACTCTGTCATAGTCCATGTTGGCATGAATGACTTGAGACATACCTCCCTGGACTATATGAAGAGAGACATGATTGAACTCATTGAATATGTGTACCAGGCGGGTATGTCCTTAGCCTTAAACAGCATTCGAACATCACACAGAATGATGCCTCAATACAAACAGAAAATGATTGACTTCAACAATTGGCTTAATTTCTGGTGTCATTCCAAGGGGATCCAGTACCTGACAGCCTGGGAAGATATGATTGACAGACCATGATATTTTGCCAGACATGGCTTGCATCTGTCTCGCTTGGGCTTCAGGATTTTGTCAATGGCACTTGCCTCCCTCATAGAGCCTTTTTTATGAAAAATGATGAGGTTAAAACTACCTACATAAACATATCATTCTAAACGCAAATTAAAGATCATGCTGCTAAATGCTAGGAGTCTAAACTTGAAACTGCTCTCATTGTAAGCATTCTTAACCCTGGAAAATGATAACATCTGCGCAGTCACAGAAACCTGGTTCAAAGCTGTGGAGAGCACCCCAGCATTACCTGGTTACTCATCCTATCATACATTCAGACCCCAAACTGTGGGCAGTAAAGCCACAGCAGGTGGAGTTTCAATATATATTAAAGACATACACACCTCCAGGCTGGTTAAACAGTATGACGCACAGGAGACACTCCAGGTGCAGTTAACCATTGACAAAACTCCTATACAAATCATAGGTAGCTACTTGTCCCAAAATCTGAATTAAGATGCCCAATCCGCCTACCTAGACCTCTTCAAATCTATCAAGATTCTACACTTTACCCTGATCATGGGTGACTTTACCTACCCAAACATAGACTGGAAGAACTACACATGCCAGAATTCAAATGTACAGAGATTCCTCGATTTTGCCAATGCAAATTCTTTGGAACAGCTAGTCGATACCCCCACAAGAGGTGATAATATCTTGGACTTGATATTAACCAACATGAGTAACCACTGCAACATCCCTGCAGTATCATCCTCCCTGGTAAGATCCAACCATAAAATGGTCACTTTTGAAGTCACCATCTCCCCCGACTCCTCTCTAGCTAGAGTCAAACAAAAAAACTTTTCCAAAGCTGATCACAACCTCCTGCGGGATGGTATAAAAAGCTTGACAGCCCCCTCCCCCTCTCTAGGAACTGGCACCAGTATCCGAAACTTTACCAAACCATTATACAAGCATTTATATAGATGTATGGAATCAGGAATACCAGACAGGACTAAATCGTCCTCCGCAAGGAAGAGTAAACCTATCTGGTGGACATCTGCAATAAATAGACACTATAACAAAAGGAAAAAAAATGTTGTCCAGGACCAAGAAGGAGCAGGTGCCCAGTTGCAAGCAATCTCTCCTTAGCCTGAACAAGCAATTAACCACACTAGTTAAATCCTCCAAAGCAAACTTTGAGTCCACATTTAGCCACATCTACTAGAGACAATCATAAGGCTTTGTTTGCATATGTCTACAATCTTAAAGGAAGCACTCAGATCTAATCAGATCTGGTGGTCAAGGACACCACATATGCAAATGGCGTAGATATAGCAAACTTGCTAGCTGACAGATTCAGCAAAAACTTCACCCCCTCTGTCCCCCTCATCAGTAAATCAGGATATTCCTAGTACCTGTCCCCTTTCCGTTATATCTAGGGAACAGGTCATTACTGCTCTCTCAAAGGCAAAAAATACCATCTCCATGGTACCCAATAACATCCCAGGCTGCATCCTACATGAACTCAGGCAGGAACTTGCACTACCATTAGGCCCCTATTCAACCAAAGCCTGAGTACTGGCTTTGTCCCAGCTGAGTGGACGACAGCTACTGTCATCCCTTTGCACAAAGCTGGAGCATCCACCGATTGGGAAATTATAGACCCATCAGCCTAACAAGCCTGATTTGCAGGGCCATGGAGTAGATTATCATGGACATCATTAACAAAGACATTGACAACCTCCAAACACTCTATCCCACACAGTTTGGCTTCATCAAGGAGAGGTCATGTCTGTTAAATCTTGTTGACTTCTTTGAGACAGTCACCAAAGCCATGGACAAGGGGAAGACTGTGCACACCGCCTACCTTGCCCTGACCAAAGCCTTCAACACTATTCCTCACTCAGGTATAATAGATAAACTCTCTCAACTAGGCATCGATCCATATGTTACCAGATGGGTAGATAACTGGCACACTGACAGAACCCACCTAGTCAAAATAGGGGAAGCCACCTCAAGCAGTAGACCCGTAATGAGCGGCGTACCCCAGGGTTCAGTCTTGGAGCCATATCTCTCAACCTCTTAGCTCAAGAAATCTGGACAAAGCCTGACAACATGGGAGGACAAAGGCCCAAAAATAGAGGCACATTTTAAATATTACTCGTATGTACTTTGAAATTTGCTAGAATAACAGGATATGTGTTAGCATGCATTTTTCTGTAGGATATGAAGTCTAAAACTCAAATACATGTCATTATTTAGTGACTTTAATCCTTAGATCAACCCAGTGATTTGTCCAAAAAACACAATTTTTATGAGGAACAATCCAAAAATATGAGGCAAAAATCTGGACATTCTGCGAAAATATGTACAGTTGAGAGGTATGCTTGGAGCTTCCATTATTTTGCATTTACTTTTCTGAGGTGCAGGCAAAACCAGTGGGCTATTGCTGCTGACCAGGTTTGCAGATGACTGCAAGCTGGGTGCTGTCATCAATTCCCCTAGTGATGTGGACATCCTCCAAGAGGGTCTCACTCAAACAAATGACTGGTGCCAGAAACATGGCCTCAAGCTGAATACCAAAAAAGTCCATCATCATACCCTTTGGGGAGAGTGACATCCCCACAAAGTATCACATTAATTGAAACGTCCTAAGCACGCAATCATTTGTGAGGGATTTGGGCACCCAGGCTGACGTTTGACCACCATGTTGCTTCCATTATACAGAAAACTTTCTACATGGCCCAGTTCATAATTAAGGATAGCTCATCCAGGGACAAGGAGGTCATAACATCCCTGTATTCTTCCCTTATAAGGCCCATTATTGAGTACAATGCCCCATTTGGCATGTACCTTGCAAAGCACATGCAGCAGCTGGAAAGACCACAGAGGTTCCTCACCAGACGAATCCAGGGCCTCAAAAATCTGCCATGCACAGATAGGCTAAAAGCCCTAGTCCTGTACTCAGTTTCATGCAGACTCCTCAGAGGTGACCTCTGTCTGGCATACAAGGCGATCTCGGACCCTGCCTTGATGGGACTGCTGCATATACACAAGTCAAGCTTCACTCGAGTAACCCACATGCATGGCCTTAACCTGGTCTGTGACATTAATCGGACTTGTTGGCGGGACAAATTTGTGTCCCAGAGACTCCCCCATCTGTGGAATAAACTCCCTCTCCATGTCAAACAGAGTACCTCTTTATCCCTTTTAAGAGCAACCTGGATAACTGGATGGAAAAGAGAAAACACATCCCTGGGATTCTGCCCATGTCCCTACTGGACAGGGACATTGAGTGCTCACTTGGCTAAACATGGACTAATACCCTGACTAGGCTTATAAGGGCCTCAGGGCCAATAGCCTTGTAACTTCCTATAATCCTATAATCATTGATACCCAGAGGACTGGTGGCATCTAGCAACATTTTCCAATATAATGCATGCTTCTTGACATGTGCTTCCCAGTTATCCCCCTTTCACAAAAAAGACAATTTTTCCAATACAAATAACACAAATTTCTGAAAATGTGCACAAGTAACTGAATGCTTATATAATGCATTATTACCATCTTTCTTCTTAATGGCATAATTATGTTGGTAAATTCTAACATTCAAAGCCTTTAATATTTTACCAGCATAAAATGCAGGACATGACCTGCTTTGTACTAAATAAATCACAATATTGGGTTTTACATCTGGCAACTGCCAAGTAAGTTTTTTATTTGTACTTCAATCTTGTGGATGGATTCTCTTGGTTATTGTATTTATGTCTAGTTGGTAAGTTTAACTATAATGTCGCAGGATTTGTTTGACCACAACAATGTTACAAATTTAATTCCTGAAAATGGTGTAGCAAGTGGGAGTTCTCTAGTTGAGCTGATGATTTTAATTGGATTGACTTCATAACTGTCCAGTAAACTAGACAGCATTTTTAAGGATGGAGTGATGGGGTTTGATAAGAACATATCTTCCTTGGTACACGCGCAAAGGTTAATTATTGAAGAACAGCAGGCAAGCAGTTTGGCTTTTCACCAGGATGTAAACCTATTGACTGACAATAGAGCATCTGCTACATCAAGAGCTTGTGGTACAACCGATGATTCCAACAGGAGTTTTGTTGCACAAGGAGCTAGACCAGAGGTGCAGCAAATGGTAAAAGTTATGCAATTATGCTCACTGACTGGTTTAAGCAGCCACTAAAACTAACATGCCATGTACAGTCTTCCATCTCTGCTGTTAATTATACAATAAAACAGAAGATGTTTAAATTTCACAAATTACTTTCAAAGTACAGGAGATTGGAATTGGACTATATTTATTTTAAAGAGAGTTTATCAACGATATGGGTTCCAAAAGGATTACAGATTAAGTACCCTAATGGATTGCAAGAAGTTTCGACTTTACACGAGGAATTGCTGAGTTTTTCTAACCATGTGGGTTTGGAGTTTATGGACATTTTATGTCACGATAATAAATGAGTTTTAAAGGAATTAGAACAGGATATCAGAACATTGCAAGAAGAAATTACCACTGAATTACTTTTTAGTTCCATGGAAGATCAGTACAAAGGAATTTTCAAAAGATTGATAGAGAATGTGCTATTATTAAGTGAAGGAAAGAAAAAAGTTAAAAACCAAGACCAGTATAACACCAACATGCCTTATCCATGTCCGACTCCAGTGAAATCCAAGGGAAGATTGTCTATAAGTAATGAGAACAAAGGGGTTGATCCAACGGACATCATTGTTGACAATAACAATAAGGCTTTTTTAGGTGAGGACAGACCCCCATGGTTTTCATCCAGCATTTTAAAGAAGTACACCAGAATGCAGCCACAGGTTTTGGGGTCACAATCCAAGACACATGACAGTGGGAAAGGAGAACAGCAGCCACTAAAGGGATGGCTTTTAAATTAGCAGCAGTGACGGAGATAGCTGAGGATTATCCATCATTTTTCCAAGGTACTGTTTACAACTTTAGAGGTTTCAACATTTACAGCTACAGTCCTTTGGTCATCACCCCCCTTTATGGTGAGCTTTTATTTTTAAGGTTTCACATTTGTACAGACCACTAAGCTTAATTGTGTGGAGAATTTTTGACTTTAAATTGTTTGTAAGCTGGATTAAGTTTTATTTTTTTAAAGACAACAAGCAACTTAATGACCAGAATAGCGGTTTATGGAGATACAGTTTGTTCAATCCTCAATTGAACCCTATTTTAATGTCTTTCAAAACTGCTTGCAAAAAGGAAAATCCCAGCTTTGAAAGCCAACTACCGTTTTTACAACTTATCCAAAGAGGACAACAAGCTATTAAGGGAGCTCAACTGTAATTGATCAGCTAGAATAATTAAACTTGATAAGGGGGTCATGCTGTATTTTTTGGATTGGTCATAGGTTCATAGGTGTGTACTAGGCCAGTAGCCCTGGGGTCTTTCCAAGCCTAGCCATAGGATTCCCCTAGCATCGTGCTACCCGGCCTTTGTTCCCAGTGCCTCTGTTGAGTAGAGACACTGGAGTTATCCCTGGGGTGAATTTGCTATTTCCTATCCATTCATCAAGATTTCTGTTGAAGAGGGTCAGTGAGGTGTTCTGCTTGACATGTATGGGAAGTCTATTCCATAGCATGGGCAGTTTCTGAGTTATGAACCTGTCCCTCCATTATGTTCTGTTGATTGTGGTAATGAGGTTGAAATCTCTGGAGTGTGTGGTGTGGAGGGATTGGGATTTCTTTAGATGTAGCATTTGTAACACAGCTGGGTCAGACATGGCTTGGTATGTCAAGCAGAGATTGCCTCTAAGTAGGTGATATGAGACCGAGAATAGTTGGAGATTTTTGAGTCTGTCCATATAGGCCAAGTGTTTAAGACCTAGGATCCTCTTTGTCAGGTACTTTTGTGGCCTCTCCAGTTGTTGTAGGTGTCTAGTGAGGTACATGGCAAATGGGGCATTGTACTCGATGATTGACCTAATGAGGGAAGAGTAGCGGGAGACAATGACCTTTTTCTTCCTGGATGCAAACCCCTTAGTAATAATGAGATGTGCCACATAGAAAGACTTTCTGACCACAGTGGCAATGTGGTGATCAAAAGAGAGGTTGCTGTCAACCTGTGTTCTCAGATCTCTTATAATGCCTTCTGTGTTCAGTGGACTATCATCAATGTGGTAATTCATGGGAACTGGGTTTTTCCCAAAGGGAATGACAATACATTTTTTGGCATTGACCTTAAGGCCATGGTTCTGATACCAGTTGTTGGTCTCAGTGAGGCTATTCTGTAGGATGTCAGCATCACTTGGGGAGTTAATAATAGCTCCCATCTTGCAATACTCTGCGAACTTTGTCAGCCAGAGTCCCTTCATGTTGGCCTGAACTTTAGAGAAGTAGTTACCTAACAGGAGAGGACCCAGGACTGAACCCTGTGGGACTCCACTCGTGACTAGTCAGCAGTCTGACTTGGAGTCAGCTACTTTCACACTGTGGGTTCTATCTGTGAGCCAGTTTGCAACCCACCTAGTAATATAGGGGGTGATGCCTAGCTTAGGGAGTCTTTCTATGATTCCTGAGTGGGGAATGGCAGAAGCCATAAACGTTGTGTTGTTGAACAACTTTGTATGTTTTGAGTCCGAATAATTCAGACAAGTTACTGGGGTAGCTACTGGGGTATCAATATCCCTAGTTTTTGCAAACATTATTTTATGGTGGTGGGAGAAAAAGTTTGTTTTCCCCTCTGCTTTTTCTAATAACATCAAGCTTTCCCTGAGAGTTCTGGATGATGTATTTATTTTATGGGTAGGCAGTTCTCACCATATCAGTGAATTTTTGAGTTATATCAACAATACTATTTCATTTCTGACTTTTAAAGGGCATTTTAATAGAATGGAAATTGATTTCTTGGATGTTAAAATTACTAAAGATCGGATGTTAAAATTACTAAAGATGCTGAGAGTAAGTGTTTTTCTTCAACAAATTATAGGAAGGGGACATACTGTTACAGTTTATTGCACTTTAACAGCTACCATCCCTCATGGCAGAAAAGAAGTGTGGTTGAAACTCAATTCATGTATATTGTTATGTCTGATTTCTGATGATACAAAATTTGGTGAAGAGGTGACAGCCACTACCTTTAAGAGTTCATACAATGTCTAAAAGAGGAGGTTATTGCGAAGAGGTGCCACCACTATAAACCTTTTTTGAGGAATGGTTCTGGTATACCAGCAGTAATCGGTTTAGCTTTATTACGTCCCATGGCTTGGATAAGTTTTTCAGCAAAAGCCTTACTTTAGTATTTAGAATGGGGATTAACTTCTAGAAGAGATCTGAGAACTATGGTATGAGAAAGTGGGAAGACCAAGTGACTGTGAAGGGTATGTACAAATGCGGTGCTTGCAGCCAGTGTAGATATGTTTTTGAGGGTGCCAATTTAACTACATGAGCCTTTCCATTATTGGTCTACCCTAATGGAAAATTTAATTGTAACACTAAAAAAGGTATGATTTATTTAGCAAGATGCTGTTCATGCCCTGCACTTTATTTTGGTAAAACATTAAAGGTTTTGATGGTTAGAATTTACCAACACAATTATGTCATTAAGAATAATGATGGTAATAATGCATTATATAAACATTCAGTAACGTGTTCACATTTTAAGAGATTTTTGTTTTGTGCACTGGAAAAAGTGCCTTTTGAAAGGGGAGGGTAACTGGGAAGCACACATCGAGAAGGTTGAATTATATAGGCAAGTGTTGCTAGATGCCACCAGTCCCCTGGGTATCAATGATAGAATATATATCAGTAGTTTATTATTAATGAAAATAGCACTAATCTAACTGCAACACTGCAAAACTGTAATGGTGGTTCATCATTTAAAATTGTGTTTAGTTTATATTATGTTAATCACAAGTGAATAATACTCATGATTATGTTTAATATAGCTTTTAGAGTGAAGTACGATTGGTTATTGAATAAGATCTTGTGGTATCAGAGTAGTTTTATTTTTAAGCAGTATGGCTTAATAGCCACTAGGTGGAAGTGTATGATTTTACTATTTAAGCAACAGAGATGAGGAAGCCTTTTAATCTGATGAAGTTCATGTTTGGAATGAAGTGGACAAAAATGCTAATTAAAATGATATTGAGTTTTACTTGGACAAATTTCTTGGCTATTTTCTTAAGAAATGCAGGAGGTCCTTGTCCCTCTTTTTTCACTGATTCTCTGGATTCTCTGGGTTTTAATGGCCCTTTTCATTCAGAGAATTATATGCTATAGGAGACTTATTTATGGCTATACCTATGCCCAGCTGCCTTCCCACTTATTTCATACATAGTCTGTGCTCTTTGTTCACACCTTGTATTGTATTAGGGAGAACTGTCATTTGTCGGGGCTACCCTTAGGTATTTTGTATCTCATATGAGAAGTTCCAGCATTTGAAAAGTTTCCTTTCATAGCTGGCCCATTTTCTTGCTCTTCTTGTGGTGCAACTGCATTTTTCTTTTATCTTTATATTATGGAGATTATTCTGACATTATATTAATTCCAGCATAGCCAGTATGAATCTCAGTGCAATGCAGACATTTTATTCTGTTATTCCCTGGAAGTCCAAAACCTTTTTCTTTATTAATTCTTTCTAAGATTACTCCCTTTATCTTATTCAGTGGAACAGGATTATCTGCTTGCGCCATGACCCTGATAATGGTAATAAATGTAATTAGAGAATGAATGTATTATTAGAACCCTCCCTATTACATACTAACAGGGCGTGTTACTATGTGATGCAAGCACTATAGATCAGTTGTATATAACAGATGATCTCATTTCTTACCTGAGATATCAGCAGGATCAGATGTTGCCATACTTAACAGAACATTTTTTGTAGGTATTTGTATAATGGCTTGACCCATTCTCCCAAAGCAATTGTCTATTCATTTTTCCTTTTTCTGTTTAATTACAAGACTTGGAATTTAAGTGTTTGTGAATGACAATAGCAAGCTGAAATACATTACTGGGGACCATTATTTCTTTTACTCCTTTCATGATTGCACATAGCAGTAATAATTAAAAATATATATATATATTATTTTAGGGGGTATTGAAAGTAAAGAAAAGTTTTTTTTACAATAATGAAATGATTACTGCTATGGCTTGTTGAGGGTGAGGGAAATGCACACATGTCTGAGAACAACATGTTGAAATAAATTACTGTGACAATTCTTTCCTTCACTTGTATCACAAGTTAATATTAGAGAGGATTATAAGGTAGCTACCTTTTTGGGTAATAGAAATGTATGAAAACACAAGGCAGTTAAATAATCACTGCTTAATGTTTGTCACTATGGCTTGTTAATGGGGGAGCAATTTATGCATCTGTAAAAAGCAAGGTGAAAATATCTGTCAGTAAAGAGCAAGTTGAAATGTATTAATGTAACCATTTTGTCATTCTCTTCCAAGTGATAAAGCCAACTCATACATATAATGTATCTATACTTTTTTGAGGGGCCAAGATGTGTGTGAAATCAAAGGACAATTGCATGGCAACTGTCAACAGATCAATGCTATTCCTCTTGAGGGCAGGGAATGTGTATGACAGCAACATTCATTATATCTTTGTGATTTTATCAGAATCAAAGGTAGTACAGCCACTTAGCATTGACACATTCCACAAGAACAATATATGTGGTGAAGGATTTGAAACTGCTGTGTTTTTTATTTTTTTAAAATAGGATTACAGTGACGGTACAACTCACACTTTGATTTGCAAGATGTTATAATTTCACAATCTCCATAATGCAGATCTTTTTAGTTTTAGTTAATTACAAATATGCACCTTTTTATTTTTTTCACACAATGCAAATATGTAGTACACAGAATCACAAATATAGATTGCTTTCATAACATATGCAATAAAACACTATCCTAAGAATTCAGAAGCATCTCAGCCATGATCACTTCCAAGGCAACACAGTTTATGTTATGTGAATAATGAATGTCAAGACTCTTTAACAATGCATGTACCCAAACTTGTGTGTGCAATGAGCAGCTTCTCATTGTGGCTGCATAAGAGATCTGTGGGAAGATCATGTTAGGTCAGCTCATGGTGACAGTAAAGCATAGGTTGTAAATACTGATGAAGCCTGAGCCCCTATGACAGCTGGCATGGAGCTGTGTGCACAGACAATAATGCTGAAGTGCTGATTTATGATTGTAACTTGAGGATATACATATGCAGAGAAATGTCTTGTGCAAGAAAGGAAGGGAATCATGCCATAGAGAAAGGCTAAAGACAGTAGAAGGACCACCGAAGCAAACAGAATTTGAAGAAGACTGCCAAGGGAAGTGATAATCAAAACAGGAAAGTAGAAGGTAATGTAAAAGGAATATGAAATACACACACAGATACTGATCTGAATTACTTAAACTACAAAAATATCAAACACATACAGGATGGGTGGGGTAGAAAAAAGAAACAGGATTTACCATTCTATGCCAGTTGTGACATCATCATCATCATGGTTTAATCAATGTACCTGTACTATGATGTAAATGTTATACATAAAACAAATATTAAAGCTGGAAATGATGTGAATCATGTACTGTTTTCAGTTTCATTCTATCAAGCTCTTTACTGATAAGGTAAGCTGTAGAAGCATTCAAACATAATGGTGTCCAGAAAGCTCACAGCAGGTGATTGTTACACATTCACAGACTGGATGCAGAAAAAAAAATTGAGAGGCCTCAAGAGATTTGAGACCAGCAGCTTCAAGGGCTAAATGGCTACTAAGCCATGCATTAACAAGGTGAACCATAGAAGCAGTCAACCAAGCTCATAGCAAAATAGTTTTACACTTTCACAGACTGGAAGCAGAAAAAACATATGTGTTATAAGGGATTTTAACTCATACTTATCTGTGTTGTCTACCAAAACGGGATTTAATAAGGTGAGCAGCATTCAAAAATGTGTCATGGAAGCTCATAGCAGGTGATTGTCACACATTTACAAATTGGAGGCAGAAACAGCATAAAGGCTTGAGGAGATTAGAACATTTTCCTTTTCAGTGGCATACTATGAAAGACTCCATTAACAAGATCATTTATAGAAACAGCCACAATGTACTGTGTCTGGGAAGCACCTAGAAAGTGAATGTTGCACATTTACAAAATGGAAGTAGAAAAATGAAAAAATATGCAACTCTAAAATGATTTAAACTGTCCACTCAGTGCACTGACACTCTACAAATAACTTTATTAACAAACTGAGCAATGGCAGAAGTGAGACTAAAAGCATCAGCTTTACCCTATTTCATAACTGGTAACTGCAATGCAACCTATGGTAACTGAAGCTAATGCAAATAGAACATGAAATTGATTGGATTTAATTGTGTCTACACAATGAGGAGTCCCACATCTCACAAAAAGATAAGTGCTATAGAAAATGATTTTTGGACAGGTATATGGTGTGTTTATATATATTTTTTTCAGACTAAAGAATGGAAATATTGAAAAGAGAAGAAAAGGGGAAGCAAGCAGCAAGTTTAGCAGATGGTGATCAATTAAGAAATTAACAGGATGGAGCTGGTGTAGGGGGCAAATACTTTTGTTGTGGGGCAAGCTGCCATTTTTTATGAAGAGAAGAGAAAGTTGGGGAAAGAAGTAAGAGAGCAATAAGAAGGTTAAGTTGGGTAGGAGAAACAACAGTCACTACTGACAGGGTGTGGGACAGGCAACGTCTTACGGTAGCATTGTCGCCTCACAGTAAGACGTTGTCCTGTTTGATTCTCAGCTAGAGCGTCTTCTGTGTGGAGACATGCATGAATGGGCGTACCTTCATTGAAGGTTGTGCATCAGGGCTGGCAACTCGGCATGTAAATATCTACTGCCAATCATTAGCAGACCGGAGTTCCGCTGTGGCGACCCCTAACCGGGAAAAGCCGAAAGACACAACAACTGACAGGGTATGGAAAAATACAGTGAGAAGCAGGGAACACAATGGTGAAGGAAACAGACAAATAGAAGGAAGGCAGTGGTGAGGGGAGGATTGTAAAACCAATAGGGGTGAGCATAGGTACAAAATGGAAGGAAATACCAAGCTAGGGGAAAGGACTGGATATTTACAGTAGCAGTCTTTGCCAGTTGAGAGCAAGCAGGATCTTGCTTATCATCCTGGCAACTGTCAGCACTGGGCCCTGAATCAGCAAGCAGAGCCAGTGCTGGACAGTGATGCAACTCAGAGAGTCACCACTTTATGGACTACACGGAGCGATGTGGGCATCCAACCACCAGCCAATTATATGCCCCACAGCTCTGCTCATTGCCAGTACATGACAAAGATGTCACCTTCATTTACACTGTATCAGCTTTTGATACAAGGCTACCTGATGCAGGTGCTGCAGGTAAGGTTGGGGGTTTGGTGGCAACTGTAGTAGGCTAGGAACCAGATGAGCTCAGTGCTTCCAGTCATAATGAGGGGGGTGAAATTGCTGTTACAACTTAAAAATCTCTTGTGGCACTCGCAGCTAAAACAGGGCTCTCTAAATTGTGTAACCTAGATAAGGTAGAAGATTCAATGTGTAACATGGAAGACGTGTGTGTGTTTGTGTGTGTGTGTGTGTGTGTGTGTGTGTGTGTGTGTGTGTGTGTGTGTGTGTGTGTGTGTGTGTGACTGCATGTATCGCTTGGTGATGCAGCCACTGAGAATAATATATATGGGGATAGGTGTTGGTATAATAGTTAAGGTGTTTACCTCACAGGAACAAGATACCGGATTTTGTTCTCAGCCTTGAAAGGGAAAATGGAAAGGCTTAAAATGGCCCATAAGGGCTAGCCTAGTACTTACCTATGAACTTGTGGGGACCACAGGCCTTGCCAGTGGCATGGTTGCAAACTGCTGTGTTTTTACACACAACAGTATGAGAAATGCTGAAAATAATAAACAAAATAAATGCATTAAAGAGAAAATATAGTGACAAAAATGGTTGGCATAAGAGAAATAGTAACACAGTGAAAAGTGCATTTCCGTATATGTTGATAATGATACAGTTAAACATAATGCACATTTAAAAGAAGTATCTACAAATGAATTGCAGATATCAGTTTGTTTATATATAATCAGGCTGGACATAAGGAAAGTGCCATCAACACATGCATTCTGTCAGATATAACATTAATGGAAGGAGCAATTTTTACAGAGCAGCATGCTCATGTGGTCAGAGATGCTGTATGATGTCTGAGAATACTGTACATATACAAAGTGTACCAGCAGCTTAGACAAGCATATTCAAATAAAAGCTGATTAGTAAAACTAGGGTAAAAGACAAACTTGTATTTTGCATGGGAAATGTCCATCAAACTATTAGTGATGATCTTACATAAATGAACACAAATGACCTATGCACTGCTACAGTGATACTACAGAGAGAGAAAAATATACACAACTTAATCTTCATGAAAATACAACCCTGGTGGTGGGAGAGTTGAACCCATAGGCATATGCCTAATGTGAGGACAAAAGACAATATTATGAGCCACTCACCCATATATACAGGAAGAGGCATGCAGAAATATACTTCTAATATTCCAGTCATACTGCTTTGCTATGCCAGTAATGACAGATGTGGAACTGGTGTATGAAAGTTACAAATGTTTTTAGCTCCCTTGCACTATTACTATTAGAAGCCAGACATTTTCATAAGAGCATGTATACTCTCCCCAGCACTCTTTTAGGTGCCCCAGTCTGCTCCTGTGCAGCTGCCATTTTCTTTTGATTTCTCCAAGTGTTAGAACCATGGCATGGTGGCATGCAATGGCAGGTTATTTGTTTGCCTAATACCTCCAGCACAGAGGTGATGACAGCATCTTAACTACTTCCTTGCCTCATGAAGATCAAGGCTGTGACACCTCACATCACTGTAAATCGTGAGAGCACTGTTCCCCCAGGTGTAGTATGCCAGAAACACAGATGACAGCCTTTCCTAAACTATTCCTGGCTTCTTCCTTATACTGGGGCCCAGTATAATCATTCTGCAGGAGCCATTGGCTGTATTCCTTATGGAGAATATCCAGAAAAATCCTGGACTCTTCCTCGCACTACCTCTGTGCTCTAAAAGGAGCACTACATTTTCCATCTCCATCTTCAGCCATGATGTCTTACACAGAAGAATCGCAGGAACAATATCAAGCAAGTGGCACCCAAGTCAGTCCTTGGGTGTCCCATCTGCTGCTCAGTCACAGGCATTGATGGGTACCTCATTTGCGAAACAGATGCCAGGAAATATATGTACTGTGTTATTAGGGTTCCAAATGCACTTTAAAGTGAGAAACATGGCAGTCTGCTACTCCTGTACATGCTGCAGACAATGCATGATATACAGTGACTCCATCTGTAGATACTTAAATATAGGAGGACACTTGTCTCAACCCTAAAATTATTAGCGTCCATCTCTTGTCCAAAGCTGACATCAGGTGATCAAACATGTGCACAGCATTGTGTTGGAATCTACATGATGTTTACTAGGTGTGCTGTTTGCACAAATGGATTGATTCGGAAACAATAGTAAGATGAACTCTAATTAGCATAATTATCATGCCCTCCGAGGTAAATCTACACAATATAAGCATTATGACAAACCCAGAGTGTTATTGTGCTACAGAGGAAAATACTGTAAAGTAGTTTGAATCCAGCTAAAGGCAATTTTTGCTGAAGTCTTTCCTTGTTCCTGAGATATCTATAAATACACTGTAAATGATACTTCTTTTATATTAATTCTTTTATACAATAATAGCTTTTGACTGCTGCGTAAAATGGATGGCAGTTTGCCACTACTTTTAATGTGTTGGCAAAAAGTAACTTAAGGAGTAGATTACAAGTGTACTGAATATAGTAGACTGCAAGATTGTTAAGATGGCAGACATACCCCTGAGCTCATATTCTGAGAACTGTTCAGTAGTAATTTGCTGTAGTGGGCCTGCACATATGTCCATACCACAACCCTAATAACAGTGCTATTGTAATAGCAATGTGTTCTTGTTCAGTTGCATTTCTGTGCTTGTTTTGTGAGATATATGTGCTCAATAACATACGTCTGACATTTAATTAAAGATTGTGGGCCCAGATATCTAAAAGTCAGACATAAATAGAACATATTGTGTGCTGTATTTGTGTCTAACTGCCATACAGAAATACAGCATACAATATTGCCTAGTAGGATATGAGTAGTGCATGACTTTGTAAGGCCCATGCAAGTATGAAGCTGTTAATTTTACTGTTTTCCAAACCAACAGAGCTATGCCTAAAAATCACAGGGAACAAAGGAAAGAAGTGTTGCAACTGGTGGCCAATCCGCTTCCACCCACAATCCAAAATTCACAGATGCTAACAATGAAGTTGTACTATAGGACCACCATCACCATGATAAATTAGTATATGCTGTCTATGTCACCAACAGGCCCTTCTCTGACTATGCCAGGACTGAAATTGTCAATTCAGTGGGTACTGCAGTGCCACAGATATCATCCACATGTTGCCAAAAATGGAGGCAAAGCTGTGGAATGGTAATGTAGGGAAATAGGTAGGGAATAATCAACCAGACCTCTGACAGAGGAGACAGAGGCTTTCCTGGTCTTTCTTATAGACAATACTACTGTTGCAGGGGAGGATGTTGGGTCAGAGATGGACAGGCCCCAGAAAGTTACAACTGTGGATGAATGCATGGTTAAGCACAGCTTGATGTTGCTTTTGCATTTATCATTTTTAATATAGCATATCTTATCTGTTGTATAGATATGTTGTAAAGCTATGTGCAATTTGCTGTCTCTTTGCTAGTGCCCTTATACACTGTACACAGCTATGTCTGGCATGATCCTTTCCTTCTGCTGGTTCCTCCTCTCATTCCTCATATGTGTCAGCTTCCTGTTGAGCTGGGGAGTGCTGACCACACAAGAAGCAGCCTTGCTGTAACTGCTTCCAAATGTAAACACAGTCAGTATTTTGGCATACATGGCATGGTCATACTGCAGAACAGCACCAAATGACTCTAGAAAGTGAAGGTGTGCCTTTAGCTGCCCATTACATGCTGTATAATGTTCCTGGCTTATGACAGTGCACAGTCATTTACCTGGTCTGATGGAATTTATGGATTTCTGATGTGGGTCATGATCCAATAGTTCCAGGGCATATCCAACAATACCCTCAAGATACCCCTGTGAAAGGCCACTCTTCACAAGCCATTGGTGCAGGTCATAAATTTTTCATATGTGGGAGTTCTGTAAATTGCCTCTATAACCTGGGCAGTAACACTCACATCTGCCATTGCAGTCACTTGGTCCAAGGGAACATCAGTACCTATTAGTAACTACTATCATTGAAGATACTTCCCTATGCATTACAGACAATTTTGCAGATGATGTAGTGATGCCATTTGCATGTACCTCCTTCCTACTTCACAAGGTCAGGGCTTTTATTTCAATGTGAGTGTGACATCCCCACTCTAGGCCAGTAATCAAAGAGCCTGAGTCCTCATCACTGACACCAGAAAGGGATGCTCACTTGGAATACAAATGATTACACTCAGTATTTACAGATGTGGACCTCTCTGCATCAAGCACAATTTCTCTAAAGAGCATCCAGGGAACACATTCAGTCTGTGGGTTGGTTCCTCTCTATATCTGTCCAGACACCCAACAAGACTCCCCACTGGCACAGCTTAGAATTGAGTCCTTAGCTGGAGTCCCATGCTAAGTTCTTCCACACCCTATCTGTGAAACCAGTTCTTTGTCTCCCTGCTGTAAGCAATGACACTCACACTCTTGGATTTGATTTGTATGCGTACACACACACACACACACACACACACACACACACACACACACACACACACACACACACACACACACACACACACACACACACACATGGGAAAGGCTGGCACAGATTCACCTGATGTGCCCACGTCTGCCCAGACTATAACGTAGTTATCACTGCCACCAGAACTCCTGCCAGCTACTTTAAGGCTCTTACACGGGTACACAATTACACTGAGTGAAATTATTATTAATATAAATGTTAATGTTCACCAAACAGCAAGGCTTTTAGGAGTGGCCACAGTTATTACCAAATATATATTTGCAAATACCCTCAAAGCATATATATTTTCTAAAATGGAAAAGTCACAATAAAAAGTTTAAATATATTTAATAATAAATAATGAATTAAGAAGAAAATACTAAATGTCTATTTACAGTAAACACCAGAGTTTCAGAAACAGGGAATATTAAAAATATCATCTAAGGAAAGTTTCACACAGTTATAGAAAACAGTATTTAGATAGTCCCATTATCTATTCCTGATTGACTAAAATAATTACTTTTCCCTAGTAAATTTACTTACTGCCACAAGGCAAGGTGATGTGAGTGAGTGGTCCTTGTTGTCAGATCCAAGGCAGAAAGCAGAATGCTGAGACCAAACTCCTAATAATATCTAAATATTATTTTTGCCTTACAGAATGACATCACACACATCTGGTCATCTTTCCCATGCTATCACCAACACTAGAAGTTGACAGGATTTTAGCATCCATGTGTCACCATACACACAGATAGAGCTTTGCTCAGATCTCCTGGAAGTCATAAAACCATAAACCATTCCACTCTTTCTACAGCACCTACCAACTATTCTCTAGCTTGGTTATTGCATCTCTAGCTCCATTCAAAACTGTGGAATAATATCTTTATGGTTTAACCCATAAAGTAATTTAATTTCAAGAATATTTTGTAAAGTCTGGTGGATTAAGATTAACCTTTTTACTTCCAGTATATGTTATTACAATGCAAACATGTAAACAGTTACAATAATTGATGCACATTTGTTTTCCTTCCAGCAGGGCACACTGTTGATACATTTTAACACAAGCAAACCTCACAAATACATTTACAGCAGAAGTATCTATACAAATCAGTTTGATATGCAAATGACATATTATTATTTACATAATTCCACCTAGCTGAGCTTGCATATGTTACAAATCCACTGCTCTATTTCTTCTGGCATGGCTGGCAGTACCACATATTGGTGAGCAGTGGTGTGGATACTGAACTTCTGCAGCCCGTAAGCAGTTGTCACTAAAGGTGTGCATTCTCACAGCAGTCACACAGTAAACATTCTGAGTTTCATATCACAATAATTTTATTAATTTATTTTTGTCAGTTTAGTTTAGTTTAGTCAGGAACAGCAGGCAAAAATGTCAGAAGATGATTATGGCAAACTGACAAGGAACCAGTTGCTCAAGGTGTGTGGAGACAAAGGACTGATGTACGCCAACCTGACTAAAAAAGAAAGGATTTCAGCATTAGTCACAGCTCAGAGCAACATCCAGGAGGATAACCAGTCTGGTGATGGGAATGTGCAGCTATCAGAAACATGACAATTCATTTTTTTTCAAAGAACTTAGAAATCCATCTGGAGTTAAAGAAACTTGAACTGGAGGCCAAATGTTTGGAATTAGAATCAGCAGAGAGACTATGGCATTTGGAGGCTGAAAAAAAGAGAAATTGATGGAATTAGAATCAGCAGAGAGACTGCAGCATTTGCAGCTGTGATGGTGCAGTGATTAGTGCTGTCACCTCACAAGAAAAGGTTCTCCAGGTCACTTGTGAAAGAAATATCCATGGCTGCACATGGACATAAGGGAACCCATGGTGGGCAGCCTAAACTGCACCAACAGATTCTCTCAGTAACAGGGTAAGCCACTAGTTCAGGTATACATCCTGGATCAAGGTTTAAATGTTTTAAATGTAACCAGTGGGGCCATGTAGCATATAGATGTTCATGGAAACAAAGTGGGGAACAAAAGGTCAGGGAGTCAACAAGTGAGAATAACAGTATGCCAGTGGTAAGTTGTCTTGAGACAGCAGGCATACCAGACTATCACAAGAGGTTGTATCCTACCTTAGTAGATGGAAAACAGGCCACTGCTAAGAGAGACACAGCATCTGACATAGCTGTTGTGAATCCTGCAGTAGTTAAAGAGGAACAGTACTTGCATGGGCAGTCCACTCCATCCCTGCAGATGTCCTGAAAGGGAATGATTTTTATAATACAGTAACTTGTGTGCATGCAGTTACACACAGTTCAGCTTGGAGACAGGCATGTGGGTCTGGTAGCCTGTTGGAGACACAGACAGACACCACACCTGAAGCTTGGGTGGCATTTCAGGGAGTGAGATACACTGTAGCAGTGATCCTGAAGGTGAACCGCAGCTGCTAATGGGTACTAATGTTCCTTTGGACCAAGTGACTGCAAGGGTAGAGGTGAGTGTTAGTGCTCAGGCCGACAGTGAGGTACTGCTGTCAGAAGATACCAGCCTTTCTGTGGAAGGGGAGCCAGGAAGAGTCACACAAGTAAAGCTGAGACAGGCTAAGCTCTCAGACCCTGCACTAAGAGGGTTGAGGGAGGTAGCTAGGGAGGCACCTGATTCTCAAGGAAAAGGGTAGGCTGTATACTGGAACAAAGGGTTTCTGTATAGAGAGTGGACTCCTAAGGGACAGCTAGAGGGTGAGAGAATACAGCAGTTGGTAGTGCCTAAAGCCTACTATCTGGCACATCTAGCCATAGCACATGACATTTCTTTTGCAGGTCATATTGACATAAAGCATAACAAGATATGTAGCATGCAGAACATTTATTTGCCTGGGATTGCAAGGAATGTGACAGCATACTGCAGGACCTGTGAGCAGTGCCAAAAAATAGGCAAAGCAGGAGACAAGGTCAAACTTCTTTTGTTGTCTTTGCCTGTGATTGAGGAGCCATTTCAGAGGGTAGCTATGAATATTGTGGGGCCTCTGAGAACACCAAGCTCCACAGGGAAGAAGTATATCCTGGTGGTAGTAGATTATGCTATTAGATACCCTGAGGCAGTGGCTCTGTCCTCCATTTAGGCAGAAAAGGTGGCAAATGCTTTGTTAGAGATTTTCAGCAGGGAAAGTTTCCTTGAAAGAGATACTGACTGACATAGGTTCACATTTTAATGTCAGATTTGCTGGCTTGTCTGTGGAAGCACTGTGGGGTGAAGCACTTAAGACTCCCTTTTACCATCCTCAGACTAATGGCCTTGTGGAAAGGTTATCTCTACACTAAAGGCCATGCTACAGGTATTTGCAGACCAGTTTAAGAGAGAATGGGACAAATATTTGTCCCATCTGCTGTTTGCATACAGAGAGGTACCCCAGGAACTGTATGGGCATAGGGTGAGGGGACATTTATATTTAATTTGTGATGAGTGGGAGCGTGAGTGTGACTTCCATAAGCTGTCTGTTGTGGTATATGTCCTAAACATCAGGACAAGGATGAGGGAGCTCATGGGCCTGGCCCAAAAGAACTTTACAGGAGCCCCACATCATCAAATGGTCTGGTATGACAGGAATGTTTGAGCCAGAGAGTATGACGTGGGGCAACAGGTGATGGTTTTCATTCCTGTCAGACACAATAAGCTGGATGCAGCTTGGGAGGGACCCTTCAAAGTGGTAAGGGAGGTCAGTAATGTTAACTACATGGTAGAACTGCTAGGCAAGAGGCAGGGGCACAAACTGTACCATGTTAACATGATGAAATCTTACCATGATAGGGAGGCCCTGATGCTAAGTATTTGCAGTAGGAGTCAGGAGGATTCTAAGGGGGCACTATATCTACAGCGAGCCAACGAGCAAAATCCCAAGTTTCTATGATGGAGCCTAGGGTTGCAGGCATACGATAGGACAGTGCAGCACTGTACTGGGGTCAGCAATGCTAAGGCAGATAGAATGAATGGGATAATGTATTCCCAGATAAACTCATTCTTCTTAAGCAATATTTTTCAAGGGACACTTGAAAAGCTAGCTTGAGTCTTCAAAGGTGAGAGAGGTGTGATGATAGGAGGTGCTGCCAGACATGCCAGGAGAAACAGGGAAGTATATTTGTAACATATGCCAGCACAGCTAGCTGAAAGTTTGTAAATAATGTTATGTCATTTGTATATCAAACTGATTTGTACAGATGTTTGTACAGAAAATGTATTTGTGAGGTTTGCTTGTGTTAAAATGTGTCAACAGTGTGCCCTGCTGGAAGGAAAAGAAATGTACATGCATTATTGTAATTGCTTAAATGTATATATTGAAACAATGTATACTGGAAGTGAAGAGGTTAATCTTAATCCACCTGACTTTGCAAAATATTCTTGAAATTAAATTACTTTATGGGTTAAGCCATAAAGATGTTATTCCACAGTTTTGAATGGAGCCAGAGACACAGTGTCTGGGCTAGATAATAGCTGGTAGCTCCTGTAAGAAGACTGGAATGGTTTTATGGTTTTATGAGTTCCAGGAGATCTGAGCAATGCACTATCTGTGTGTATTGTAACACATAGGTGCTAAAATCCTGTCATCTTCTAATGTTGGTGATAGCACAGGAAACAGAGTCAGATGACCAGATGTGTGTGATGTGTTTGATGCCATTCTGTAAGCCAAAAATAATAGTTATATATTAGTAGCAGTTTGCTCTCAGCATTCTGCATTCTGCCTTTGATCAGACAACACGGACTGCTCACCCACATCATCTTGCCTTGTAGTAGTAAGTAACTTAACTAGGAAACAGTAATTCTTTTATTCAGTCAGGAATATATAGTGAGGCTAGCTAAATACTGTTTTTCGATAACTGTGTGAAACTTTCTATCGGTGTTATTTTTGATATTCCTTGTGACTGAAACTCTGGTGTTACTGTAAATAGATGTTTAGTATTGTTTTGATTTTTTATTATTTATTATTAAATATATATAAACTTTTCATTGTGGCTGGTTCTTTTAAGAAAACATTTTAGCTTCATGAATATTTGCATTTATTTATTTGGTGATAACTGTGGACACTTCTGAAAGCCTTGTTGTTTGGTCAACATTACCATATGTAATAATAATAATTTTACTCAGTATAATTGGGTATCCTTTTAAGAGCCTTAAAGTAGCTGGCACTCATTCTGGTGGCAGTGATAACTACTTTATAGTCTGGGAAGAAAGGGGCACAGCAAGTGAATCTGTGCCAGCCTTTCCCAGGTGTGTGTTTGTCTGTGTGTGTGTGTGTGTGTGTGTGTGTGTGTGTGTGTGTGTGTCTGTGTGTGTGTGTGTGTTTGTGTGTGTAAATCAAATCTCCAAGAGTGTGTGTGTGGCAGGACACAAAGCATTGGTTTCACAGAGAGGGTGTGCAGGACTTAACTTGGAACCTCAACTAAGGAATCATTTCTGCGCTGTACCATTGGGGAATCTTAATGGGTGGGGGTCTGGAAAGATATAGAGTGGAACCAGACCCTGGAGTGAGCCGGTTCCATGGGTGGTCTTAAGTGAAATTGTGCTTGATGCAGAGAGGTCTGTATCTGGAAATACTGAGTGTATCCATTTGTATTCCAAGTGAACATCCCTCTCCAGTGTCAGTGGTGCGGATTCACGCTCCTTGATTATTGGCCCTGAGTGGTGACATCACAGTGAGTGCAGTCTATGGTCCCAAATAAGTCAGAGAAATTGCCAGTATTGTAAACCTCCTGAATATGATCGGCCCTCTCCTCAGGGTGCATGGGAACAGCATATGCTCCCACACAAGGTGAAGCATGATATGAAGAAACTGATGGAGTGTTCTCAAGGCAGAAGCCTGAGATACCTCCCACTATGTGTCCAGTGGGTTACTGAGAGATCCCTGTAGCTAATATACAAACATCCTTGCATACCTTTTCATCCACTAGGATAAGTACTCTAATACTGCTGTAAGCAGATGAAACCAAGACATTTCCACAGTTTAATGCATGGTGTTTCTGTCAAATTTGTGCTGGTCTACTATGTCAGTGTCACAGAGGACATGCAAAGGTAAGTAAGGTTGAAAAATCCTGTACCACCAGGCTAAGGGTGTGCACCATCAGGTAAAGCATTTGCAATTACAGCCTTCTGCATATGTGCATTTACTGTGGATGCAGCGACCACTAACATAATTCTATGATCTACTCCATTTGAACCAGAGCATATTGCCATGTTTAAAAGTAATGCTGGTACAGCTCTATTGTGGAGCATTTAAACATGTTTACATCACTGCACCATGTTGTTTTTCCTCAGTAATACACATAATGCCTCATTATATAGTCATTAGCATAGCCAATTACTTTATTTTGGTTAGCTACATCTTGCAACTAGGTCTCCTGAATCACATACATTCTGGGTGACCAGTATTTATACAAATTTGCTTAGCACAATCGATTGAACTTTTCTGAACCACTGAAGCTGATGTTTTCTAGCAACTTCTTATAGTTAGTTACTTAATTAATTAATTAGTTAATTAATTCATTTAATGTTTGATAACTTGGTAAATGGACTGTTCCAAGGAACCCTTTTCAGCTTCAATCTGGGCCAGTTCATGCAAACACAAAAAACATAATTATTTTGAATATCTATATGCAAAGCAAAATTGGGCTGAAGTATAAAGAGCAAAACATAAAATACAAATATACTGTGAAGTACAAAAAAATAAAAGCGCGTGAAAGCGCTTACATTCTTGGTCTAATAAAACATTTTTATCCAAAGTACGTTTTGTGGTTATCCTGTTGCCTTCCTGAAGCAGTTTTAAACAAAAAAATATTTATCATATAATTCAAATCAAAGCAAATAGAATACTATAAAATTTAACATGCAGTTCAATTGTAAGATTAGGGCACGCTCAGTACAGTAGCCCTTAATGTTAATAAATCAGGATTATTAAAATTATATTGTAATATCATGTAGCATTTGAGCTCAATGACAGAGGTCAGTGATAACAGTGATCAGCACTGAAAAGTGAGATCACAAGACCACAACTGTGCTTCTTAAACTCAAAAAGATGAAATGGGCAGTACTACTTAAAAATATATCCCCAATGTCCCTGCTCATACATACTAACTCCCAAGATTGCTGTACCTTGAAGTAGGGTGAATTCTCCATGAGCTGCTATCTCAAGCTAAAATTACATATTTCACTACTGATGTGAACTTCTGTTTGGCACCCACACTTCAACTGAAATAACCAGCCCTCATATAGCCCTCATTGCTATTTGAGTTTGAGACTCCTGTTTAACATTAAGTACATTAATACAGATTACTTTGCTTATAAAATTAACAGTTATACAGTTAGTTATAGTGTTGAATTTTGCAAGGACACTTAGTCTAAAGTAAACTGAGACCTTCGGTCAAGTGACCTAATTAGGTGACAGACTTCAGCTGTAACATGGCTGATATGTGACAAATAAATCATGCATCTTAATTACAGCTCTACCTAGCTGATTCCATAATTGTCTCTAAAAGTAGTTAGTTTTTTGGCTGTCTGGATGAGTTGGCTGTCTAATGCTCAGCTGTATAGAAAAATAAAAGCATAGGTTATTCAGTGGAACTTACCAGATGCAAATGTAAGCCAAGCGGACTTTTCACTTTTGCATGAATTATGGAATGTGCTCATCGACTAAATGGTAAGTTATCTTCATGGAAACCTTGCCATTATAGACATCCAAATACAGGCTGCACTGATTATATGGCCTTTTCTGATGCTATACATCTGTGGTGAAGCAAACTTAATAGTAGGTGTGTCTGTAGCATATTCTTGGATCTCTCCAGATCCTATAATAACCATTATCTTCACATTTCTCATTACCAACTTGTTACGTCTAGGATTTGAAAAAAACATGTGATACATAGTCCAACAGGTATCTTTGGCATAAAGGTGATTGACTGGGAATACATAAGACCCTACTAAACTGCTGATGTAACTGGGGACACACTGCATGACAGTGGTCCTCCTTTGACATTCAAACAAATTTACTAGAGACACACAGATATATTCTGATAGTCCCAATCTGGAGGACTTGACATTTGTGGGTAGTCCTATTTTACTGTACAAATGAAAATACAAAACGGATAATGGGTTTATATTTATGTAGTCCTGGTGTCCAGATTGCAACTCTTGCTCATCACCAAACAATACTGTCCTGTAGCTCGAAATGGGTTAATCCCAAGTCCACCACAGCTGAGAATGCATAAACCAGTAAAGGCAGGACTTATTCAACAGTTTTTCCATAAAACACTGGTGAGTCCTGTTATATGGGAGCACTCATTAATTGTTTTAGTTTGTTCTGGAGTCTTGTATTTTAATTAGCAGGCATGGGAAGATTGTGTTTCTGCATTATTTTGCACTTCTATTTCCACAAGTATGATTATTTGTAAAGCTTGTTTGTTTGTATTTTAAACCCTGCTGGGCCATAGGCTTGTGGCTTAATTTACAGTTTTGGCAGAACTGCATACTACTGCCAGATTTTGACTTAATCATTTATTACTGAACTTCTTTCCATAAACAAAGTTACAAGTAAATTTGGTATAGTCTGTTGCTTTAACGTGTAGTAAAAGTTCTATAGTGAGAGAATGGTCTGTTCTCCAGTTTGGGCTTCAGTGTTTTATATTTTGATTACCATTTATCTGCTTGCATTCTGTGTCTGTCCCATCACACACTAACACAGTAAGGTAAAGTTTCTAAAAGAGCTTCAGGATTGCCTTTATTTGATTGGATACCTCTCTAGCTAGCCTGATAGTTCCATCATAAAGCTATCCCATCTAGTATCTTTCATACAAAACGTGTAGAGGTGTGGAACTTAGAGTAATTAGCTTTTCATTAAAAAAGAGATATAATTAAATTATTTTAGTTATTTCAATTCTGCTTAAATATTTAAGTCACACTTAAAGTGACCTGTGTGATCATATTACTTTCTACTTTTCTGCTCTGTTTCATCTGTTTGCATTTCTTAGTTTTTCTGGGACCTTAGTCTTGTAATTAATTAACAGCTGTGGAAAGATTGAGTTTCTGCATTATTCTGCACTTCTATTTCCACAAGTAGAATTACTTGCAAAAGTTATGTTTGTATTTTAATCCCAGCTGGGCCATGTAGTTTAATCACAGTTGTGACTGAATTGTGTATAACTACTACTATTACTACCAGATGTGTGCCTTAGTCATTTATTACTGCATTTTTCCATAAACAGTGTTACTGGCAAATTTCTGCATAGTCCGGTGCTTTCAGCTGTAGTAGAAGTTCAAAAGTGAAAGAATCATCTCTGTTCCAGTTTGTGCTTTGGTGCTTTCACATTCTGCTTATTATTTACTTGCTTGCATTCTGTGTCTGTCCCATACCCAACTAATACATTAAGCTAATTGTTGGAATGTCTATGGATTAAAGCTTAACACTAAGACATGCCATATAGTACCTTTTGGAAAGTCTGCCACCCCAGCTAACTTCATTTTCAATAAAATACCCTCAAAAGTTGATTTGCTAGTCAGGGATCTGGGAAGTTATGTAGATAATATCCTAGCCTTCGACCAATATGTATTCAAGGTATTAAGAAAATCCTTCTATGTTGCTTAACTTATAAGCAAGGCCATGGTATCTAGGTCCAGAGAGGTCATCATACCACTGTACTTGTCCCTTATCAGGCCCATCAGACAGTATAATGTCCCCTTCCATATATACCTGACCAGACACATGCAGCAAATGGAGTGTCCACAAAAGTTCCTTGCAAAAAGAATACAGGAAGTAAACATAATGTCCTACACTGATCACCTCAAAGCCTCATCTTTGTACCTGGTATTATTTATTCTTCTCAGAGGTGATCTTTGCCTGGCATGCAATTCATCCCTTGACCCTGTTTTGATAAACCTTTTGCACATCCACAAAACAAACTACATCAGAACTACTAGATTAAAAGGCCAACATTTTGCTTGTGAGCTAAATAGGACATGTTGGAGAGACATACATGCTTCTCAGAGAATTCTCATTCTCTGGAACAGGCTCCCCATCCATGTGAAGCAGGGTTCCTCCCTATTCCTATTTAAGTGCAACTTAGACCAATGGATGGGTAATCAAAAATTCACCCCTGTTCTGGCCCCTATATCTCTGATAGACAGAGACAGTCAGTAAATCACCCCCCTATAAAAATCAAACTCGAGGGATACAGTTGGGTAACATAGGTAGACTTATGAGGGCCCTAGTGTTCATTAGCCTAGAATACACCTATGAACCTATAAACATATGAACCTATTATACAGGAAGTCACTAGGCATGCCATCTAGGAGATTAGCACATATCTCTAAATTATGCAAAGAACTTAATTTACAGGCTGAACTACAGAAACATGCAACCATTGTTGGACTTGATTCCTCAGCCTCAATCCCTCCTACTTTTACTGTGCAAAGCACATCATAAAAAAACAGGCAAGGCCTTTTAATATTTTTAGGGTATGTTACACTTTATCATACACTATGTTTTCTAGGATCATACTAACATGTTGTGTAGCCTAGCCTAGGTTTTATCAATTGCACCAAAGCAGTGTCTGGTGAAGTAAATTGTTCATAGTCATACTGTGACTCGAGGGAATCAAACTCTGGATCACCAAATGCTAGTTAACAGATAATAACCTTAATCAACTCTACTAACTGCCAGACATTTGTCCCTAAACTGCTTCAACAACAGAAATATGTAAAGTCCTCTATGGGTCTGTCTTTTTGTTAGTATGTCTACCAGTCTGTACCTTAGTGCATACACAGTGCTAACGTAGATAGAACTGTGCTGTGTACCTAAAGCCAAGAATGAATGGAGCACAAGAGCATTTTGAAAATTCAGCTCTTACAGTTGTAGCTTAAGATACTGTATATATTAGGTTGTCTACCCATTGCAAACATTTTTGACCTGGTTGATTATCTAAGTAAACTGATGCCAAAAGACATCTTTCTTCTAAATAAAGTTAGGAACAAGGAAGGCACAGTGGCACAGTGGATAATGTTGTCACCTCACGGCAAGAGGTTCCCTAGTTTGATTCTTGGCTGGGGTGCCTTCTGTGCAGAGTCTGTGTGTTCTCTCTGTTTGTGTCAGTTTCCTTCCACATTCCAAAGACATGCAATAAATGGATTGGACACTCAAAATTGGCCATAAGTGTGACTGGTGTGGAAGAGCTACTGTAGAAAAGCTAGCCACCTGGTGGTGTAAACCTTGGCTCTAGATGATTGTCATTGTGATAGTGACACCCTGACCCCATGTGAAAAACTGGGAAAAAGGTGCTGTGGATGGATGGAAAGTCAGGAACAAGAACAATCTGCAGCTTTGCTGATGGCATCTTTGTATGCCATCTCTCTTGGATTTAAAACACTATTCTGCAAATCCTTATGGAAGAGGGGAGTAAATGTGTGTTTGACTCCATGGCAAAGGCTTGATTGAAGGAGCAGTAAAAATTCAGTAGTGTTAGTAAAAGTACACTGCCTTACCATTACCGTGTTCCCTTAGTTTATGCCCAGTATGCATTGCATGCAATCTTATAGGGCTACTGTGTGTGTGTGTGTGTGTGTGTGTGTGTGTGTGTGTGTGTGTGTGTGTGTGTGTGTGTGTGTGTGTGTGTGTGTGTGTGTGTGTGTGTGTGCATGTGTGTGTGTGTGTGTGTGTGTGTGGTGTGTGTACAGTTAGTCTAAAAATAATTTGCAAATGGGTGCATGGATTATACAAATCTTAACAGTCCTGTATTGAATGCTGTATTTCAAACCTACATGTTATTTTCTATCCTGAAGTCTCACATTTTTTTCCTCTGAGCTTTCATAGAAAATAAGCACAGAAAATTCAACAATATGCAGATAAAAGTAAATAGAATGAGGACCCTTCCTTCATAATAGTTGCTGATCCATTATTAGTGCAAGCCATTGGGAAAAATGTCCAAAGCAACTTTGCACAGAGAACAAAATAATGGAAATAAACAAGATTTTCATATCAGATGAAGAGAAGGCCAGAAGCTGCCAAAAAATGTATATTTTGAAGGTTTATGGATTGGACGGTTTACAATTATGATCAGAGTTTATAGTGCTAGTCCAATATTTCCTATAGGACATAATAAACAAATATCTATCTATCTATCTATCTATCTATCTATCTATCTATCTATCTATCTATCTATCTATCTATCTATCTATCTTTCTATTGTCTCCCAGAGACAGCCACATCTCTGGAACAGGCTGCCATTTCATATGAAGCAGAGCACCTCTATGACACTATTCAAAAGGAACCTGGAAGAGTGGATTGGGCACTGTAAATTCTTACCGGGGATGGTACCCACAATGCTCCTGGACATGAGAAGTCATTGCTAAATACAATCCTGGGTATTGACTAGAGTATCTATGGTATTTACATCGGGTTGAAACGGCTAGGGTTGAAATGGCATCCAGGTCGATAACCTTGTAACCTCGTAGGATCCTATGATTCATACTTGACATTCCTTTACATCAACACACAGTGCCAAAGCATTGAATAAACCAATTAAAAAAAAACTTGAAAATGAAAAACAGTCTTCAACTTTATTTGTGTGCATATGTTCTATTCACTTTAACAAAAATAAAATCAGCTATAGCACAACAGAACTAGCAAAATGTAAGTTAAAAATAATTCAATAATTGGTATTATTCAACACAAGTGTATCCTTTGGAAATACTAATGCTTATAATAAAACAGTTGCTCTCGTGAAATCAGGCTTCAAAGTTCAATGATCCAGATCTTATTACATGAAACTAGAAATGACAAATGTAAGCATCCATGCAGGAGACACCAGTAAACTAAGCCATTTAATAGAATCTGATATGCAAACAAACAGACAAACTGATGGTCCAGGATTAAATATGGCTCATCTACCTTCACATGTTGAAATAAGCACCATTAAAAGTACACAATATCCCAATGTTGACAGAATCAGAAATCTGTGATAATGACCTTCTTCTAACTAGTAACCATAAGCCCCATACAGATTTAACACTTTCCTAGGAATCCATGGTAAAGGTGTTATACACAAAAACAATAATAGCACAAGGACAGCCGTATCAAACTAATTAATGACCACTTTAGCAGTGAAGTTTTACATTCGCTGCCTAATGACAGAATAGTCATACAACAACAGAAAAACTAATACCTTGTGCAGTTTAACAATTTAGCAAAGTGGAGTAGAGTTTGTCACAAAACACAGCCACAGCCCTAATAGCAGAAGTGCCAGGGGCTTTGTATGCTGACTTGTCTAAACATGGGCTAAACTCTTGGCTAGGCTTATAAGGGTCTCAGGGCCAATAGTCTAGTAATGTCCTATGATCCAAGAAGCTGGTAAAAATAAAATAAAATAAAAAAAAAAGAATTGTACTGGTAGCTGACAAACTCAGTTCGGAGGTACTGTCGTAGCCTTCCAATCAATAAAGAAAAAGCCTTTCAAACAACACAGAAAAGTGCTGTTAGCCATACCAGCCCAACAATTTCCAATGCCTTCTGGATTTTCAGATGGATATCACTATCTCCCATAGTGTTGCCACAATAGAACTGTCTAATCTTAAGACAGAACTACTAAAATGGATTTATATGCACCATCTGATGCTTTCTTTACCTCCTCAGAGGAAGACACATTCATCAGATTTAGGAGCTCCTCTCAGTGCTAATATTCAGCCTTCTTAACATCAGCCTGAGAACTCTACCAGCTCCCCCTCTTGAGTCACTGGGTGTCTTTCCAGAACCTCTGAAGCCATCTAAAATTCATTCTGTAAGGGCACATTAAACTCTTTTAAATCCAGACCTTTTCTTAGGTGGTTACCACAGCTGCTGTTCAACTGGCTTGTCAGTACCTATCAAAGAAAACCAGGGACCCTCCTCTGCTCACTTAGTATGGAGGGTATCTTATTTTAACCTGACAACTTCCCTCACCACTGCATTATGCCAACAGGTCACAGAGTTGCCACACCTGCATGTTCTGATCAAGTTCTAACCACAAATGTTTCTTACTGATTTGATTGTTGTAGTTTTGAAGAGGGTCCATTCTATTTTTATATCATCAACTTTCCAGGTATATCCCATTCTTGAAGTGCATTGTAAAATTAACTATACAGAAGCATTGTCTATTATATATCTGAGCTGTCATGCATTTGCTGGAAAATCCTGAATTTAATTTTAAAATAATAAGATGACACAGTATTATGAGTGACCTCTTTATAAAACAGTTTTACCATGATTTCCCTTCACCAGTTTTCATCGAGTCACACTCATGGTGTCATCAGTGTCGGATGTTATGGCAACATTTGAGATGCAAACATCTAACCGAAAAGTAGGCCACAAGAGTAACAGGTATAGCAGGAGCCACAAGTCTGCAACTGACCACAAATGACTGAAAGGCAGTCCATGGAAAGAGCAAGTTAAATGTCCACATTATTGGGAATACAACCATTTTATGTTTTTTAGCTACTGCAGCATATCTCCTGTCTCTGACAGTGAGACAAGGCTGTATTATTTGCTATAATGGAGCAAGCTCCAGGAAGCTGCAGCACCAAAGCAGACCTGTATTACCTGTTTCAGTAAAGTATAAATCTTGACAAAATCACACAGAGTTAATTGCAAACTGCCACATCATCTTAAACAATAAGCGAAGAAAGATATCAAAGAAAGTTTCTGCAGTACCAGAAATACAAGGAAATTATGTCAGCTTGACATCTGTTTAAGATATTTCTACATGTGTATTCATACAGTAAAGTCACCCTCTGCAATGGAAACTGTTTTAAACATCTGTTCTGCACACTTTTTTATACTAATGTATAGTCTCCTGTATACATGCAGCTGTGTTTACTTGCAGTTTGACATATTATGTCTCCTACATGTATGCGTGTGTATGAGGTGAAACACCAGCCTTGCCCTTGTTCTTCTTTTCTCTACAAACTAGAAGACTGTGAGCATTTCAGTTACTCAGTTTAGGGAAGCAAAAGAGGACAGCATGCCTGATACAGAATGAAGTAAACTCCAGTTTTAATTGCTGTTGCATACATGTTTGGTGATAATCAGTACAATAACTTTGCAAACCAACATACTGATGTAATTAGGAAAGTTGTGTAGTCTGCTGTCAGTTAGAAATTACATGCATTGTTTAAACTGATGTGTGTACTGCAAGCCTGTCAGGTTTAGGTACTTTTAGTCTATTGCTGGTAAGACTGCGGTGGTGGTGCTGTGGTAGCATTGTCGCCTCACAGTTAGACGTTGCCCGTTCAATTCTCAGTTAGAGAGTCTTCTGTGTGGCGACATGCATGAATGGGTGTCCCTTCGTTGAAGGTTGTGCGTTAGGCCCAGCAAGCCAGCACGTAAAACTCTACTCCCAATCATTAGCGGACCGGAGATCCGCTGTGGCGACCCCTAACTGGGAAAAAGCCGAAAGACACAAACAAAGTCTATTGCTGGTAAGAATTCTGATTATGCTGTCTTGTACCCCCAAAGACAGAGTCGGCAAGAGTACAGGTCTCAGTTCCCTAATTTCCTGACGTATGGACTTTAATTCATTCACATGTTCTGATGTGAAATGTTGAATCTCTAATGATCTTATTGCATATCAATACTTAAAATGTGAATGTCAACACCTCCAAGTACTTCCATTCTGACTTTTATGCCTGGTAAGAACATGGGTTTGAATTGTAGTGCTTCACTGAGATGGTGTGTTGATGACACTGAGTCTGGAAACATGAACTGGAACATATGTTTTGCGGTGCTACTGTTTGCACTGCACTCAGGAGAGTGTGGGTTAGGGTTTTGGTATTATTTGAACACCCCAGCTCTACTCAGAGGCCTGCAGATTTGGATTGTGGCACTCACTAGACTGGGGTACTAATCCTGCTATACTCAAAGGCTTCAGATTTGAAATGTGGTACCAAAGTTTGTGAGCATGTGGTTCTCCAATAGGCGGTGACTGCAGGTCTGAATGTTAGTGCCACACTGTACTCAGCTGTTAATCTGACCATATGTAATGGCTTTGTGCTTGAATCCTAAAGCCCTGTTGTGCAGATATGTTGATCTCACCATACTTAGAGACTACATATTTGAAACAGTGAAAAAAGTGTACCAGTGCTGTGATTATAAGGAACTCAGAGGTTAATGGTTTGAATCCTAGTACCCCATGAAGTGAGTTGATTTTCTTACACTTAAGACAGCTTACAGTGCTGAAGATAATGTATTTAGGGTCCTAGTGTGTTCAGAGGTTGGTGATGGTGGTTGACTTACTTTATTTCATTGTGTAAGAAGTATGTGCACATTTCTACGTGTGTATATACTTATTTATACACCATTGTATTTTGGCATAAATGTTTACATCAAAAATTTCAATTGATCTCTAATTGTTGTGATGTTTGGCTACATCCTGGTGCTGAAAATTATTTAAAAGTCTATTCTCCAGTTGGACTAGCCCGGTCAACAAATGTAAAATAAAATAAATAAATAATTAAATAAGTTGCTTTGCATCAATTGAAGAAATATGAATTACAATATGGATGCAATGTCAGCTATGGAGGTATAAAGCAAAACAGAAATCAGAACAGTGGATGTGTATTGAAGTCATTTCAACCAAATGAAAACATTAATAAAAGAAGCAAGACACAAATAATTTATTGCAGCAGTGTGCAAGGCTACATGCTTGCTCTACATCTTTATACATCAAATATAGCATTAAAATACATATATATCACATCTGAATAACAACAATTATATTATTAATCATTAAAATGCTTGATAGATGGAAATACAAGTGATTATGCACCATGAAACAAAAACAATTCTGCTATAAGCAGTTAAAGAAACAGAAGTGCAGAATTTGTCAACAGAAAATAAGAATTACAGAAAAGCAAATACATGAAGAGCTTGATAGGATGGAATAAATCAGTGTATGTAGCAAGTTGTTAAACATGATGAAATTGAAATATTTCTACAGTATCTATACAGTTTCCAAATAACAGCATGGTTTATATGGTGTGCTGGTCTGATTATTTGATTTTTTTTTAATTTTTGAATTTCTAAATCAATAAAACTGTAATAACACACAAAATATATTTATAGGGCATATGCATAACAGGTAAAATATTGAATGCTCCGGTTGTGTAGCTGTGCAAAGATAGGAACACAGTTTCACTTTACAAACAATGGAGGCAGCTATTATTGACAACTGGGTAGAAATTTGTAAGAAATTTTTCAGAAACTTGGATATCACGCTATGTGAGATTAGAAATTATTGACTTGTGTCTGTTTTCATTGATGTTTAGACATATGTAATACTGTAACAAATTACCTAACACACACACACACACACACACACACACACACACACACACACACACACACACACACACACACACACACACACACACACACACGTATGGGTCTACTTCAGTAGACCAAAATACCACTTACCCGAAACTCACATCACAGAGACAAAAAGGCCAACAGCACGAGAACACCAAGGTTCCAGAACACTTACATACCACTGCAGGTAAGTAAACTCTTGGCCATCCTGTCAAACTTTGCCCTTAGCCTGTGGTAGTGCGATCTCAGAATTGATATATTTAGTTAGAGGGGGCTTGCCCCCCCCCCCATATTGCTGGCTTTGCTTTCATAACGTTTAGTTTGTTTTTATGGATGGCGAAGCATTTACTTAGCTGGAGTGGTAAGTCGGTGTTCTGGGATGTCAGTGTTTTTGTGCTGTCGGCCTTTTCGTCTCAGTTATATGGGTCTTGGGTAAGTGGTATTTCAGTCTACTGAAGTAGACCATATATAAATAACGTATATTAAAGCTATACATTGTAGATTTATCACATGCATATATTCTTTCTTTGCATTGTGCATTCCTGTCCATTTTTGTAGTTTATGGCATAATGCTGCACTAGCATGCTTCGATTTTAGCAGCTGATTGGTTAGAAAACCTGTATCATTTGTTCCAAGAAAATATGTCTGTTAGCCTTTTCTGACATGTTATCTTTTTGTATATCATCGAGTTGCAGAAAGATTCATGTGTACAGTTTATAAATAATAAATAATTTCCTGGAGATTCCTCATGGTTAGATTCCAAAATGATATATCCTGAAAGCAAAGTACAAAGCTGAGCTGAGTTAATATAGAAAAATAACGGCTCATACAATCCTCTATGTCTTACCTAAGACATATACCAAATTACAATGAAACTGGCAAAACGTCTGCACCAAAGTTTGGGGCAAAAAGGAATCTTTGCAGCATGTCTGAATAGTCAGACATTCTCTGTATGCAACTGTGTGCAACATTGTATGTTTCAGGACCCACAATGGTAAGAGATATTTGCACTGTACTTGAAGATAGGTCAGAGGTTATGCTTATATTGGGGTATGATTTTATTTATTTAAGCTTTGCTGACTGTGCTACTCCCACTACAACAGTGGACGGTTTTCAAGAGAAAACTAAGGTGATATTTATACTACTGTGAGAAATTTAGCCAGAGCATCAGGGAACTTATCCTACTCTTTGGGGCTGCTGGGTGGTGCTGGAGGCCTCCTACAGCAGCTAGGAAGAGGCCTAAGGAAAGCAGCAAAATGGAGGAGAAGAGAAAAATCTATGCAAAGTTTGGAGGTGGAAAATAAGAATTTGCAGAAAAAATTGTCTGATATGGAGAATTAGAATATAAACAAAGATTCTTGTGCAGTGGATAAGACAAATGAGTAGTGCTTAGCTGTCTCCATGGAGATGAAAGTAAGTGAGTCTGTTGAAGGGGTGCAGATAACAGAATTGGGGTCATGAGGGTTTGCAGATGATGTTCTGTTAAAAATAATTGAGCAGGATGATCCAGGTGACAGTTCTGCTGTTTCATGAGATGAGATGGCAGATAACTTTTTCAGAAATGCTAAGGATAGTAATATGGAGAAGGAATCAGGTGATGTGGCAGCAGAGAATAAAGCATTTAAATCTTATGCAGCAGTAACAGAAAGTAAAAAAGTAACGCAGTAACAGACTGAGAAAGTGTATGGTTGTGTGGTGGCAGATAATGCAGTAACTAAAACATATTTAGCAATGACAGCAGGCAAAAAGGGAGAGTAGCAACAAACTGTAAATAAAACTGTTTTTAAAAAGAAGAGAAAACCAAATGTGAAAATAAAAGCAAAAAATGACACTTTAATCAATAGATATTATGTATGAGACAATTTGGTAACTGTTCTGTGTTCTAAAACTCAAGAAATTTGGTTATATATATATATATATATATATATATATATATATATATATATATACGCTTCTAAATCTTGAAAGCTCATAATCTTGAAATTCAAAATACTGGAGCCAAAATCTTGAATGTTTAAAATACTGAAAACTCAAAATACCGAATTTCATAATATTGAAAAAAATTACAGGATACTAACACTTACTATACTCCAGCAGAAGTACATAGAGAAACAAATAAAAGAGAAAGCATATTAGTTTACTCCAACTATTTGCAGGGGGACAAGCCACCCTGCACCCCTACACCCCCTGCTACCTAAATGTATAAATAATATCTGGAGAAGAGTAATATATTTTGTTATGTCATTGTGTTGGAATATTGTAAGTGTTTGTGTACACTGTTTTTTCAGAATTATGAAATTCAGTATTTTGAGTTTTCAGTATTTTGAACTTTCAGGATATTGGTTTCAGTATTTCGAATTTCAAGATTATGAGCTTTCAAGATTTAGAAGAGGACCTATATATATATATATATATATATATATATATATATATATATATATATATATATATATGGGTCCTAGTCTGAACACTGAAAGTAAGTTAAATTGAAACATACTACAGCGAACTCACTTTCGCATAAGTGCCTTTTTACGAAAATGCACTTCCGCAAATAAAAAGAAAAAAAAAAATAACACGCAGTTTGCATGTAGATTTAGTTGTACATCAACATGTATTGTTGATTGTACAACTAAGCAAACTTTTACTTTGATTGCTGTACAGCGAGGATAAAGGACTATTCCTTTTTCCCACTGTAGTACAATCTCGGAATGAGAATATTAAAGTAGGGGGCTGTGAGGGGTGAAAATGAGTTTGCTGTAGTACGTTTTGATTAAACATACTTTTGATGTAGCAACATTGATCTATATATATATATCTATATATATATATAGAGAGAGAGAGAGAGAGAGAGAGAAATATATAATATATAAAGGTTTACTATCAAAATACCAAAGTTAAAAAAAATGTACTTAACATCAAAAAGAAACTTCAAATGCCTGCATATTAAGTAGGCATAAATGTCGAATCTGTTGAATAAATTCAGCAGATTCGACATTTATGTCAAAAATTGAATGTGAAGTCAGTGAAGGTGCAAAGCTAAGCTAAACTCCTATACTGGCAGTCACATTTTAGCAGAGGAGCCAGCCCCCCTGCACCCCCCATAGCCCCTGCAAACTAAATATTCCAACTCTGAGATTGCACTACAGTGAGGAAAGAGATGCATTTCCCAATCTGCACTGAACCACAATCTCTACATATAACATTGAGTATATATCAGCACATCCACAGTTGCATTCGGTGATATTTATTCTCATTCTCAAATGTTTGGCAACACGGAAATCAACCATCTGTCTTTCATCAGTTCTGTCTTCGCCAGACCTACCTTCAACATTTTGATAGTAAACCATATACATAAATATATATATATATATATATATATATATATATATATATATATATGTATATATCTATATATATATATATATATATATATATATATATATATGAATATATATATATATATATATAAAACTCAAATTACTGAAAACCCATTTCACCGAATCTCATTTCACTGAAGTGAATTACTGGCACTGTGTAGAATACTGTAAGGCAAGTAAAAGGTATATGCCTTTTTTCCCACTGTAGTGAAACCCTGGAGTTAGTATAAATAGTTAGGTGAGTGTGTTGGGCACAGTCCCCAACATTGAGGCATGGGGGGTATAGTCCCTGATCTAATTTGGCTTTATATTATATTTCACCGAAGTCTACAAAACACTACATTTTAAACCATAGACATACACACTTACAGCACCAATGACTCTCTTTCCAGAAGACAATATAAACCCAAACTAAGTGGGGGGTGCACCCCCATACCCCCTAACTATATATACTAACTCCAAGATTGCACTACAGTGGAGAAAAGGGCATATACATTTTACTTGACTTATAATACTCTACACAGTGCCAGTACTTCACTTCAGTGAAATTTGATTTGGTGAAATGAGTTTTCAGTAATTTGAGCTTTCAGAGATTTGGTGAGGGTGAACTGAAATTCAGTGAAATGAGTTTTCAATTAAACAAAGTAGACCTATTTATATATATATATATATATATATATATATATATATATATATATATATATATATACATACATATATACACACATATATATATATACATATATATATATATATATATATATATATATATATATATATATATATATATATATATATATATATATATATATATATAAAAGACTTTTTTTAATTTGTAACTTAACATTTGAAACTAAGGGACTGCTCATGAAATTTCCGGAAATGTGTAATAAAAAGGAGGATATTTATATGTAAAACATTTTTTTTGTTTTTTGATTGTCACTTGAATGTTAAAATTGTTATTTGCAGTTTAGAACTGACAAACTGAAAAAAGAAGATGTTAAAATGAATGCAGGGTTTGTTTGAAACTATTGATAACATTGTAAAAGTTAGAGATGAGAAAGAGATATAGAATGGATGGTTGAGGTTGGAAGCTGTTTTAAAATATAAAAAAAAAATGTGAACTACATGCCAAGCACTATTTTTGTGGATGGTCACAAAGGGACATAAATATGCTGGCGAGCCTAAATCATGTTTCTTTTGTATGGACTTTTGTCATTTAATTAATGATAATGATAACATAGAATGTAACCAGTATGGGGTGGAAGAACATAAGGAAGGTGTTTGCTGAATTCAGGTTGTGTAAAAACGGGACAATATTGGATGGATTGTCAAAACCAAACATTAAATAATGGAAAAGAAGGGGAAAGATAAGAAAACATATATGAGGGAAGGACAGCAGGAGGCAGGTGGAGATGGTGGACTAGACGAAGAAAAACTTAGAACATTATGGAGGGGAAAAGTAAGGAGAGAGATACAATTATGGAGAGGAAAAGTAAGGAGAGAGAGAGAATATTTTTTTGATGTTCTAGCCAGTGAAAAATCTGGTTTTGGGAATCAAGAACTATTTGTCGATAAACCCAGGTAAATATTCAGTTGGGGAAAGAAAAAAAAACAATAGAAAGCACAAATTTAAAAATATCTCCCCTAAACTTATAAAAAGAAAAATCAACAATTTAGATTACTTTCAATTAATGAGAACAATATTATTAGCATTGTATAAAGGACAGGGATACTAGAATGATGTATAAAATGTAATGTAGATGTTACTCTGTTAGAGGATGCAAGATTCCTAAAAAGTGAAGAAAGAAAGTGAACAGAAAAATTGTAGGGTAGAAATATAATATTGAATTTAAGAAGGGAAGGTTGTTCTGGAGTGGTCGTGCTGTGTATAAAAACACACTGAAAATACTAGATGTAAGGTTGGCAAGGATGGGAAGGTTAACTGTTGCAGATGTGAGGTAGAGAGAACATGTTTAAAGAATTATAACTTTGTATGCATATGTAACTAGCAAAAGAAGAGATAATTTATCAAACATTAAACTACATGGTGGTTAACATGAAAATTATAATTGTAGGGGACTGTGACTTAAGGAAAGATGCAAAACAAAAGGGGAAGATATAACAAATAGATGATGTGATAAAAAAATAAATTTGCAGTGTGGAATGAAAGTCAATGGGGTTCTAGAAGGGGACACTTGGATCTGAAATTGATTATTTTGTATTATCAGAGGGTATGAAGTAGCAAATAGTGATACAGTTGTGATGGGCTTTCAGATCATTTAGCAATATGAATGGACATGATGGAAGAAAGGGGTGTATTAAAATAGTAAATTGAATAAAAAGATTATATGAGAAATTATGAGATGAAATTGGAGATTGGGAAATATTGCATTTATTGAATGATCATATATCCACAAAACACTTGTATAAAAGCTGGTCTGAATGGTGGTTTGAATTTAAAAAGAAGTATAAAAAGTGTTTTTATTTTAATGGCAGGAAGATGTAAAAAGAAAGAGAAAGCAAAGTATCGGAAATGTTATAGAAATATATCAGTGAATTTAGAAAATAATACAAAAGAGTATTATGATATGGAAAAAGAAATCAAGAAAATGAAGGCATTCCTGTTCAGGCAGCAATATTGTGTACAGAGGAGAAGGGAAGAGGTATCTGCATATCTGAGTAAAATGGTAAAGTAGAATATTTCCATAATGAAGGAAATGTAAACGGAAAGGTAAAAAGAATGCAAGAACAAATTGTGAGTAATTTAGTACAGCATGTAGAAAATATGTGTAAGAATAAAAAGATGGATCATAACAGAGAATGCAAACCAAAAAAAATGAAAATTCCAGAATGAGTTAAGGAAGAATTTGAAAAATAAATGAGTGCATTGGTGAACTGGATAAAATACTTAGATACTTAGGAAAGTAAATGTTTATTCTGTATTAGGACCAGATGATATTGGGTATTGAATATATAAGAAATTAGTGTATTGGCAAAAGAATATTTTGTAAATGCACTGAATAAATATTTGAAGGAAGGGTTTATTTACCAAGAGTTATGCAGCAGGATATTAAATTTATATGGAAGAAAGATAAGAAGAATGAAATTAAAAAATTGGCGAGTCATCACACTAAATAGCACATATTATTATTTTTTTATGATGATATTATAGAGAAGAATAGAAGGAAGGATAAGGGATATTATAAAAGAAGTATATATGGTATAAAATGGAAAGGATGTTAAGAATGGTATTAGTTGTGAGAGAAATTGTGGATGATTTTATGAGTAAAAGGGAGGATGTGAAACTTATGGTAGGTGATTAGGTGATTTTAGCAAGACATTAGATACAGTAGAACATGATGCTTTGTAGGATGTTACGGAGAAGTATGGAATAGATAATAGAATTAGGAGAGTGTATATTTCAACATATCAAAATCACAGAGTGAAAGTGTTAGTGAATGAGTGGCTGAGTAAAGAAATATACATGATGTGTTGTAAAGGACAAGGATGTTCTATCAGTAGAATTATGTTTGTACTAGAAATGAATCTGATAGGGAGAATTATCTTATTAAATGAAATATGTTAGATATGTGATACAAAAGGAGATGGTGATTCCAGTAGTTTGGATATACACAGACAATATAGATGTATTTGCTAAGAAGCAAATATGGATGAGGGATATGTTGATTTGTCTGAATGGGTGTTTAAAGGAAATATAAATGACCTTGAATAAAGATAAATGTAGAGGTTTAGGCAATGTGGTGAAAATGGGGTGGGGTATTTTTCAATGAATGAAATGTCTGTCCTAGGAAAAAATAGGAAAAATGAGGTATTTCTGATGCAATTAGAGTATTTGATAAAAGAAATGAAAGAAATGTGTCTTCTGTGGAGGATGTTTATATTATAATTCATGGAAAAGATTTATTTGATGAATTCAGTACTAATAGGGAAAATAGCATATCCACCCATCCACCCATAATCCCTTTTTCACATTTTTAAATGTGTTGTCTGGGTGCCAACTTCAACAGTGACAATCAACTAGAGCCATACGCCAAATATTTATATGATTACAGAAAAATATAAAACGGTAATTGTGCAAGGTGTTTCCTTCATATAGGGCTGAAGATTAAACCCATTGAAAAGAGGTGTGATATATATATAAGCAAAGATGAAAGAGGACTGGAGTTACTAAATCCAGTTGTTTATTCTGCTTCTTTAAACGTATATAGTGTACTAAAGTGAGTAAAGGAAGAGAATAAGAATTTAATGGTGAGAATGTTTATATATAAGTGCTAAAAATCAGGATTATGATGAGAAATAGCAAAAAGAGAAAAAGAATATGTAAATGAAGAAATTAAAAATTATCAAAAAAACACTAACACTGAAAATATAAAAAATGGCATTGCAGAGAGAGATAGAAGGATGTGGTATAATAATATGATAAAACAATATTATTATGTAAATATATGGAAAATTTTACCAGAGACTGATTATAGCCTACAAACTAAAGAATGATTTCATGATTTGCTATGGAGACCTGCAATGCATAAGTTAACCAATAAGTTGGAATATGCCATTTAAAAATAAAGCTGAAAGACTGTGTTTATTTTATGTGGAGGAAGAGACATCAGAGCATGTTTTTTAATGTAAAAGTGTGGTTTAACTCTTGAAACTTTTTTGAGAATATTAATGATGTATGAACAATATAGATATGACTATGCTTATGTATGGATATTATAGGAATAATAAGAAGGAATATGTGAGAAAGGTAGATAAGAATTTATTTTAAGTAATATGGGTTATTTGGAATGAAAGACTTCATTAAATTTTGTTTAACAGGAAATGGAGTTTGGCAGATATATTGCAAAAAAAATCAGATTAAGGTTGTGGAAGTAGGAATGGGGATAAATTATAGAAGAATAAAAATGAGGATGTTATAAGAAAAACATTCAATAGTAAAAAAATAGAAATGTGTGTGTGTGTGTGTGTGTGTGTGTGTGTGTGTGTGTGTGTGTGTGTGTGTGTGTGTGTATATATATATATATATATATATATATATATATACTTAGAAATGTGTAGATTTTGTAAATATGTAAATAATGTTTTTATATTGTATTAACTAAAGGATTCCTACTCTTTTCAACAGGTGTTGTGGGATCTTTTAAATCCACATGAGCTCCCATCAACTTATGCCGATGGGACCTTGGTTTAACATGATGGATGAATCAGTCAATGGGTAAATCATGTCTTTTACTCACTGCATTCTCTCAGAATGTCAATTGCAGGTTATACTTAGTATGCAGAAAGACAAATGACTATTCATTTTGACTCAGGGACATCTACAGTGTCTTTCCATGGCATATAACATTCTTTCCTTGTATAGTGACTCACTATTGACAAATCCCCTCCCTGTGCATTTAAGAGTTAAGTTTACTCACTTCATTTGCATGCACCCCACATAAATGCCCAGTAGCACTTGTGTTACCCAATATACTGTTATGGTATGATGTGGACTCTCAAAGCTCCTACATTTCCACTTTGTCCATTTTAGTGGTACATGCTAAATCCTTGCTAATTATAAGAAATGTTGTCCAGCACTTTACATCCTATCTCATCACCTTGTTTCTTTTGTCTTCTCTTCCATTATTTTTTGTACTATAATCCATATAGAAAGCATACGCTGACAAACTCTATAGTATCATATGTATCCAGCATGAGCTGATAAACTGAAGCATGATTGTATCATAATGCTTTCATTACCATCAGTCCGTGTTTGATGTCATCAGTCAATATCAGGATACACCATCCATAAATAATGTGATTCATTATCATGGAGTATTCTGGAAACACATTATCTGTCTTTAGCATACAAGGACTGAAAGAAGGCAGCAGTCATGAAATGTATTTAACGCAGTGTCTCCCTATCTGTCCAACCATAATGCTACTTATGCTGTTGGGAGTGTGTCTGTATGTAGACAATGAAGCAGGAAAGACACCATGAAAGAGACACTTCACAATCATGCCCTGAACTTTTGGAATTTGGCTGTCTTCCTGTTATTTTTTAAGGCTACCTAGAAGAACATTCATCATTTTTTTCTGTTAAACTGACCTTTTCTCATTATATTGTTCCTGCTGTTCCTGTGTGGTCGCAGCAATATGATGTAACACTTTGGTAAAAATATACTTACAAAGAGCCCTGTACTGGAAGAGACAATGGCAAATATCTCCACAGCAACCATATACTTCCCAGCAGTGGTCAGATAGGCTGGGATAAAGGAAAGCCAGACACTCACAAAGACCAGCATACTAAATGTAATGAACTTTGCTTCATTAAAGCTATCTGGCAGGCTTCGGGCAAGGAAGGCAATAGCAAAACTTACACTCGCCAGGAGCCCTAGGTATCCCAACATGCCCCAGAATGCAGCAACAGACCCTTCATTGCATTGGATGATCAGTTTCCACTGCTGTGAGGATGATGATTTAGTTTCACAGAAAGGTGGTGACCAGGATAGCCATGTGATACACACTGCAGTTTGTAACAGTGTAGACACTATGACAATAGAATTTGGAAATCTGGGCCCTACACACTTTCTTAAGTCACTGCTTGTGTCTGTAGAGCTGAATGCAATAACAACTGTGACTGTTTTAGCCAGTATACAAGAAATAGCCAGTGCAAAGAATATTCCAAAAATCTGTTGTCGGAGCATGCAACTCAGATCCCTTGGTTGTCCAATGAATGTCAGAGAACAGAGAGAGCAGGGAAGTAAGGAGACCAGGAGAAGATTACTAAGCTTTTGGTTGTTTGCCATAACAATGGGTGTATTCCGATATTTGATGAAGATTGTCAGCGTAGCAGAAACCATTACTGCACTACAAATGCTAACAGCAGCCAAACTGGCCCCCAATGGGTCATTGTAAGACAGGAAGTCAATAGTCTTTGGAATACATTGATCTCTTCTGTTATTTGACCAATGGGTGTCAGAACACTTCAGACATTCGTTTGAATCTATGAAAGGGAGAAAAAATACATATATATAAAATTAAATGTTTAAATTGTTTGCTGTTAGCAGACTTCTATACTAAGCACTTGTTATCACTATATGAGAAATGTACCTATCCCTTCAGTCTGTACAATGCTTTCTGATGGTACAGAAGAGATGGTTAAGCATGTGTGCTACTAATCAACTTCATACTTAATCCCTTGTTTGTTTCTTTCTATCTGCCCTTGAATATATTGTAAATCTGAATAAATTTCTTAACAGGATGAAATCAGGGCTCCCTATGAGCAATAACTGATAGTGCCTAGTAGGCATATATCATTAATGAGCAAATGCAATTAAATAAAAACATGCTAAAATATAAATGAGTGCTTATTGCCTACTGTATTATTTCTGTTCTAGGTTCCGGTCGTGATTGTGCTGTGCTCTTTGAATTTAGATTATCCCAACATTCTCATAAGCATTCTGAGACTTCTTAGGGCAACAAAAGGAACAGCCAGATTTCCAAACTAAGACTTTAAAGCATTGCTTTTTATCACCTACTAACTAAGAAGTAAAGTTGCAGGTATATAGTCTCAACATAGTTTTGAATATCATGTTTTAAAAGAGCTATACATAATCAAAACATGAATACCATAGATTAAGTAATTGTACAGCAGTGTATTAAATATTAATAGAAGCAAAGAGTTATAGTCTTACATGACGAAAGACAAAAGCTATAAATATGAGGAAATATTTATCTATTGTGTTATCATGTTATATATGAAAGGTACATTGTATATACTGGATCTGTAAGGCAGAGGAGCAAAGCCAAGATATGTCCAAGGTGACTGAGCATTGATTGGTGACCCAATTACTACAGGAGCCTCTATGGGCCAATAGGTGTAGAGGCTGTATCTAACTTATTCTTCTTAGTGATAGGGAGACAGATTAACACGGTACATTGCTAAAACTCAGCAAAGATGGCATAGTAAAAGGCAGCATTACACACTGATGAGTATACACCCAATATGCTATGGATTCATGTTCTGTAGTTGGGATTTGTTACATTTAAAGAACTGCATGTTTCCCTTATAGGTTCATAAGTTCATAGGTTGGTACTAGGCTATAGGCCCTAGGGCCTATACAAGACTGGCCATAACAATTTCCTGGCTATTTCTTCCCACACTATTTACTTCCCTGGACCCCTGTCTAGCAGGCAACTGACGTGATCCCTGGGGTGAATTTCCTTTCTCCCATCCGATCATCAAGTTCCTTTTGAAGAGGGCCAAAGAGGCTCTCTGCTTGACATGTATGGACAGTCTATTCCAGAGTCTGGGGAGTTTCTGGGTCAGGAACCTATCTCTCCAGCATGTTTTGCTTATTGTGATGATAAGGTTTAGATCTCTGGAGCATGTGGCTCTGAGCGACTGGGATTTCTTTAAGTGTAGCATGTCCAACAGCTCTGGGTTTGACATGGCCTTGTATGTTAAGCAAAGATCGCCTCTGAGTAAACAATACGTAACAGAGTATAGCTGGAGTTTTTTAAGGTGGTCAGCATAGGGCATCTGCTTTAGGCCTGTGATTCTTTTAGTGAGGTATTTCTGTGGCCTTTCCAGTTGTTGCAGTTGTCTTGAGAGGTACATACCAAATGGGGCATTGTATTCTATAATGGGTCTAATGAGGGATGAGTACAGTGGGACAATGACCTCCTTAGTTTTTGGATGAAAAGCCCTTAGTGATGAGGTGTGCCACATAGAAGGATTTCCTGACTGTTGTGACGATGTGGTTATCGAAAGTGAGACCACTGTCCACCTGTGTCCCTAAGTCTCTTATCACACTTTCAGTGTTTAGTGTACTGCCACCTATGTGGTAATTCATGGGTACATGTTTTTTCTCAAAGGGGATAACTATACATTTCTTGGCATTGAGCTTGAGCCCATGGCACTGGCACGAAGCATCTGTTTTTTTAAGGCCCTTTTGTAGAATATCCACATCATTTGGGGATTCAATAATGGCTTCCAGTTTGCAGTCATCTGCGAACTTTGTTAGCCAGAGTCCCTTAGTGTTGGCCTGTACTTCAAAGAAGTAGATGCCAAACAAGAGCAGTCCCAGGACTGAACCCTGAGGTACTCCACTTGTCACTTGGCCTTAGGCCAGTACAGTGGTTTTCATGTGCCTCACAGGCTGCATTGAGGAATTTGTGGCTACATATCAAGTCTTGTGTACTATCTGCATCATGATCTTCCTGAGTCTTACCTCTCACCCCCTTCATCCAGTGTCCAAATCAAGTGGTAAGACAAAAGAATGACTGTTACTTTGTATTACGGTGTTTGTCAACAAAGAGTAGAGGTTAAAATGATTACGTGAAAAAAAGATGCAATATACATTCTTAGTACCGTCTATGTATGTTAAGGTGGTCCACTAGGTGCCCAGAAAAGTTCCACAGTTTCTGCTCAAGACACCTGACCTTGCAATATAAAAGGTCAACAATATTTGTTTGTATTGTACAACTTTCCTTTCTCAGCAATTCATATTAGAGGTACATGACCTTATATGCAATATGAGGAAACTGAGCACTTTTTGTATGATGGGCAAGCCACAGCCTGCACTCCCCATGAGAATGGGCAAGACCTCCATTCCAGATGGTATTATTTTACTTTAAAGTCACTGCACTTTGGACAAACAGAAATATCCAACAAGCAGTGTAAATCCTGTCTTGTTTTTTTTTTTGAAAGGCTCAAGAGTGGACCATCTATCAGGAAGGCCAAAGCCAAAGGATCTACTTAAGGTAAAGTTCAATGAACAACTGAAGGCTCAACATGTTATGCTGAAGCATCTTGGATGATCTTAGTGAGCCATTGAATCAATCCAGGAGACAAATGATAAAAAACAAAAAAAAAAAATGTTTTGTTTTTACTTGACTTACTTCTTACTATTTTAGCTTAAATTACTTTATGTTCACTTTTATTAAACTATGTATTAATACTTGGAGCTTTTCTCCCCGGGCTTCTACTGAAAATGGACATATATCCTGCTAGACTAGCCCGGTCAACAAATGTAAAATAAAATAAAATAAATACTGTAATCAGTGTTCTCCCTACTTTAGTAACTACTGTGTGTAGTGCAGAGCATTACTGGCCTATACACCAGCTTCACTTTTTCCTAATTACAACTAAGTGTTCATTATGATAAATGCCCCCTAACTTACTCAAAATTATATGGTCAGACCTAGGCAAACTATATGTGAAAAACCACCAGGAAACAATCCACTTCTAACATAAACCCCCTTAATGTTACAACAACTGAAGAAATAACTAAATGAATACTTGTGAAAAAAGAACACTTCTTAACAGAGATAGAAAGATAAAAACAAATATGAGTCACAGCAGTGGCTCTTAAAATGAGCCCTAGAGATATTTCCTGTGCTAGATATTGGTCATTAATGCTAAACAGTAAATAAGGGTTTACATTTAAGAGTACAGTTGCTAGTGTTTACATCTGGCACCCACAAACTCATAAATATGCCCATTCAAAAACCTCACATTTAGAAATATGCACACATCTCTGTAAATGTTACCTTGCACAATTTTAAAATGCATGCATCATAATCAGCTGGTAGCTCTTACAGCAATTCAAAGCTTTCAACTCTCTAATAATATTTCTAGACACGATGTGAACAGATCTGGGTTATATTACTCTTGAATGCTTTGTATTGCCTTTTCAGGTCATAATGCTTTTGACAGAAGTTGGAAAAAATGCACTCATCAAATCATGAATAAAATACACGGTTGCAACCCTTAAACAAAACATTTTTAACTGTGCAGTTTCTAGATAAGTTAAACTTAAAGCACAGTGCTTCAAAGTAAAAAAAAACATTGATTAAAATAAACTCAGGTCATTTACAAGCTTGCCTCCAACCATTCAAGTAGGGTCAGTATTGTAGCACACATACAGATGATTTAAAAATATATCCAGGATATGGAATAGAATGGCTACCTCAGCTCTGCAGTAAAAAATACCTAGTTAGACTTCAGAATAAGAAAATGTGAATATATCAGTTCGACTACCCCCTGAGAAGAACATTTGTATTACACTGTAGTGACAGACTGGAAATGGTTGAAACAACTGCCACAGCTACAAGTCATTACCCTTTAATTGCTGTATTTTGTTAGAATGAAGGTAACATCTCTTTGATCGCATCTTACAGTGTGCTTGCATCTGTAATGTTACCAAGCTTGAAATGCTCGTTGGTCATTCTGTTATTAATATGTAATAAACTACATGTGAGCTATTATTGTCACCAGAGACAATTGCATTTTACGTTTTTTTTTTTTTTTTTTAATTTGTTGATAGACAACTGGGTTGGTCTTATCAAGTCTGTTTTTTGTGTCATAATCTAGGTTTATATATATATATATATATATATATGTGTATATATATATATATATATATATATATATATATATATATATATATATATATATATATCATAGGATTTCAGTGGTGATATTAATTTTAGTGAAGAATGGTTGCTAGTAACCATGGATATGGTGGATTTATTCTTCTGCATTCCACATGAAACAGGGATTGGTTAGTTTACAAAGGCATTCATTAAGTACAAATTTTTCACAAACCAAGAAATGAATATTATAAGTGAGACAATATGGCTGACTTGCTGGGAACCTGAACTTCAAAAAACAACAAACATCTATCTTTTACTTACATTTTTGTAGGGGTCAAGCCCCCATGCACCCCCCACCCCCTGCATATTATATATACCAACTCTGAAATTGTACAACATTGGGAAAAAGTGTAAATTCTCTGAACCTCACTGTTCCATGATCGACATTCAAAAGCTTTGAGTTTTCAGAAATTCTATCATATTGTCTTGACAAGATGAATTTCAAGTTTCTGAAAACTCAAGCTTCTGAAGGGGACCCCATGGAGCACATAGTAGTATATCTACAATTTTGGATGATATTTTTATTATTTGGAGAAGAAATATATCACAATTAAATGATTTTATTAGATTTTTAAAGAATACTACCACATTTTTATGTTCATTCATGTTTATTCTAAAGAATACATTAATAATCTAGACATTTCAATAAATAAAGAAAGTCAGTGAGGCGAGATTGCATTGATTTGGACATGTGCTGAGGAGGGATAATGGGTATATTGGGAAATGGATGCTAAGGATGGAGCTGCCAGGTAAGAGGAAAAAAAGAAGGCCTAAGATAAGGTTTATGGATGTGGTGAGAGATGGCATGCAGGCGGTTGGTGTGACAGAGCAATACGCAGAGGACAAGAAGAAATGGAAACGGATGATCCGCTGTGGTGACCCCTAATGGGAACAGCCGAAAGAGAAGAAGACTGAACACTAAAGATTCATTTCTAAGTTATGTGGGTAACCCACATTTTCCAACAATTATTTACATTTTCAAAGTAGTCTTCCTTTTAGACAGAAAAGAAGCTTCATAAAGGGCAATATGATGTACCTACCCAGGATTATTTTCAAAGATAATGATCTAGAAAAGGACATTGATATGTCAATAGATACGTTCAGTGAGAGGACTTATCCAGGGAATATGTTAATTAAAGTGAAAGAGGAAGTATATAAAATAAAATAGATAAGCTTCCACTTTGTTGAGTAAGGGATTAACTCTTGGAGAGTGAATTATGGATATATTGCAAGCTGAGAATTATAACCAAATAATGGCAATAAAATGTGGATTTAAAAGTAATCCAATTAAACCTTCGATAACAAGTAACTTGAAAGTTGTGGAATATCATAGCAATTTGAAAAAGGTTTAGGGAATAGACATTAATTTGTTTATAAATGGCATCCCAACATTAAAGAGACATAAGAAATGGATAATAGTATAAAGCTAAGTAATTTTAATAAAAAGGGAGTATGAGGAAATGTGTTTTTTGTACACAATGCAAATACATACATGACAAAGAAAGTATTAAACTCTTGTAATTATGATTTTAAGATTCTTTATTTATCATTTGCAGATGCATGTCTTTGAATGTGGGGGAAACCGTGTACAAACCCAGGAAACCCACAGAACACACAGGGAGAACCTGCAAACTCCACAAAGAAGGCACCCCAGCCGAGGAATCAAACCGGAAAACACGACTGCTGTGTGGTATTCAGATTCTTCATTCTTTTGACTGTAAATCTAATGGAGTGGTATATTTGGTGTTTTGTGACTACTGCTATTGTTTTTATGTAGGAAAGACTGAGCATATGTTAAAAAGGGGATATATGAACACTATTGTGATATTAGTGTTTCTAATTTTAATAATGCACTTTGTAAACATAAAAAATAATGTATTCAGAATAAAAGATTTTTTTTTCAGTTTTAGAACAAGTACCTTTGAATCCAAGAGGAGTGTCCATGCGAGCATAAATTAGAATACTGAGAACTTTTACGGCAAGTAATGTTCAATTCTAGTGAATTTCCTGGTCTTAATAATGCTGTGTCTTTAAGTAGTCTGTTCAAGTTTTGAGCAGCCAAGCTTTAATATTTGTAATTTCTGTAATACTTTATATGTGCAATATATAAACTTATTGTTTTTAGAGTACATTTTTAAGGTACATTTAATATATGACATATTTTAAATATACTTAAAAGGTATTTAAACTCAGAATGTTTGATTGTACGTAACAATTTTATTAATGCCATGTTTTTATTGGTTGAGACAAGTCACATGATTAATTGAATTTTTATAAAATTAGAACAAATTATTATGGCATTAGTTATGATGAAGTCCTGATATGTAAGAGATAGAAAGTGTTTAACTTTTGTTTGTTATTTTTATTAACATCTTTATAAGGTTTCTTTTTGTTAAACTTCATTCCTTTATTCTGTGGACTTGGGAAGCCTGGATATTTGCTTATTTGTTTTCTTTTCTCTGAGGATTTAGCTGTCCCTCATTTTGGTTACAGTTATGATCTAGGCTATATGTTAGAATTACAAAACTAGGATTGGGGCAAAAAGGTATAATATCAAGCTAAAATAAAAAAAAAACTGATTCCAAATCATGATAGAGTAACAAGACATAGAAAGTAGACCTGTCAAACTATTACTTATTAAAAAATAGCAATATAATACAATCTGCCCTATAAATGAAAACAGTATAGGAAACAACACCTTGTATGCTGTAATTTATCTCCTTTCTTCCCCTTGTGTGCCCCTTATCTTCCCCTGTAATTTATTTCTGCTATACTGCTTTGCAGACTTTGAATGTTACTTAGAGACATTAGTATGTATTATATGCTGGAAGGGAATAATAATCTTCAGTGTAGAAAGTTACCTGGTCAATCAAAGACTGCTACCTGACCAATTAAAGAATAAACTCATTACATCAAATGACAACTGAAAAGTCTTGCAATGGAAATAGATTGTCCAATGATGTTAAACGAAATGAGCCATGAGATGGATCTCCTTAAATGTGAAATTGACCCCTTTAAATCAATATTCAGTTTCTGACATTGTCTTGCAGAAATATCCACCAATAATATGAAACAAACAGATGAAATTAGATGGAATGTTGTTCAATGCTATTTCAAGGAGACATTAACAAAAAAAGGCTTTGTAGCTCTTAAGATATTAAGTTTAGTGCTAAATTTGCATCTTTATTTATATAAGGAATTTATATTAAATGATGATTATCAGGATATAGCACAGCAATAGAGTTGGTATGTTATGAAGTCATTTTATAACAGCACCTGGACTAGCAGAGAGATCAATACAGGGTGTTGATCAGAAACACATACAGATTTTTCTAGCTGCTTGTCCCTTACTGGTCCAGTGGCCCAAACCCCATGCTGTAGTATTGATTATTTATTTCCTAATGGATGTCTCTCTAAAAATATCTAGCTTTGTGAAGAGCATTAGTTCCTCAAATGAGCTGCTAAGTCTAAATACAAAACTCCTGGCTCAGTTGTTGAATCATAGCAGCTGACAGGTGTGCATGTGCAAGTGTTCTACATTTACAACTCATACAAATTAATTCACTTATTTTCTGATACATGCTCTGTCCTATTCAGGATAGTCACAGTCTGTATTGGTGGTCAACAGCCACAAGGCAGAGAACTAATACTGGATGCAATGCCAGTCCACACAAAATGTACATAGATCTACAACTAATTTGAATGATGGCTAATTTACCTAGCCCATGCTTTTGAATGTTCCAGAAAGCTTAAGCACCTGACAAAATCCACAGGCACAGAAGTATATGCAGATTCGACTCAGAAAGCAACCCATCCTAATACTGAACCAGAAAACCAAACACAGCAATAATAACAGCTGTATAAATTTATAGGCTATAAAATGATTTGCTCAGTTAAACTCCATATTAATAAATAGTAAAACTACATATTAATGCAGTAAAACCAATATGGATAATAGCTCAGTTTTCATCATGCTGATACCTTCAGAACCAGTTTATCAAGCTGTAATGTGAGCCTTGTTCCCCAACTGCTATGACTTAGTTATAGCTCTGTAATATTTAATGTCAGCTTTTGCCTTGTCACTCTGATAGTCCTCAAGAATTTAAACCTGGTAAATTAAAAATAAAACAAATTAATCCTGCTGCTCATTCTGCGCAAAGATGTTTTATTACAAAGATTTACCATCTGAAGATTTTCTGTTCAGAAAATTAAGCAATTGTTCTTCTTTCTGACATTTTGCTGTGCTTCTCAAGGGCCAGTTCTATGATTTTTAATGCTGAGTTTAGAAGATATGTTAACAATGTGATCAAATTATTGTCTGCTGAAATTATTTCAAAACAAAACCACACGTGTTTTTAATAAACAACACAATGTTTTACTTCATTGTAGTGTAAACAAATGGCATACTTTGCAGGTGACAGCCATGAAATCAAGCTGCCATAGATGGAAAATGATTCACAACCAAGTCAGTACATTCTGTTAAGAAAGCAGTAGTGACATTCTATTCTACTAAGTTAGATCTGAAATATAAGGAAGCTCATTTTCAGATACACTGGGACCTGTGTACATATGCAGTGGGGGCAAATGTGACATGGCAGGCAGAGTAAATGCAGCTACCTAGTGTGAGTTGTTGAGATGTAGACATACTCACTGTCACAGTACTGTTTCATATACAGTCACTGAATATAATGCCCCCTTTGGCATGTATCTGTCCAGGCATATGCAATAACTTGAACTCCTATAGAGATACCTAACTAAAGTCCTAAAGAATATGTTCAACTTGGACTAACTCAAAGCTCTATCACTATACTTGGTATTCCACAGACCAGTAGGAGGTGACCTGTGTCTGGCATACAAGCCATTCTCTGACCCATTAATGATGGATTTACTGCACCTCAACAAATAAAATGGCATCTGACATACTTGGTCTAGGGATCAAAACCTCTTCTACACATCAAGAGAATGGTTTAGAAGGATCCACATATACTTCCCTGTCCATATTCAAGTGCAAATTAGATGTATGGATGGGAAGCAGAAAATGTACTCCCCGGACTGCTCCCATACTACTAATCGTGCAGCTCCTAAATGCTTTATCCCATTGATCGGTTCCCTCAAATTATCTATGGCATGATCCCAATTATTCTCATTAGGGGTAATATATAATTATTGACCATGGGATGGGTACAGCCAATCTATAACCAAATGGAATAGTTTTTTTCAAGCACCAAAAGAGAAATTGGCTAAGATTAAAATGTGGCATGTGGCACACCTCATCACTAAGGGCTTTTCATCCAGAAAAAAGGAGGTCATTGTCCCACTGTACTCATCCCTCATTTGATCCATTATAGAATACAACACCCCATTTGGCATGTGCCTCTCAAGACACCTGCAGCAACTGGAAAGGCCACAGAAATACCTCACTAAAAGAATAACAGGCCTAAAGCAGATGCCCTATGCTGACTGCCTTAAAAAACTCCAGCTATACTCTGTCACATATTGTCTACTCAGAGGCGATCTCTGCTTAACATACAAGGCCACGTCAAACCCAGAGCTGTTAGACATGCTACACTTAAAGAAATCCCAATCCCTCAGAGTGACATGCTCCAGGGATCTAAACCTTGTCATCACAATAAACAAGACATGCTGGAGGGATAGGTTCCTGACCCAGAGACTCGCTAGACTCTGGAATAGACTGCCCATACATGTCAAGAAGAGTGCCTCTTTGACCCTCTTCAAAAGGAACCTTGACGATTTGATGGGAGAAAGGAAATTCACCCCGGGGATCACATAAGTCACCCTGCTAGACAGGGGTCCAGAGAAGTAAATAGTGTGGGAAGAAATAGCCAGGGAATTGTTATGGCTAGGCTTGTATAGGCCCTAGGGCTGATAGCCTAGTACCAACCTATGAACCTATGTCTGCAAGGGCAGCTAGCCTAGTACTTACCTACAAACCTAGGAACCTGTGAGTAAAAAACTGAGAAAAATCTTGGGTGCTCAGTAAGCTGCCAGCTTTTATTAAAAACCTGATTTGTGAAAAAAAAACAAAATGAGGCCTCTGTTGAAACCCTGCATTGCCACATAGGTGATCCACTTAAGCATTGCTATAAGTAAATTAAAACATCACTAATATAATAAAGAATGATTAATGCTAAAAGAACACCACAAAAATAATATAGCATGAAATATATTAATTTAATATGTTCAAAAGAAAAAGTTTCAAAAAAATCATAATACAAAATGTATGAGCATTTCCTCAGCAATCCCTTCAGTTGTTTGACCAAGTATGCACAAACACCAAAAATGAAACATTTCACTAGGCGATCACCAGTGGCATAGCATGGCGAGGAAGCAGACACACTAAGCATTCCCTACACTCTACACTAAAGGAAAGGAATTTTGCTCAGTATTTTTTCCCTAAGATATCGCCTAAGCAAAGATAATATATATATATATATATATATATATATATATATATATATATATATATATATATAGATAGATAGATAGATAGATATACTACTAGCTTACCTAGTTGTCTTTACATACTTTAAAATCTTGTCTGACAGCTTTGTTACTAATATTATAAATGACAAGAAACTATCTTAACATGCAACATTTACTGTATATACTGTTGATAATCAATATCTTGTTATTGCATTAAAGCCAACAACCTGTAATGTTGTTTACTATTGATGCAACTTTGTATCTCTGTTTATCATGTACATGATGTAGAGCTTTTCTCTCTGGGCATCCGCTGGAAACGGACCTGCATCCAGTTGGAATTTCCCAGTAAACAAATGTAAATAAAATAAAATAAAATAAATAAAAAAAAAAAAAATATATATATATATATATATATATATATATGTGTGTGTGTGTGTGTGTGTGTGTGTGTGTGTGTGTGTGTGTGTGTGTGTGTGTGTCTGTGTGCTTTCTTTGTATTATCTTTATTTATGAAAATTGCAGCAGGCCAACCAGGTAATGCTGACTTTGCACAGCATCTCTGAGAAGCTTTCTTTTCTTTTAATGAACAGGCCCACAGAACATTACATACAGCCATAAGTCCATGGAAGGACTTCATATGACCTAGCTGTGGAAATAACATAAGTGGAGCTGAAAACAATTTGCAGTGCCTGTCAAGTCACTTAAACCACACCCCTAACACACACAATCACACCTTCAAATATCACACAGGAAATAAAAGACTACTCTAAAAAGGGATCCTTTACGTAGTTTAATTGGAATGATTACAAGCTAAGGTCTGCCGTCTACTATTGGATATGTGCGGGGTGGAACATTGAAGATTTAAATGAAGAAAATGTGTAATTCCCCAAGCAATCCCTTCAGTAGTTTCAGCAAGTATGCAAAAGTACCAAAATGAAATAATCCCCAAGTAATCCCATCAATAGTATGTCCAAGTATGCACAAGCAGCGAAATGAAATATTCCCCAAGCTATCTCTTTAGTGCCTTCACTAAGTATGTACAAACACCAAAATGAAACATTTCCCCAGAGATCCCTTCAGTAGGTTCATCAAGTATTCATAAGCACCAAACTAAAACACTCCCCCTGAGCAATCCCTTCAGTATTCACCAAAAAGATTTTACCAACCGATCCCTTCCTTACTATGTAAAAGTATGCATAAGCACCAAAATTAAACATTTCCTCAAGCGAGCCACTCGGTAGTTTGACCAACTAATCACATGAAATAAAATAAAACATTTCCCCCACCGATCCCTTCAATATTAGGTCCAAGTATGCACACGCATGAAAATGAAACTTTCCCCCAGTGTTCCCTTTAGTAGTTTGACCAAGTAAGCAGAAGCACCAGAATTAAACATTTCTCCAAGTGATCCCCAGTGGAGTAGCTCGGAGGGATACTGTACTCTGAGCATTCCCTATACTAAACGAAAACAGTATTGCTTACTTAACATTTTTTTCCAAAGACATTGCCTGAACAAACATAATATACATGCTTTCATTGAAAGAAAGCATGTATTTTCTTTGTTTAGGTAAAGTTAAACAGGCCAATCAGGTAACACTGACTTTGCACAGCATCTCTCAGAGGCGGCTTCATTTTCTTTTACTATGCATGTGCAAAGGACTTTGCTTACTGCCAGAAATCTGTGGCAGGGAATGCTAGTGTACGCCCTAACTGCTGAAATCATATAAGCAGAGCTGAAAACAATTTAGAGTACCTCCCAAACACTTACCCTTCCCCATACACAACTAACTTGAAATATCATGCTAGAAATAAGGACTAGTCTTAAAAGGAACCTTCATGTAGTTTGTTTGGAATACTTACAAACCAATGTCTGTCATGTAGTATTGGGTATGTAGATGGGTGGAGCATGGAAACTTTGAATGAGGAACATGTACATTTCCCCAAGTAATCCCTTAGTAGGTTTGCCAAATCTGCACAAGCACCACAATGAAACATTTTCACAGGCATTCCCTTCAGTAGTTTGACTAAGTATGCATAAACACCAAAATTAAATATTTCCTCAAGTGATCCATTTGGTAGCTTGACCAACTATAGACAAGCATCTAACATCATGAAACATTTTCACCAACAATCCTTTCAGTAGTTTGTCCATGTACGCAGAAGCAATAAAATACAATAAACATTTCTTTAAGTAATGTCAATACTTATACCTCCATTTAAAATGTATGACAGTACATATTCTTTTTTCCTTCCCCTGACAACTCTGTATTCTAATGGTAAACTGCTGCTTACTAGCATAAGTTCAGGGTCATTTACATATTTAGTACGCAAATGAGGCCCTTTCAGATTCATCTCTGAGAATTCTACTGATACATAAACAAATAATGCAGAGATGTACTAATGCAGGGGTAGTAGGTACGGTCTGCCTTGGATGCAAACATCAAGGGGGTGCAGCTTTCGTTTTTCCTTTTAAAAAGCTTTTCACATTTAAAATGTGAACAGCTTTAAGTAAACCAAAGATGGATCGTTTAAGGGCCTCTACGTATGTGCTTCCCTACGTGCATTGATGTATGCACCTTGTCATTTACTGCTTACTCCTTCTCTGCATTCTGCACATGAAATGTATTTATTTATTTATTTTTTAAAATCTCTTTATTAACAACTTTTAATATAAATCGAAAGAGATAAACATACAATAAAACAATAATGCAAATAAAAATATACATAGTAAGTAACTATTTCCAAATGCACCTTATATCCAAAGGAGAAGAAAGAAGGATAGGGTTAATCTAAGATGTGGTTAAACAGTGTGTCCCAATATTCAGCAAAGTGTGTGTGAAGTTTTTGGGAGTAGATTAAATATTTATGACCAAGTAGATGTTTGATAGCTAGGTGTTTAAATTCATCCCATCTGTCTTTCCAGTTGTGTAATATACAATTTGATTATGGTAAAGAGTGATATGTATCTGTAATTTAGATAGTCCTGAGAGAGGAGTATGAAGTAGGGCGAATTTCCAAGACAAAGTTGTCTTCTCGTAACCCACCTTTTCCAGTTGGACTCTAAGTGAACACCAAAGTCTGTAGGAGCATTTACAGCTCCAAACAATATGTAACAGATCAGCTTTATGGTTGATAAAGTGTGGACAGAGAGGACAGGATGAGGGATAGATTTTGGTTAGTATAGTTGGAGTAAGATAAGCATTATGAAGTATCATAATTTGGGTATAATTAAGTTTTTTAAGGGGATACGTGTTGAGGATAGTTGGATGGCTTGAGAAATTTGGTTAGGTGAAATTGAAGGGTCTAGGTCTTTCCAGTACTTTGAAAAAATTATATAATTTTGAGTTTTAATAGAAAGAATACATTTATATGAATTGGAGATCATTTTCTTTTTTAGTGAATGTGAATTCCATATAGTCTTGCTGTTTTTTATGTTATTGAAAATTAAAGATGTATCTTCCAAGGCATTACAAGAGAGCTCAAGAATTTGTCTTATGATTATTGTATAGCTTTTAGGTAGATTCATGAGAAGTCTTATATCAGTAATGGATTTATTTTTAAAAGAGAAGATGTTAGCTAGGGTTTTCTGTTTAATAAGATGATATCAATCTAAATTACTCATTTTGTTGTTCAATTTAAGGTTAGGATTGAGATGGATTGGTTGTAAAGTGTTGAAAGCACTGGATAAGTTCAAAGATTTGAAAATCTTTTGAATGATAGTTATTTTATGTTTTATAGATGTGTGTATGTTTGAATTTGAGATTAGTTTAGGGCATAGTCAGATATAGTTCAAATTATGTTACTATTGATAACATCATAATAAAGTTTAAAATCGGGTAGGCTTAAAACACCCTTATCTTTAGGGGAAGGTTAAGCTTCTGTAACTAATTCTGATTGATTTGGGGAACAGTAGACATTTAGAAATAGAGGAGTGGAGGGCTTTAAAAAATTTTCTGTGAATGGTTATGTTAGAAGCGTTGAGGACATATAGAAATATAGGTAGGATATTCATTTTGATTGTGACTACTTTAGCGAGAAATGTGAGGTGCAATTTTGCCCACCTATTTAGATCTTGTTGGATATTGAACCAAAGTTTGTTAATGTTATTCAAATAGGTTTGTTTAGGGTCTTGGTGAAAGGATATTCTTAAGTATTGTTGAGAACGATTAATTTTAATTTGAAAGGACAAAGCAGACGTAGGTTGTTGACAGAAGGGTTTGATGGAAAAGATAGTTGTTTTCTCTAAGTTTAGTTTGTAGTTAGAAAATCTTGAGCAATTGTCAGTTGAGTCTAGTATATTTTGAAGACATGAATTAAGAAGAGAGTAATATAGGTTTAGATCATCAGCAAAAGCTGATAAAGCAATTTTAGCATTGAAAAGAGTAGGAATGAGGTGAAACATTTTTTGTTAGATTAATAAAAATAGAGGTTCAATGTATAGGTTAAATAGATAAAGGGACATTGTGCAACCTTATCCATTCTTGATATCAATACGAGAGGAAGAATTTTTCTTAATTTGTAAGATAATGCAGGCATTAGAATATAGAGTTTTTATAGCTTGTATAAAAGTTGGGGAGATATGAAACCTGGGAAAATGGATAGTAGAAACTCAACATTTAGTCTATCAAAGGCCTTGCAAGCATCAATAGCCAGGACATATATAGGGTTGAGGGTATTATTAGAGAGAGATATCATGGCATCAGGGGTGAGGGCATGGCCAAACGTTTGTCTATTTTGAATGAAACCTGATTACTCTGTAGAAATAATGCATGGGATAATGGGTTTAATTCTGTTAGCTAGGATAGATGCATAGATCTTCAAATCAAGACCGATTAGGTCAATAGGCATATAATTCCAGGGGGTTTAAAGATCAGCGCTAGATATAGGGATAAGGATAGGTTTAGAGCCATTTAAGTGTACGCTATTTATTCCATTGTGAATGATATAGTTAAATAAATGTAGGAGAAAAAAATATTTTTTTATCAAAAGATTTGTAAAATTCTGTGGTAAGGCCATCAGGTTCTGGAGCTTTATTATGCTTAAGCTTTTTAATTGTTGTTATTATTCCTTGTTGGCTAATTTTCTGTTGTTCAGGGTTGAGTTTAGGAAAGCTTAGTTGATTTAAAAAAGTTTCCATATCATGTTTATTACGTGGAAGATCGAGGGAGCTATATGAACGAGTGTAAAGTTTTTCAAATATCGCAATTATATTGTGGATATTATGGTAGTTTTTGCCTTGATAGAATAATTTGGTTATACTTTGAGAGAGTTTGTTTTAATTGATTAGTCTTGATAGAATTTTGGATGGCATGTGGGAACATTCAGAATAATTCTTTAGAGTCTTTATTCTTTGGTGGGTTAAGTTTTAGTGTTAAGATCAAATAACTTTTTCTGTAGATGAATTATCTGTTTTTCAGTTTCATGGTTAAAATTTGATTGGAGATCTGTCTCAAGATTGGCAATTTTATTCTTAATTGTTGATTCTTGGACAATATATATATATATATATATATATATATATATATATATATATATATATATATATATATATTTTTTTTTTATAGTAAGAAGCATTGATTATAAAGGCACCTCTGATTAGGCATTTAATGGAAGCCCAGTACATGTCAAAGGGTAGTTGTAGTTGGTTAAGATCAAAAGAGTTTAGGGCTTGTTCAAGAATGGTATCAATTTCTTGTATCATCTCTTTACTGTTCAGTAAATTAGGATTTAATGACTAGTTATAGCCTCTGTTATTAATATAATGATTTTTGGTCCAGTCAACAGTTATACTAATCCTGGAGTGGTCAGAGAAGAAGCTGGGTTCAGTATAGAATGAGATATTAAAGTTTAGAAGAATGTTAGAAATTAGAAAGAAATCCAACCTGGACCACATCTTGCGGCAATGAGAATAGAAAGTGAATTTATTTCTGGGGGTATTATTAGGTTGGGAGGTATATGGATCAAATAGATGGAAATCATTCCTAAGTTCCATTATAGCTATTGAGGCATATTTGCTGTGTTTAATTTTGGGATTTGTACTATCAGTTACTGGATCTTGAACAGAATTTCAGTCCCCTCCTAAGATATAATAATAGTTAGGGAAGGAGGAGAAGATTTTATAAATTGACATGATAAATTCATGCTGTTGGATGCAATGGGCATATAGGTTAAATGGTTTACTATCAAAACATCGAACATGTGAATGCAAACCTATCAAAAATGCGATTCACATGTTCGATGTTTACAACACTCCTTAGCCCCAAATATCAAAGCTAACTCAACCAAAGTCGAATTCAACTTTTGCAGTACAAAATCCCCTTAGCAGTAGGCAGTACAGAACAGATCCATACTGCACACTGCTAACACTCATGTTTTTGCAGGGGGGGCAAGCCCCCTGCACCCCCGTGCCACTTATATATTCTATACCCTCTGCCACATATATATTCCAACTCCAAGATCGCACTATAGTGCAGATAAAGGTACCTCTCCCAATCTGCACTGTCCTGCGATTTCAATGTATTCACACTGCAGGGATACCTTTAGCCGACAGTGTAAAGGTCAACTGTATATTAACAGTTGCTCTTCCATAGTAGACATTGCAAAGTTCTCCTAAAGGTATCTCTGCATTCTGATGATCGTGCTTCTCAGTTTCACACAAGTCACACTCAACATATTGATAGTAAACCAATTTAACAGCAATGTAAGTATGTCTAGATGGTCTGATTGTTATGTAACACCACCTACCATCAGGGTCCATGTCATAACTTTTAATATCCTGTTGGAAATTATCCTTTACGATGATTGCTACTCCTGTACTATTCATATTTTTACCAGAGGCTATGTTGTTCTTCTTTTGGCTTTTCCCGGTTAGGGGTCACCACAGTGGAACTCTGGTCTGCTAATGACTGGCAGTAGATTTTTATGGTGCCGAGGTGCCAGCCCAACACCCAGCGTTCAATGAAGGCACACCCATTCATGCATCTTTCGAATGCCACTCGACCATGGGGAGGACATGCAAACTCCACACAGAAGGTGCTCCAGCCGAGAATCAAACGTGAGAACCTCCTGCTGTGAGGCAACAATGCTACCGCTGCATCACCGTGGCTTATTTTTACCAGAGGCTATAATGGCCATAATCCATTTTTTCCTCAGAGCAAATTTCCATTGTTCAGGTAACATGTGTTTCTTGTACAGGAATTATGTTAGCTTTAGATTTATATACCAAATGAAAAAATATTTTCCTTTTCTTTTCTAAATGAATCCTCTTAACATTCGATGAATCAACTGCACACATAATAAGATACTGTTTTTAAATACGTTGGTAAAAGGAAGTAGGGGAAATGTGGAATGAAATGACTTAGTAAAAAGGGACAAAGGTGCATATCTCTTCCTGCATTAACCTTGTGCCTCTTCACAAAACTACTTAGCCCAGAAGAGAGAGGGAATATAGGTAGTAGAGATTTTGGTTTAAAGTCATTAGAGAAAGCAATTAGCAATAGATATCTTAAAGCTGGTTTTCTTGTAACATGTAAACCCAAATTTGAAATATTATATACACAGAGTATAGATAGCATAACTTCCTAACACATCGACTGCAAAGTTATCAGCTCTTTTACAGATAGGCAGGGTAAGGTAGAGAGCAGGATCTGAGTGTCAGTTTAATATACTCCTCATCTTAACATAGTTAAGGAATATTAGGAGTTAGAGGGGTCGAGAGAGAGTGAGGGTATGTAGATAAGGTCAAGCTCAGGTAAAAAAGTTCTAGAGGATAAATAGATTTTACATCTGTTTCAAAGAATAAGAAGAGATGGATGGAATTTGTGGTTGATAACGGTTAAGTTTAACACTGTGCAGATACAAGTAGGGTGTAGAAGAGATAAAATGGGAAATAATATAGCAATAAGCCTTGCTATGTAGTAAGTTGAATTAAATGGTAAAGATTTTAAAAATGGAAAAACATGGTTAAAAACTTTCAAACAGTTAAGATTGGCTTGCCGCTTGTTGATATCATGAGAGTGTAGGTAAAGATATAAGAGCAAAATCTTACTCGTAAGTAGGGAAAGGGTAATGTATACCAAGTACAGTCAGTTTTTATAATGACTATAATAACATAAGAGAATAATCTAAGTTTATCCCAGACAGATATTATGTTGTAAGTCCCTAAACAAGCTAGAGAACTAGAATTCTATAATCTTTAGTTAAGGCTGTTAACTGTGATTATCACGACCCGTGTTGTGTAGGTATTAAGTAAGAGTGGTGTGTTTCATTAAGGAAGAGATAGAGATAATAATCTTCTCCATGTCATGAATACATTTAAAAAAAAAAATATGGTCTATCTAAGAATTTAAACTATGAACATATTCATATCACATAAACGAAAGTGCACTTCCATGAAGAACGGTTCAACAAACATTAAGGAACATGGGTGCTGAAGTACACTACAGGGGGGAAAGGGAATGTATGTGTTTCCCTACTGTAGTGCGATCTCTGAGTTAGTATATTTAAGTAGGGGGGCTTGCCCCCCTACAAAAACAATGTTTTATTGTGTTTTATTGGTTCAGTGAACTGATGTTTGCGAAAGTGCACGTTCGCTTAAATAGTGCACTTTTGCAAAACCGAGAATCCATTGTTCGTTTTCCAACAAGTGGATTTTCTGTGTTTTTAAGTAGACCCATATATATATATATATATATATATATATATATATATATATATATATATATATATTTATATATGGTAACATAGTTCATTTTGTTAACTGGTTCACTATTGGTAAAACAAAAATAGTTAATGATAGGAAATACAAGCAAGGGGGTGCAGTGCAAACATCATTTTCAAAGAAATATAGTCAAGGTTTACAGTTAGGGGTTTAAGAGCTCCCATGAATACTGCTATTTATGTCTGCACCCACTCCATTTCCCTTCCCCATGAAAACTTTAAGGAAATGCCATAACAATAGCAAAAAAACAAGCATCCATTGTTTGCCAAGTATATCATGCTTATCCCCGACACAGTCATAGTTCACAAAGCAAGATTCCATCAGAAAAAGGGAATAACCAACAAGAGTGAATTGGGCAGGGTAAGCATGACACATTAAATGCATAGATATCTGAACCATCTGTGGGAGCTTAAAAGCAATATATTAAATAAACTACATAAAAAAATCCATCAATATGTTTATCAGAGAAGTTACAATTTCAGTGTGTTTCTACAGTTGTAGTGTTCCATTAGAAAAGGATAGCCACCATAATCCAAGCAAGAGATGGTAAGTATAACATCCAGGAAAAAAGTCATAGCATTATTTATAAAGGACTGTAATCCTGAAGTACAAATAATAAAGTGAAAATGGAACTTGTCCCACCATGTAGAGATGCTTGGAAAGAACTCTTTTATTTGCTCCTGTTACAGCAAGCTCAAATAAACGTGTTCTAAGTGACTGTATATCTGAACTCACATAATGTCAGCTTTCTCTGCTGCAACTCCATGATCTGAGCTTAGTTTTTAAGGAGATATACAGGACCCATTCACTCTCTGTTTCACCACTAATGATACTTTAAAACCTCAGGCATTTTGTGAAAAAAGACATGGCTGTCATATACAAATGTAACGATGGCACATAGCAAAGAATTGGTACAATTACAGACTTACAAAGATACAAGGATGACTATAGATCGAGTCTGGGTAAAAATTGTTCATGGTAAAAATGGAGTAGCGAGGACCTATGCAGGGCTGAGAAATACCCGGTGGTGCACAAAAGAAAAAAAAAATTACCCCATCAGGAGAAAGCAGCATCGGACAGACAACTAGCCAATGCAAAGCCATGTTAAGTGTTGAAATGTGTTTAAGGCTTTTATTTAGTTGGTTATAGGAATCAGAAGCAGCAGAACATATAAATGAGATTAATTAAAGTGTAGTAAGCAGTTAAATTCAGCGTTTAGGTGTCATCGCTTCTGGTATTGTTTTAAAGATGTTGCTGAAGATTTGTTTTTCTTCTTTTATGTTGAAAATCAAGTATTTAGCTCCTTGATTTTTAAAGAGGAGAGAATTAAGGTATTTCATTTGGAACTTGATCTGATTTTGTATCAGGTAAGCACAGAAAGGCGATAGCTTCTGTCTTTCTTGTTTAATTTGTAACAGAAGATCGTGAGTAAAAAAGATTCTAACTCCGTTCCAAGTGACAGATTTCTTCATTTTGGTCATTAAGTATTGTATTGACATTTTGGTATTTGAGAAGCTTAACGTAGACTAGATGGGGTTTGTTAGTATCTAGAGGGGGGCAAAAAGCTCTATGGGTTCTCTCAATGATTATTTGTTTAGTTTCAGCAGTGCTTTCCACCAAGATGGCAAAAATGTCTATGACTGAATTCAGTAGTTTAGATTGATCCACGCTTTCTGGGATACCTCTTAGGATAATGTTATTGTATCTAGATCTTGCTTCCAGGTCCAAAACTTTTTGTTGTAGTTCTTTTATGTACTTTGTATTTGATGTAGATTCTTTCTGTAGTACTTCAATTTTTACTTCATTGTCAAGGATTTTGTTTTCCGTTTTTTCAACTCTGGCTATGATTTGATTGATAGATTCACCAAAGGTTTTTAACTGATCAGAGAAATTTTGGATAGCCATCTGCAGTGGTTGTTGTAGTGCTAATTTAAGTTGCTCTAGATTTGTAAATTCACATTTATTCTTGCTGGGCATTTTTCTAGATTTTTGCTGCTTTTCCGTTCTAGGTCTCTTAGATAAGGTGTCTTTTTTTTCTGGAGAAGCAATCACTGAGTACTTAGCTTTGCTGGTTTGAGTGTCCATGTTGTCTGATTCATTTGGCAATTTTGATTTCTTTGTTATTTTAGGCTGAGTAATGCAGAAGCAGAGTGCACATGGCAGAAAGCAGGCAGAGCACATACACCAGAATCCCCACAGGATCCGAGGTAATCTTGTTTTTAAGAATCTTCTTCCAATCTCAGGCAGTTAGTTTAGATGAGTTAAAAATATTATTAAAATGAGTGTATTTTATGGAGACAATGAGCTTTCTATCTTAAAAGTTAGATATTAGTATTATCTTTGAAAGAACTTAGAAACAGCAGTGTCTATAGGATGGTGACCATCTTAATCTCTCCCGCACATGGAATTTAAATACAAGACATTCTTGAAACACAGTGAAATTGCATGTATAACCTCAGACTCCATGGGAACTAGATTTGGATTAGTGTGTGTGTGTGTGTGTGTGTGTGTGTGTGTGTGTGTGTGTGTGTGTGTGTGTGTGTGTGTGTGTGTGTGTGTGATAGCAGGCAGGTTAGTTAATTTCCTCAGACCCAAACCCAGTACCTTGATTAAAGAAAACAAGACTTAAGAACAGGAATAGGTTCAGTGTAAAAGACCAAAAGCAAAAAAAAGAAAGTAGATATGCCGCTCAACTGTACAGGAAGGTTTATAAACTAACAGTTTATTCACTTGATTAACACACAGAAAACCACAAGATTAAGCACTTCCATCCCTATTATAGGGGCTTCTGATGAAGTAGGAATATAATTTACAGTCAGGAAGGAGAATCAAGGAATGCATGCATGTATGCATGTTCTTAAAAATGTGTGGTTCGAAAACAGCCCAAATGTAAACTTTATATGTCTTTGTTCAGATGCATTTTCTTTGATGTGGGTTTCAGTGCCATTTCAATGAATGTGACTTTCAAGAGCAGAGGAATTTACTGTAATGCTGTGTGTTTTCATTATGAGACTGTATTTTTTAACAAATGCCTTTCAGTGTTTGTGCTATAAAATTTTTTAATAAAAGTTTTAAATTAAATCCAAATACCTGTAATAGCTGTAGAAGCAAAGAAGGAAATAGTATGTACACTGAGAGGTATGAACAGTGTTTATGGTAACTGGAGAGAAATAGCAAACTAATAGAACACTGGAATGGCTGCAGGGAGGGGTGGTGCTGTGTGTGTGTGTGTGTGTGTGTGTGTGTGTGTGTGTGTGTGTGTGTGTGTGTGTGTGCATGGCCCAATCCCTTACTCTGAACAGGGCCCCATTTGACCATGATCAGGCTCAGAAGTAAATGCTTTGTTTCTTCTTCTTGCATGCATCCCTGTGTTCATGCATGAAAAAGTGGTACCGGACTGGAGGAAACACAGATGGAACTACAAGCAAGACTGGAGAGAACCGCTGTTAGTTTTAAAATTAACAGCAGCCTTCTAGTTGTATTAAAGCATGATGCTAGTCGTACAGTGGTACAATGCTGTAGAGAGTTTTGCAGTAGAAATTTATTTTTTTTTTTTTTTTTTAACTGAACACGGTGAACTGAATTAATCACAGCAAGTGAATCAGGCAGGGCATTGTGGACTACTGGACTGAAGGTAGACATTTTGTTTTTTTTTTAATATGAATATAACTAGATTTTCTTTCTTATTTTTGTAGAGGCAAAGGGAAGATCGTGGCTCGGCTATTGTGCGTCTGTTTGCATTTGTTTAAATATTTTAAAGTTTGGCTAATGTGTGTGTGTGTGTGTGTGTGTGTGTGTGTGTGTGTGTGTGTGTGTGTGTGTGTGTGTGTGTGCGTGTGCGCACATTTCTTTAAATATTTTGAACTTTGATATTTATGCTTGTCATTGTACTTTTCTGCCCTCTTTTTGTTTTGGTTGGGGGAGGTAGTCACCCAGGCTGTGGATTAAAGCAATTTTCCCTTTCACTTGCTCAGGTTAAGTACTGGTTAGCACATGAATATCTGTGCTAATAAAATGGAATATTTTTGTCCTTTTTTTGGGGAGGAGGGTTGGTGGTTGTGCTTTGGATGAATGTTTGTTTGTCTTTTCGGCTTTTCCCAGTAAGGGGTCACCACAGCAGAACTCCAGTCCGCTAATGATTGGCAGTAGATTTTATTGGTGCCGAGTTGCCAGCCCAACACCCAACACCCAACCTTCAGCAAAGGAACACCCATTCACACATGTCTTTCAGAGGCCACTCAACCGCAGGGAGGACATGCAGACTCCACACAGAAGGCGCTCCCCACACACTAGCTGAGAATCAAACAGGAGAACCTCTTGCTGTGAGGTAACAACACAACCACTGTACCACCACAGTTTCTCAAAGAAACAGTTGTTGTGTCCTTCAGCTTTTCCCAGTTAGGAGTCACCACAGCAGAACTTCAGTCCGCTAATGATTGGCAGTAAATTTTTATGTGCCAAGATGCCAGCCCTGATATCATGCATGTCACCACACAGAACTTGTGCTTTGGATGAATGTACTTGTCCTTATTAATTGGTCAGTTTAAATTCTATCCTTTAGATGCATTTGTGTGAATAAATCTGAGTATTTATGTTTTATGTGAATAAATCTGAATATGTATGCCTTTTTGATGGGGAATAATGGGGATGGCAGTATCTTTGTCCTTTTCATATTGTTTTAAATGTTGGTTAGTCTGCATTTGTGTGAAATTTAATTTTTTTTGGCTGGGGGTGGCTAGCTCTGCTAAGGGAACTTATCCTCTTCATTTGCTCAACTTAAAGTCTGGTATTAAGGGCTGGCTAGTGCACATTTGTGTGAAATAAACTGGAATATGTATGTGTTTTATTTCTCTTAGGGTGGCTAGCTGTGCTGTTGATGAAATAACTGCTACTCAGTTTAAAGTCAGGCATTAGCGGACAGTGTGCATTTGTGTGAAATAAATTCTAATATTATCATTATAAATAAATGAAACACATTTAAAATTGCTCCCAGTTTGACACAATGTTCTTTTACTGCCCCCAGTTTTACAGAATGTTCCTTTATTTGCTTAATATGTTTGGTCTGCAAGTTACTCTCATATTTATTGCTGAGCTTATAGTCTGCCTTCATTTTGGGTCTATATTAGAACACAGAACATTCAAAATTTCGAGTGTTCTAATATCGATCCATTTTCAGCGAATGCTGAAAATATCGAAGAAACAGAAAACTGAATTTTTTCCTAGGGAAAGAATGTGGTTGTCCGTTTCTGTTGCTTTGGTATTTTCAGCGCTGTGGTGGAAAATTATGGGTCGGGTTCAGGTAAGTGTGAGATTGTGTGGACGTGAGGGTTAGGGCGGGTTAGGTGAGTTAGGGTTAGGGCTCGGGTCAGGTAAGTGTGTAATTGTGTGACGTGAGGGTTAGGGCAGGGTAGGTGAGTTAGGGTTAGGGCGCAGGTAAGATGACTGTGCGATAGTGACGGACCTTAGGGTTAGGGTTTGGGTTAAGGTAAGTGGATAGTTAGTGGTGTATGCATAGTTTAATGTAGGGTTAGGTGTAAGAGTTTAGGTGTATGTGTGTGGATTGCTGTTTGCTTGGTGTGCTTGTGTTGTGTGTACGTGTTTTGGAACAGCAAATTTTTTTCCCTAGGAAAAAATTTGTGGTTCTGAATGTTCGATGTTTTAAATTTTCGATTCATAAGGTTCGCTAATAGAACATTTGAAATTTTTAATGTTCGGTGTTCTAATATAGACCCTTTATTTTATATGACTGGTGTGTATTTGCATGACATTTGCTGAAATCTTTACTCTCTCTCTCTCTTTGAGAGCTGTATTTGTAAAACCGAGTTTAATCTGTTTCTGATTTTGCTAAGGTTTCTTCATCTTGATCTGCTCCTAATAGAATTTGGGGTTGTCTGTCCACATGAGTTACCAAACCCGAACTACTTGGTCAGCTCTTAGGCAAGTGTTGTTAATGTCATGCTCAGCTTTCCAAAGGAGATGATATTGCATTTTTGACATTTAACTTTAGTGGATAATTATGGCACTAGGTATTTGTTTGGCACAATCCTTCCTGTAGGATGGTTGAGTCTTTTAGGGATTTGATCACTGCTTCTAGCTTGCTCCTTGCTGGCCATTGTTTTGTTTCATTTCATGATTATTACCAAAAACAATTGTCATAGGGAGGAGGTGTTAGAAAAACATCTCTAGTGGGACGCGTTTGTTAAAAAAATTCTGCTCCAATGTCAAATATGCCATGTATGCCAATGGTATAATACCTCTTATCTGTGTAATAGCTGTCCCTCTATCATTTATACCCTAAGCATGTTAGGCTTTTGAGATTGGGAGGTGTGTTCAACAAAATGATTCCACATTTTTGTATTTATCCTGAAAGATAGGATTTGCATAACCATGTAGCACTGCCCTTCTCAGATTACTGCTACGAAAATGGGAAGGTCTGGACTATGAATACCACCATGTGATTCTGCCTGGCTTCATCTCTAAACTCATGGGTAGACATTTGGATACCACTGAATGCTTTGTAATACACTAGTGTCACCAGTGTTTTTTCCAAGTTAAAAATTTAGTCGTTACTTGCCAGCTTGATTTACCTTTTACCTGCTGATATAATTTGAGTGTAAGGTACTGATAAACCAGAACTGTAAATCAGCAGCTGGCTTGCCTGAGTGAAACATTTATCCAGCAGATGATGACCGACTTGCTCTGGTTGTGTGATGCTTCTATAAATAAATGAAATAAAGTAAGCCATTTTTTCTTGGGTTTAGCAATGTAATATAGTTCATTATGGATTGGTTCATACATGATACCCCAAAATGGTGTGACACTTTAATTCATACACCATGGGTTGCCTTACGGTTAAGTAGAGACAAAGCCATAATACCCTGAAATAAAATAATTCAAGTTTTTTTTTCTTTTTTATAAGTATATTAACACCCATCGGGGCTTCTGTTATTTAAAGCCACGATGGATGTACTGGCAGTAATAGGCTGATCTCAAACACAGCTGAATGGAAAATATAAGCCGCAGGATTTACTAATCTTCCATGTAAGACTAAATTAATCTTACACAGAAGCGCCAGTCTAAGAGTATGATGGCAGTGCACCATGCATATTAATGAGAGCGCACTGCCTCAACTCTAAAGCTTACACGAGCGTGGACAAGTGTAGGGGGCATGTCGGACTGCCGAGCAGTCCAAAAATCCACGGCCTTGCAATGAAGAATAGACGCAATGACAAGTTATGTGAGCGAGTCTGCTCACATGTGCACAATGTAACACTACACTCCCCCATATGTTAAACAACTGACAAAATTAAAAATAGAAAGATTTTTTTAAATGTTTTTTTTCATCCGATATAGCTGCCCGTATTTGTGCATGTTTGCATGGGTTTGCCCATTGCTTAGCTACAGTTAACAGCTTAGACACCAGAAGAGGATAATAAGAAAAATATATGCAAATTAAGCAAGATAGCATAGTGGTTAGAGCCTTCGCACAAAGAGAAAGCAATTCCGGTTTGAGTCCCACTACTGCACATTCAATTTTCTGTTTGAAATCTGTATACAAAAATATTTCCTGACATTTTTAATGTATAAGTTTTGTAAAAAGCATTGAAAAGTTAAATGTAGTAGTGAACGAATTTTATATATATATATATATATATATATATATATATATATATATATATATAGATATATATGAAGGTGAAATGGTTTTGCATTCTGAGGCATGAGTACCCTATTTTAAGCAATATAAAGTACTGCTAAGCACATTTTACCAGTACTGAGCATCTTTAAATCCAATTGCTCGTAGCTGTGCACCGCGTTAACCAGTGCAATGTCTTTGCACATAGCTGTGCACTGCATTAACCAGTGCAATCACAACGTATTTACGCATAGCTGCACACCACAGTAACCACCGCAATTTATTTATTTTTTATTTATTTTACATTTGTTGACTGGGCTAGTCTAGCTGGATACATGTCCATTTTCAGTAGAGGCCCAGGGAGATAAGCTCCAAACATAAAAACATTACAAAAATAAAAATTGTGAAATAAAATTACAAAATAGAAATTACAAAATAAAAATTCACTACTTACACTGAATAGCTTTCCTGTGGAGATATGCTCCAAACATAGCAAAATTACTATATATGATACTTAAAGTTACTAAGGTTCTACTATATAAGAGAATTTTAATAGTCTATGGGTTATAATTAAATAAAAAAGTTTGTCTAAGAAGAGGAAAAGTAGTTTAGAGTTTTTGCATGCGTGTTAGATATAAGGAGATACAGGTACACTTGTGGTACTAATGTTGCCATTTGTAAGTCAAAGTAGGGGAACTAGTGATGTAGGTAGAGAAAAAAAGATACATATGAGGGCTGAATAAAGTTAGCTTCTAGGATTAAAGGTTGAGAGGGGACAAAGTCCATAAGGAGGGCATATAGCAAGAAGAGATAGTAATAGGAAAAGTAAGGTTTAGTCAAGTTTAGTGCAGGAACAGAGCCAATGATTTTTCATGTGTTCTTTGAGGTGTTTTTTTGTAGAGAGATGTAGATGAGAGAGATGTGAGTGACATAGGAAGCTTGTTCCATATTTTTCCCACAACATTGGTAAAAAGGGAGTCTTCAGCTTTGTTATTAGATTTGATATGGGTGATTAGTAGCTTATTAGCTGAACGGAGTGTCACTAGATTTTTATATGGGGAGATTAAGTTAGAGAGGATTGGAGTATTATTTGGGCGATGAAGGATTTTTTGTGTGATCACTAGTTGATTATACACCAGCTGGTTTTGTAGTTCAGACCACCTGAGTTGTTTAAGGTTGTGACAGTGGTGGGTTCTAAAAGGGGCGCCAGTGGAAAATCTTGCTATATTGTTATTGCTAGTTTCGAGCTTATTTAGATTAGATTTTGATAGACTGGTATATATAGGAGAGGCATAGAATAGGGTAGAAGTGAGATGGGTCTGGGCAATGGTGGTTCTAGCTAGAGGTGTGAGGTAAGGTTTAATTCTATACAAGGAGCCAAGTTTTTTATTGACCATCAGTATAGTATTGTTGATATGATCGTCATAGCTGAGGTTATTATCTATAGTAATGCCCAGGAGACGTGTAGTACTATCAGGGGTAATAGTGGTACCGTTGTTAGAGGTAATTGTGAAGTGGATGGATGGGGACTTTTGGGTGGAAGCAAAGAGTAACGATTTTGTTTTTTTAGGGTTAAGGAGGAGGCAATGGTCAGTAAACCAATTTTCAACAGTGTTAAATACTGTTTGGGTAAGGGTTTGAAGAGAGATAGATGAATTAGAAGAACATATTAGAGTGGAGTCATCGGCATATTGAATACAGGTGGCTTGAGGAAAAACAGTATTGAGGTCATTAATAAAAAATGGAAAATAAAAGAGGGCCTAATATAGAGCCTTGAGGGACTCTGATGTTTACGGGGAGGGGTGTGGATAGGTTATTATCCCATAGCACTGCTTGATGTCTGTTTTTTAGATAGGATGTAAACCAAAGTATTGCTTGAGGGTCAAGAGATTGTGCTTTCAGCACACTGATTAGTAAGTCATGGTTATCCATATCAAAGGCTTTTGATAGGTCAATAAATAATGTGGAGGACAGAGCATTATTATTTCGATTTCTGTTTATACAGTCAGCAAAAGTTAGCAGGGCAGTGGTTGTACTATGAAAGGACCTAAAGCTGTGCTGGCAATTGGCAAGTAAATTGTTGTTGAGCATGTGTTGAAGTAGTTGATGGTGAATACATTTTTCCATTATTTTGGCAAGTGGGGAGAGTAATGCAATTGGATGGAAATTGGAGATATCAGTGGATTTGCCTCCTTTATGTAAAGGGATAATGTGGGAGACTTTCCATATGGATGGGATGTTACCTTCTGTGATGGTACAGTTTATAAGGCTGGATATGGGATAAGCTATGACTTTGGAAGCTATTTGAAGATATTCAGCTGGCAGGTGGTCAGCAGAAGGGGTACAAGGCTTGAGTTTTTGAAGGAGTTTGCAGATAAAGGATGTTGGTACAGGTTGTATGTGGAAGGAGGGGACTGGACTGTTTATGTTTTGTAACGGGTTGGGAGGACTGGGAGGGAGTGTCTTTGCAAGATTTTGAATAATTTCAGTGAAGTAATTATTTAAGGCATCAGCTATTTGCAAAGGATTATCATGAGGAACTGAAGTTGGGGCTGGAGTTTTGGAATGTCTTGGTTGGAGAAGTTTATTGATGCCTGACCAGAACTTTTGTGGATTTTTTCTATGAGATTTTTGAAGGTGGTGATAATAATTTTTTTTGTCTAAGATAATGTCCTTTTTGGTTGGATTTCTTAGCTGTTTAAAGAGTAGATGGTCTGCAGAGCTCTTAGTGGCTCTCCATTTGGCCCATATTTTGTTTTGTAGGAACATTTTTTCCTTGGTTTGTTGTGTGAGCCATGGAGCTGCTTTGGTCCTGATTGAGGAGGATCGAAGTGGGGCATGGAGATCCAGGATTTGTAGGAATTTAGTATTAAAGTAAGAAACAGCTTCATCTAGTTTGAGGTGCTTCAGAGGTGACCAGTTACAGGCTTTTAGTTCATTTTGAAAGTTATCTGCTTGGAAGTGTTTTTTTGTATGAAAGGTTATAAAGGTGTTATTGGTAGGATTATGAGCCTTTTGCCTTATAGGTTAAAACATGGTCGCAATGTCAGGCAATGTCGAGCAACATCGAGCAACGTTGGGTAAAATCAGGCAAAGTTGAGCAAAGTCAGTTAAACACGGCCACACCTCCTTTACTGTATCTTAACCAGTCAGGTCTGCCCAGTAGGAAAATAAAAAGCAGTGACAGGGCTTGAACTCATGATACTGAGCATTATAGTCACAGTACTTAACCACTAAGCCATGACAGCACTTCATGAACAAGCACTTTCAACAGACACATATCTATCAAAGTCATTTTAAACATTGCCAACATCAGCTAAGCAGGTGTGCCTACAGCTGAGTTTTTTCAAAACTGGCCAATCACAAATAAGTGCGGGAAATGAGGCATATTTAAGCTCCCGCAGTCAGCATGGGCGGTGTTGAAGAAGGCACTCAATTTAGAGTGCAACACTGGGGCATTGAGGAGTCCAAAGTAATGGTTTGGCTCCTTCTCCACAATCATGAGGAAAGACTCTTGCAGGGCCAGTACCAGGGTACCCAATATAAAACGGAGGCCTGGAACAGTCTTGCTCGTGATCTCACCAGTGCCACTGGTGTTCCTCGGACTGGTGAGCAGGTCAGGCACCATTATTCTGACCTGAAGTGACATAGGGAGGATAAACTGGACCAGTGGATCCTGGAATCCCGTGCAATGCCTAATGCCCCAGTACTGAGTAAGTAGCCATTGTATTAAGTAGTTAAGAATTGCTATGCTTGTCTATGCTATGGATAGGTATGTCTCAATTTCACTGCATTTACTTCACAGCTGCAGGTGTCCGGGCTATGAATCAGCAAGCCCATGAAGATAGGCTGCAAAGGTTGCATCATCAGGCAGGTTAGTAATTATTCTGCATGAACTGTTATATAAAATAAATGAGAGAGCCTTCAAAAAGGGTTTTAACCCAATAAATAAAGGTGTAATAATCCTTTAATAAATGTATAATTCCTGGAGTGTGTCTGTGTCATTTTCTTTGATATGTCATTGTACTGTTGCATCCTACAAATAGTAGTGTTGTATTAAGCAGTGTCAACCCACACTTGGGTAGGCCCATATAACGTGGATGAAAGAAGTGCCAGTAGCTTTTATGCATATTTACAGCCCTCACCTGTTGGTTCATGCCCAGCATGTACAGGTTAATCTGGCACATGAGTAGCTTGATATTGTGTTCCCCAGAAATGTCAGTGTGCTGCCAGAAATGTAGGGAGCTGTTAACATATAACTGATACTTTCACCTGAATATATCTAGATAATTATATGAAAGTAGAGCTGTCAGTGTACCATCTTGGCAGTAGTGTGTGTGAGCAACTCTCAAAATATGTAGCAGTAACATCTGCATCTTGGACAGTTTGTACGTAAGATACAGCTCATGTATATAATGATCTAGCAAAATCCAATTGCACAATATAAGGTCATTGGATAGTGTAATAATACATGTAAGGGACATATAACTGCAGTTAATAGGAATGTAATGAAAAAGAGAAGGATATATAAGTTGTTAATTGAGCTATCTTTTCCACCCTACTGTATGTGCATAAAAATGCAATTCCACACCTCAATCGGTATGTCTAATCTCAAAACATTTGTTGGAACATATGTCCTATTGGTTTATAAATATTTGCATTTATTTCTATGCATGTGCCCTGTTAAAATACGACAATATTGGTGGCCTGTTGCCATCAATTCAACGTGCATGCTGTTGTAATGTCCACTATTGTTCTATATATGAATGTGTTATGCTTGCTTTTCAACTGTTGAAAATCTGGTGTGTTGGGTTAATGGGAATACTTCTGCTGTTATTTAATTGGCATTACAACATACTTTGTTGTCCTCACCCTCTCTCTCAGGGGTTGAAGGTTTCATATCTACCTCCAAATTTCTTGCATATGCACAGCTGTTGCTGTTGAAGAAATGGGAAGCTATAGACCTTCCCTACACCCGTCCTGCACATCCCAAGCTATTTTCCCTACTG